>NC_139581.1:1490655-1778155 GCF_946808225.1 Silurus aristotelis
TACGAATTTTCTAAAGCCGCACCTACTCACATCTGATTGGACATTTCCAAACATTTCAGTTAGTTTTAATGATGAATAAATAATTATGATTTAATTTGAATCTTTTTTTAAAATCATTACTTTAAGGTAGTATTTAATTTTAGTATCATATTCGTTTCTAGTATATATTATATGGTAAAAACCTTGATATTTTCAAATGTTTATTTGACATGGTAGAACAAATGAACATATAATAACAAGCAACAAAAATCCCTGTGTTGAATTAAACTGTTTCCACCTTTATTAACAGTCAACAATACTGTTAAACATGCAGCATTACACATCTACTTTCAATTCATGAACACATCACATCTACATGTATGGCATTGGGTAGAGGCCCTTATCGAGAGCTACCACCTCCCACATTACAGCTGGATTTCACTGCATACAGATTTCAGTTTTACTTTGCGGATATGAACCTGTCTGGGAAAGATGCATTTGCTTCATTGTGCACTTTCAAATTCACTGGATTCTTCGTTGTTATTGATCATGAAGTTTTTTTTTTTTTTATCAGAAACAGAAGTGTAGATTTATATCTGTTAGTCCGTTGCCTTAAATACCTAATTCACTTCTGTGTTAATAAACACTATACTGTCATCTACTGGTCATTTATAAATCTGCAGTGTTGATAGGTATCATCCAAAAAAATTATAATTCTAACTACAAAAATACAGAAGATTTATTTTCTGATAGATTTTTAAAAATAAAATCTGTATTTTTGTATATTAAATTGTAATTGTTTGCATGAGGATGTCTATCAACGCCGCAGATTCATAAATAACCAGTAGATGGCAGGATTTCTCCATTTATTATCTTCTTTATTGTTCTTCTATACAGTATCACAGAACAATAAAGAACATGGTAAATAGAGAAATCCGAAATTAAGGTTTAAACTTATGTTACTACATGATAAGACACTTCACAATGAGGCACTAAAACATACATTTCCTTTTTTTTCTATTGCCCTTTGGACATCGCCTTAAAGCAGCTTTACAGAATGTAAGAATTATAACAAAGAATTATAACAAAGTTCACTTATATTTGAATGTATTTGCATTTATCCTGATGATCAAAGTTAGGAGTGACTGTGGCAATTAAAAACTCCCTTAGATGGTATGAGGAAGAAACCTTGAGAGGAACCAAAGGGGAACCTCATCCACGTTTGGGTGATATCAAGATATCAAGACTTCCGGTTTGGGAACGCTGTGCGCATCTAGCTGCCGCTCCATGCTGGGTTATTGTTTTGTCTTGTTTTGTTTTGTTTTGTTTTGTTTTGTTTTGTTTGCCTGCTGCGTTAATTCACGTTTCGGAATTATTGTTTGGATTACTTTCCGATCTGAGGAATTTCCATATGTCTGGATGTTATCTTTTGCCTGTCGGCATGTTGGAGAGTTTTTTGCGAGTTATTTTTTGCCTTTCGGCGTGCTGGAGAACTCGTGTTGGAGAGTTTTTTGTGGCAAGAAAAGTTTGGTTTCTAGTTTATCGCGAGCCCTCTACCCTCTCGATCCTCCATCGATCTGACTAACTATAAGGCCCTGCGAGCTAGTGGCTCTAAACGGGCATTGGCGCCTTGACCCCGCGACGTATGACCATTGCCGCTCATCTGGTATCCTTCATCGCCCAAGATATGTACATCGCTCTTCCAGAAGGAGATACGTCCTTCATCAGTCATCATTGTCTGCGATCCCCTCTATCTGGTCTAGTAGCAGGGCTATGAAACAGTCGGCACGTTCTCATAATCGACATCGCTCCCTTGTCAACATTAATATGACTGACTCTGTGATTAAGCATACCCCTACTGTCAATGGAACAAATAAACACTGTGCCCTTCTAAATTGTTGATCTATCTCAGACAAAGGCACCTATATGAATGAGCTAATAGTTGACAATAAATATGATATGTTATTTCTCACAGAGACTTGGCAGGTACCAGATGATTTTATCCAGCTGAATCTGCTTACCGCTATTGGATATCGACATTTGTCAGAACCACGTACAACTGGTAAAGGGGGTGGTCTTGCTGTCATTTTTCGTGCGTCTTTAACTGTCTCTAAACTGGTTTTTCACAATACCACGACATTTGAGTACATGGTTATTAAGTTTGGTATGAAACATCCCGATGTACTTATATTAATTTACTACCCACCTAAACAACAAAGTGATTTTTTTTCTCAGAACTCAGTGAATTACTAACCGAAGCATGTGCTGTGTCGTCCCCAGTTCTTCTTCTTGGTGATTTCAACATTCATGTTGATACTGCTGGCTCCACTGCTACTCAGCTAAATGTTGTTTTTGACTGTTTTGACCTCATCCAGCATGTTAATTTTCCAACTCATACTCATGGTCACACGCTTGATCTTGTTTGTACATCTGGTCTGAACAATATCTCTGTTGATAGTTTAGCTACCCCTCTTTCTGACCATAGACTCATCTCCTTTGATTTTACATCTATCTGTCCAGTCAACCACATCAAAAATCTAACCATACGTTATCGTCATTTAAATACTGTTGACACTAGCTCCTTTTGTGATTCTGTTGCCTCCTCTGCTGTTTCTGATGTGAAAATTTAACCTGCCCATCTATGATTTATGACAAGTATTGCTGTACTGTTGAAAAATTGATGGATGAGTTTGCCCCAACTAAGATTAGGTCTGTCCCTATGTCCCATTCCTCCCTGTGGTTCAATGCAGAGCTACGAGGTTTGAAGGCAAAATGTAGACAACATGAACGTCTGTTCAGGAAAACTGGTTCAACTGGCCATTTTCTTCTTTTTGCTGAATGCCTTCAGCAATACAAACTGGCCTTAAATACAGCCCGCTCTTCCCATATCTCCAGCATCATTAACAAAGCAAGCAATAGGCCCAAAATATAATTTAGCACAATTAATAAACTGACTCAAGCACCAAAGCACAGCCTTAGTGACTCTGAATCCATGGTTATGTGCTGCTCTTTCTTGACCATTTCCAGGGTAAGCTAGATACTCTGTATGCGACATTTGGTGAGGAACCAACTACCGATGAGCATATGAAATCTCAATCTAATAATTCTATGACAACCCTAGCCTTAACCAATTCCTCTTTAATAACTGAGCTAATACAAAAATCTAACTCCTCATCATGCACTCTTGATCCTGCACCTACTTTCCTGCTAAAAGACTGTACATCAGCGATTTTTGCCCCTATCTCCCACCTTATTAATATGTCATTTATCTCCTCTACTGTACCTGTGTCACTTAAGACTGCTGCTGTTACTCCCATACTCAAAAAGACTAATCTGGACCTGGCAGACTTATCCAAATACTGGCCTATTTCCAACCTGCCATTTGTATCGAAGATCATGGAAAAGGCTGGGGCCTCTCAGCTGCAGTCATTCCTAGCTGGTAACAACCTCTTTGATATTTTTCAATTTGGCTTTCGCCAACAGCATAGCACGGCGACCACGCTAGTAAAGGTTGTTAATGATCTTTTACTCATTGGAGACTCAGGTAGTCTCTCTATACTTCTGTTATTAGACCTCAGCTCTGCCTTTGATACTGTCTGTCATAAGATTTTACTTTCACGATTAGCGGAATTAGGCATATCAGGCTCTGCACTATCCTGGTTTTCCTCTTATCTCATGGGCAGGCAATATCACATCTCCATACACAATTCCAAATCTCCTACTGTCTTACTTAAACAGGGTGTCCCACAGGGCTCTGTTCTGATAACTGGTCCCCCATCTCTAATAAAAAAAAACTCTGTGGACTTTAGTCTTGATCCGGATGCTACTACGATTTTTCCCTCAGCTACTGTTAGAAATTTAGGTATCATACTCGACCCCTCACTATCCTTTGATGCCCATATTCGCAGCCTCTCTAAAACGTCTTTTTTTCATCTGCAACGAATTGTCAAACTGCGACCTTTTATCTGCAGAAATGATGCCGAAACATTAGTACATGCTCTGATTACGTCCCGTCTCGACTACTGCAATTCACTCTTCTCTGGTCTATCAGCTCACTCACGTTTACAGTACATACAAAACTCAGCTGCCAGAATGTTAACCTCCAATAAAAAATCTGCCCACATTACCCCTATATAATTTGATCTTTACTGGCTGCCAGTCTCATCTCGCATCAAATATAAAATCATACTGCTCACTTATAAGGCACTAACTGCTCTTCCCCCCTATCTTTCCGATCTTCTCTTATCCTATGTTCCTTCACTATCAGTCCGGTCTTCAAATTCTAAACTTCTATGTATTCCTAGATACCGTCTATCCTCTGCGGGTGGCAGATCCTATTCTGTCATTGCTCGAATACTATGGAACTCCTTACCCATTGCACTCAGAACCATCACCACTTTGACTGAAATTAAATCAAGGCTTAAGACCCACCTTTTCAACCTCCACTATCAGTCAATGCATATGTGTTAGGAGTCCATAATGTTTCTGAACTGTGGTGTATGTTTCATGTTCTATGTAGTGTTCTATCTCTTGTCCTGTATGTTTTTGTGTCTGTGTTGTCTCTGCTATTAACTCATGCAGCTGCATGTGATCCTTCATCCTGGGCAAATGTCCGACGAATATGTTTATGTTTATGTATGTTCATTATATTTTATCTGTCTTGATATATTGTACCTTGTAAAGCATCCTTGAGTTTGGGAAAGGCGCTATATAAATTAAACTTATTATTATTATTATTATTAAGTGTGATTATAAATCAGTAAAACATAACTAACAGCAGAGAGTGAGAAATATCATGATCACTGGAGTGTGTGATTATGAGTGATGTCTTTTCTAGAGTCTTATAGAGTCAGGTGGAGTTGTGGAATCATAAATTATCTCAACATCTGAGATTATTAGAAGATCAAAGCGAGGAAGGCTGCGGGCCCAGACGGCATCAGCTCCAGGCTACTTAAGACCTGTGCAGACCAGCTGTGCGGCATATTGTTCCAAAGACTTCGCGCCCAAAAGACTTCGGAGACTATCGACCAGTAGCACTGACCTCGCATCTGATGAAAACATTGGAGAGGCTGGTGCTCACTCATCTCAGACCTCTGGTGAGCCCATCAATGGATCCACTTCAGTTTGCCTACCAACCTGGCATTGGAGTGGAAGACGTGGTCATCTTCCTCCTAAATCAGGCTATTTCACACCTGGAAAAGGCTGGGAGCACTGTGAGAGTCATGTTTTTTACTTCTCTAGTGCTTTTAACACCATCCAACCTGCGCTCCTGAGGGATAAGATGGTGTACATGGGAGTGGACCATCATCTGTCTGCCTGGATACTGGACTACCTCACAGACCGACCACAGTATGTGAGGAATCGTGACTGTGAGTCTGAAATGATTGTCTGCAACACTAGAGCCCCGCAGGGAACGGTTCTTGCCCTGTTTCTCTTCACCATCTACACTGCAGACTTCATGATCAGCTCAGCAACCTGTCACCTACCGAAGTTCTCTGATGACTCTGACATCGTCGGTCTGATCACGGATGATGATGACAGGGAGTACAGAGGACTTATACAGAACTTTGTGGACTGGTGCCAACGGAGCTGCCTCCAGATAAATGCGGGGAAAACCAAAGAACTGGTGGTGGATTTCCGTAGGCACAAACAAACTTCATCACCAGTGAACATTCAGGGAAAGGACAGTGTGAGAGTGGACTCTTACAAATACCTGGGTGTTCACCTAAACAACAAACTGGACTGGACAAACAACACTGAGGCAATTTATAAGAAAGGTCAGAGCAGACTCTTTCTGCTGAGGAGACTAAGGTTTGAGGAGTGACACATGGAAGGTGGGGTGGATTCGGTATCGTAGCGGAAGTTCTAGCCGATAAGCTGCCTCGTTGATCCGTCTCTCGATCCTGAATGGCCCGATGTACCAAGGGCTCAGCTTTCTGCAGGGAAGCCGCAGTCGGAGATCCCTGGTGGACAGCCAGACCCAGTCTCCGGGCCTGTAAGGTGGGGCATCCAACCTATGTGCATTTGCATGTCGCCGGGTTTCACTTGTTGCCCTGCATAACTGAGTGTGTGCGGGCTCCCACGTCCTGACGCTCTCCCAAAACCAGTGGTCTACCGCAGGTACGTTTGTAGGCTCGTCAGTCCAAGGAAACAGCGGGGGCTGAAACCCTTATACGCATTTAAAGGGCGCGAGTCCTGTGGTGTCCTGGCGCAACGAGTTCTGTACGTATTTTGCCCAGGGTAAAAACCGACTCCACTCCTCCTGATCATGGTGACAGTAGGTACGTAGGTACCTCGCAAGTTCTTGAATCCTCTGCTCGGTTTGGCCGTTTGACTGGGGGTGGTAACTGGACGACAAGTTGACCGAGATCCCCAGTAGCCGAAAGAACGCCTTCCAGACATGTGAGGTTAACTGAAGGCCCCGGTCTGACATGATGGAAGAGGGCTTCTGCTGTTTCCAGAGCTGTGGGGAGGCCTTGGAGGGGGACAAAGCGGCAGGCTTTGGAAAACCGATCGACGGCCACTAGGATGCACGTAAAGGCCCCCGACCGTGGCAGGTCTGTGACGAAGTCTATGCGGATGTGCGACCACGGCCTTTGTGGAGAAGGCAGGGGGATGAGTTTACCCACTGGTAGATGCCAGGGGGTTTTCGAGATGGTGCAAGTTTTGCAGCCCCGGACAAACTTAGCCACCGTGTTGCTCATCCCTGGCCACCAGTACCGTCCCTGTACCAGACAGACGGTCTGTCTTCTACCTGAGTAGCTGCCAGGGTCAAGGTGGTCCGGATGGGAGTCGGGAGTGGACGTAAACACTTCTGCCGGCAGGCGGGGCTCCACTCCAAGATGTCGCACGGGTCCCAGGAACATGTAGGGGAGTGCTAGGCTAACCAGGGACGACCCAGGATCACGTCCACTGTCAAATCCTCCAGTACGAGAAGTTGTATTTCCTCGAGGTGTAGCACCCCGACTTGGAGGGTGATAGGTGGAGTACAGTGTTTCACCTTTCCACTTCCTAAGGGACGTCCCTGGATGGTTTGAACGGTCAGTTCCTGAGATCCCCGCGGCCGGCGTAGCTGGAGGCGTTCTAGACAAGCCTGGGAGATGAAGTTCCCCGCGGATCCAGAGTCGACTAGGGCAATGGACGACAGAGAGAGAGCGGTGGTTACCAAGGTGACCAGGAGTGTGGACAAATGAGTAATGTCTGAAGAATGTGTGACACTACCCACACGATGTCCTCCTTCACCACAGTAGAGGCAGGCTCGAGCCACCCACCGGCGCTCCCTTTCCTGTTGAGACAGCCGCTGTGAACCGAGTTGCATGGGTTCCGGTTCAGGAGCTGCTGACGCTGCCATCGCCGGTGCTGGTTCGTCCTCCGGAGACTTACATGCCGTCAGGTGTTGAGACACGCGGATGGATCTCTGGATAAATGCCTCCAGCCCCAGAGTGTCACCCCAGAGGTGGCCATTGCCAGCTCCCGGTTTAAGCCTTTACGATACACTGCCAGCAGCGCTTTCTCGTTCCAACCAGCAGATGCCGCCAGAGTGCTTAAGCGGAGGCTGTAACTCGACACGCTGTCGGTCCCCTGGTGGATGTTAAGGTTACTTTTAGGAAAGTTGTGAATGACATGAAAATCAAATATGATTTAATTTAATTTATATTAATTAAAAGTGTGGATTTCTCCTGTAATTATTTGCCTTACATTTGTTGCCGTTAAATATCAGTCTGTCTGCCTGTCTGTCAGAGAACTCTGGTGCGGATGTGACTGGGTGAGTGACTGGATGGAAGGACCCAAATGCAGGATGCACACAGGAGTATGGAGAAAAGAGGCTTTAATAAGATTATCAGAGCAATGGGGCAAAGGCAAAAAAAGAATAAAAAAAACAGTCCAGGGTCAAAAACAGAGGGAAACAGGGCAATGCAGGTAAGAACAAAAACCAAAATCCAAAACAATCCAAAATCCAGAAAGCCAACAAAATGGAGCAATATAGGCAGAGCAGAAACAAAAACCAATAAACAGTCCAGAGTTCAAACCAGGTAACAAGGGAGGCAGAGCAGAACAGGGATCGGGAACAGGATCAGGATCAGGCAGGGTGGCAAGAGTAATCTCAGGGGCTAGGAAGCCGGTAAGATAATCTGGCCGAGAGCTAAAATCTTGGTTGTCCTTAAATACCGGGAGGCGCAGAAAAAACGGCAAGATGGCCGCCGACCGGGAAATGCGCATCGCGGAACCGGAAGTGCACGCCGTGTGCCCGGGAGATCCTGACAGTCTATCTATCAGTAATTAAACAATGCTTAATACATGGGCAATAACACATGCTTTGTAAAGCTTGATGATGGTAGTGGATAAGTGTGGAGGTAATCGAGGTCCACTTTGAAAGAATTGGAGTGGACCTCATCAGGCCATTAGACTGCACTAGGGCAACACTTTCTAGTTTTGATGAACTACACAACATGAAACCTGGAAGCAGTGCCTCTCTGCAGCATCTCAGCATGGAGTTTACAACAATCAATCTGTACTTGCATTTATCATCCACAGACAGACGGCTTAGTGGAGCGATTTAATTGAACTCTCGACAACATGATTCAGAAGTTCATTCACAAGGATGCACAAAACTGGGATAAAGTGACTCGAGCCCCTATTGTTTGCAGTATGAGTGGTCCCACAAGCCTCCATGGGGTTTTTCCCTTTTAAATTATTATACGGCCATAAGCAGTGCAAAGTTCTAGTTGTAATCTGCAAAAATTGGGAAGAAGGACCTTTTGCTAGCAAACATGACATTCAGTACGTCCTTGACCTGAGGGCAAAACTCCACACTTTGGGTAAATTATACAGTCCCTGCTGTAGAATAGAGCATGCAGCTGTGTGAATTTGCACTGGGAGATGAAGTACCCATGTTACTCTTCACGTCAATTTATTTGTGTCAAGTGTCAAGGACCATTGAGGTTACACGGGGAGTTGGAGAAGTCAAATAAGAGGTCAGATGCACAGGTAGAGGTGATGCACTGCAGGTATACAACCTCAACCTCCTAAAACCATGGAGAAAGACCAACTCTCACTGTCACAGGGAGCACAGGTATTCAAAAAGAGACTTCAGACATTTACATTAACATTTGCAGCATTTAGCAGATGCCCTTGTCGAAAGCGCCGTGTTTTTGCCTCCGCTTGGACAAACGAACCTCATAAAACATCATATTGAGACTCCTCCAGGTGGAGTGGTGCACAGCTGCCCATAGTGAACACAAAATTTGGGTAAACAAAGAGTCGGACACTGATTGTAGCAGCCCTGTGATCTTGGTGCCCAAGAGCGATGTATCGATCTGCTTCTGTGTGGATAATTAAAAAGTCAACGCGGTGTCGAAAATTTGGCAAAAATGCAATACCTCGCATCAATGAACTGCTCGATCGGTAAGGTGCAGAACACTTTTAATGACTTGACTCCAGTGTCTTGTAAAAAGGAAAAAAAATCCACTCTGTTCTGTTTCACACCAGTTTGTCACACTTCTATTTAGTTTGTACAGATGTCCAGTGACGTTTCAACGTCTCATTGACCGAATCCCATTATAATGCGTATGCTGCTGCCTACTTGGATGACAATCATCTATAATAATGACCGGCAGTATCATTTACAACACCTCAGAGCGGTCCTGAGAACTTTGAGGTTGGAGGGACTTACTTATTGTTTATTTAAACATTTAGTCAGTAGGTGTTTGAGGGGTAAATCAGCAGATCTGGAGGAAGCATGGATATAGAGTGTTATACAGTGTTTAGTGAACTGGGATTTTTGGATGCTGTCATCCCCTAAACCCCACGTGTTCACTCAGGTTTGTTGACAGTGACAGTCTAGTGCTAATGCCAAAGCTAGACCTCAGTGCACCAACACTTTGTGAAGTAATGTTCTCTGTTTAAAGGCTTACCAAACCATTTTGAGTTACATATTTCTGGTTATTGAGAACCACTGATTGATTTATGCCTGTTTCTGACCATAATTCCTGTTTAACAATTCAGATTTCCTTTGTGAGGGATTTATGACAGTCGTCAGAACTCAGAACCTTACTCTGAGCAGACACATCACGGGTGGATTCTCTATTGTAGTTCATTCCCTATGTAACTGTCACGCGGCGTAGATGGAGGCGGAGGCAGAAATAGAAGCCGGTGTCTTTATTAAACAAAACAGGCAGAGCCAAAACAAAACACCCGCAGTGCGGGATAAAACCTGCAAACGGAAGTCCGAAATACAAATGATAAACAAATAATATCCACGGTGCGCGGTGTGGTGCGGAGGCAGAGACGGAGAAGCGTCAGAAGTCCGAGGCGCGCCGGGAAACTCACACGCCGCCGTGGAGAGAACAGGGAATCCGGAAGGCGAAGATGCGTAGCGTGGAAAGCATTTGCGGAGCAGCGAGCCACCAGGAACCTGCACAGACCAACACGAAACTACACACACGTACATCTAATAACCGACCGTTCGTGAAGGTGAGCGGGGGGTTTATATGGGTGGTGTGATCGGACCCGGAGATGAGTCTCAGCTGCTCCTCGTGAAGCCCGATTGCGAGCAGCTGCATGCGGGCGGGGCATGCACAAGAACAGGAGCGCGGTGCGTCAGGGAATCCCATGGGAAGACAGCCCCCGAAGGGGGCGTGGCAGGGGGATTCCTGACACCACCCCCCCCGACGGGGCGGCACCGGACGCCCCCAACCCACAGAAAGCCCGGAGGGCCGGGGCACTCGGAGGATGGCCCCCCTGATCGTCTAGGGCCTAAAGGGACCAGGTAGGAACCGCCACGGAGCCGGGGAGAGCCGGGAAGGACCTGAAGTGGAGCGACCCCCTGCAAGAAGAGCCGGAAGGGGACCATGGACACCACGGGACCTAGGAGCGGAACCCCTGGCTTCGACTGGAGACGGAGAGACGTCTCCTACGGGGACCAGGAGCTGCACGTTGCACTCAGGGAGTCTGGAGGTGGAGCAACGCCCTCAGTGGAGGCCGGTAGCTGCGAGATGTCCTCGGTGGTGGTCTGAGGAAACGGGCTGGCCACCACGGGAACCCGGAACGGATCGGCTGCCCCCGTGGAGGCCTGGAATGGGGCCACTTCCACCGCATCGACCGGGAAGGGCGTCCCTGGTGCTGACCTGAGGCTGGGCGATGTCCTTGCCGGAGGTCTGGACCGGAGCCTTCTCACCCACGGGGACCTGGAAGGGACAGACCGCCGGAGGCGGAGGTGAGCAGTCAACGAGGCTTACCGGCTGGTGAACCCCCTGGATGGAGGCCGGAGACGGAACGAAGACCCCGGTGGTCTTCAGAGGCGGAGCGCCCTCCTCGGCGGGGAACCGGAACTGGATGGTGTTGACAACCCCGACTGGAGGTTGGAGGACTTACTCGGCGGAGTCAGGAGGCCGAGCGACGCCCTTGGAGGAGCTCGGGAGCGAGACGTCGCCCGGAAAGGAGCTAGGGAGCGAGACGTCGCCCGGAAAGGAGCTAGGGAGCGAGCCGTCGCCCGGAGAGGAGCTAGGGAGCGAGCCGTCGCCTTCTGTAGGACTGTGGGGCGAGCCGTCGCCTTCTGTAGGACTGTGGGGCGAGCCGTCGCCTTCCGTCGAACTTCCCTTTCGCAGTCCTGGAGCCGGTGTGAGTGCACAGGGAAACCCCTGGGCGGAGAGGAGCTAATGGGGACGTGCTCGGGCTTAACAGATCTCTCCTGGGAGTTTTGGGGCGGAGTTGAGTTCCCATGGAGGCCGAGGAGTGGCGAGGGGCTCGCCTGGAGATCCATGAGCGGAGAGGGGCTCGCCTGGAGATCCACGAGCGAAGCAGACACTGACACTCTGGACACTGGGGCCGAGCGTAGCACTCCTTGGGACACTGGAGCGGAGCGGATCTCACGGGGTCGTTCGGAGGCGGAGAGGAGCTCAGGGAGTCGCTCGGAGGCGGAGAGGAGCTCCCTTGAAGAGCCTGGAGCGGAGAGGCGGAGCTCTCGGGAGGAGCCTGGAGCGGAGAGGGGGAGCTCTCGGGAGGAGCCTGGAGCGGAGAGGCGGAGCTCTCGGGATAAGCCTGGAATTGGGCTGAGCTCTCTGGCGGAGCCTGGAACTGGGCGGAGCTCTCTGGCGGAGCCTGGGAAGCATACGCGGAGCAGCGAGCCACCAGGAACCTGCACAGACCAACATGAAACTACACACACGTACATCAAATAACCGACCGTTCGTGAAGGTGAGCGCGGGGTTTATATGGGTGGTGTGATCGGACCCGGAGATGTGACAGTAACACACTTAATAATAATAGAATGACCTCAGAAAGCAATGAAGGATTTTCAGCCTTGTATGAGAAGAAGCTTTACTGCAGTCACATTACGTTTCAATGAGCTCATAGAAGGTAGTCACTCAATCTTAAGTAAGATGATCAAGAGCCCAGAATCTCCCAGTGTTCTCATATTTATACCCTGATGCCACATAGCATCCCCCTTGTGTTCTTTGTTTGTGTTATCAATCCTTATCTTTTAGAATTTTTTCTCCTCGACAAGTTCCACTTATTTCTTCATTTTTAAAGGATCATCTCTCCTCACCTACATTTTTTATTTCCCATTATCCTCCTCCCCTTTCTAAGATTTCATATTTTGGTGTCCTGTTCCCCTCAGTTCCTCTTATTTTAGGCCTGGTTCTGTTAGAATTCTTAAGAAAGTTGCATTTGTAAAAAACCCTCTCTCCCTTGAATGATCTCCTTACTTATTATCTATTTTCCTTCTGCATCTGCAAAGTTTCGGCTTTTATTCTGATTTTTATTGCTGTTTAGATTCTACTATTATTGGGTTAAGTTCAAATCCTCCTACATGGATTATATGTTCATATATGTTTAATTAACTATTGTTCTACTGATTTATATGAGTATTTATGTAATATGTGCCTGAGAGCTGAGTGTCGTACAGGCCTTAGTGCAGAATATGTTGCCTTATGAGAACATTCACAGGCTTGCTATCTTGTCTCTTCTCCGGTTCTGCCAACTGCACACAATAGTCTTACGTCTTGCTATTCTGATGTTGATCTTCACTAACTTCTCCTTATCGGTTTTTCATTTAGCTTCTTCTCGCAAACATTCCAGACTAGCTCTTAGCGACATTTTTAGAAGAAAGTATCGCCAATTTCAACTCTACTCTCTAGCAGTCGAGGTTACACCATTCACTTTTACACGTGAGACGTGCACACAGACTTCGCCTGACCTCCCTGCTGTTTTTCATCAGGAGACACAAACTGATAATGAAGATTCTGATGGTCTTCACACACCTGCATCAACTCCTCCTTTTTCTCTCTCCACCTTACATATCTTCTCCCTATCCCTCATACTGGTCTCCTACTGATTAATCACCAGCTTCCCCTATTCTATCTCCCACTACTGATTATTCTCCTGTGTCTCCCCCTGCTGTGCATTCTTCCACCTCTCCTCCTCCTGTGTCTGTCCTCGATCACTCTCCCATGCCTTCTTTAGTCCCTGTTGATATTGAGTTTTTTTACCTCAATAATCTGAATTAGTCTGCCACATACGTGGCTGTTTACGTTCATCGACACACTCACGGCATCAGTCGAGCACTATTCTACTTTATATGTTCGTATCTGACTATCAGTTTACTTTCTACTTGGAGTAAATAGATTGCATGAGTTTGATTAAAATATCGGCTAAATAGGTTTGATTCATCTATTTATGTTGAACTCATGGTATCTAAAGTTCTATACTAGTTATAAGTTAAATACAGTATGTTGGATTAAACACAAGCTACAGAAATTGGATTAGAATATTTTTTTTCGACAGTGTCATGCTGTGTGGATATTTTCCAGCAGTAGCAACTGTGAGACGTGTCAGAATTTAAGAAATGATGAACAGATCGAAGGTATGAGATCTCAGACTGAAGTCAAATTTCACTCCCCTTTTCAAAGTGAAGTGACTCCAAATTTTCATAATGGTATCAGTGACATTCCCTAATTCACATGACAGATGTTGAAAACACTGCAGAGAGAAAACAGAGAAGATCCTCGAATCCAGATGTGGTGAACTTGTAGCATTACACCTACAAAGACATGATGTGCTGAGTGAAGCGTCTGAACGCTGTCAGTTTTATATTTCTGTTATTATTAAACCCACAGTCAAATTCACACCAAAGAACAAATCAGACTGCATTGGATTGGACTGTTTAGATCAGAAAGTATCTCCTGTTGTAAGACTACACTGTTCCTTACAAGCCTGAACTCTCTGTGTTTAAAGCCACGCCCACTCTGTGTGTCACACTATAACACACACAACCAGGAAGTTCATTTCAGAGAAAACGAAACTTAGAACTTGAAGCCTCTCCCTCTATTTTCTTCTTCTTCTCTCTTTCATACACACACACACACACACACACACACACACACACACACACACACACACAGCAGGAAAATGGCAGAAGCCAGTATTTCAGTAAATCAGGATCAGTTCATCTGTGCAGTGTGTCTGGATCTCCTGAAGGATCCTGTAGCTATTCCTTGTGGTCACAGTTTCTGTAAGGTGTGTATTAATAGCATCTGGAATCAGGAGAACATGAAGAGCATCTACAGCTGCCCCCAGTGTAGAGAAACTTTCACTCCAAGGCCTGTTCTATGCAGGAACAACATGCTGGCTGAAGTGGTGGAGAAACTGAAGAAGACTGAACTTCAAGCTGCTTCTCCTGCTCACTGTTACGCTGGACCTGGAGATGTGGACTGTGATTCCTGCACTGGGAGAAAACACAAAGCCGTCAAGTCCTGTCTGGTGTGTCTGGCCTCGTATTGTGAAGATCATCTTAAACCTCACTATCAGTCTCAGGCTTTTAAGAAGCACAAGTTAGTTGAAGCCTGTGTAGATCTCCAAGAGAAGATCTGCTCTCAGCACGACAAACTGATGGAGATCTACTGCCGTACTGAGCAAAGCTTCATCTGTTACTTGTGTATGACGGATGAACATAAAGGCCATGATACAGTTTCAACTACTGCAGAAAGAAGTAAAAAACAGGTGAGAACTGAACATTATTATTCTTTTACAATGAATTAATTGTAATAAATAATGAAATTGTTTATGAGGTGAATTTTAGTTACAGTTGAAGGATCATATGTAAAGAAGTGTTAAACAGGAGAAAGCTGGAGCTGTTTTCCCCCAGTTCTATTTCCTTTGTGAAAAGGTAACGAAATGTTATCAGCAGATGTGGAAAGTAATGAAGTGCAAATACTTTGTTAGTGTACTTAAGTAGATTTTTCTGGTATCAGTATTTTAATTTACTATTTATTCTTCAGACAAATTTTGACTTTTTCCTTGTAATTTTTTAATTTTTACACAAATATCTGTACTTTTGTTGTTTATTTGGTTGTGATGATGTGTAGATCAAACTTTGAACTTTGATCAAACTCACACGACTCTAGTAAGACCTGAAGACACTGATTAACCCTAATCAGAACAAACTAAAGCTAAACTCTGCAGCAAAGTGGACTTCAAGGGCCAGAGTTGAGAACCCTTTAGCTATTTAGATTCAATCAATAAAAAAAGCTTTACCTCCATTTAATGTTCTTGGAGGCTTCATGACTTTCATCACTCCACAAAAAACTGAAAAATGGAGTAGAAGGTCTCCCTGTATTGGCAATTGTTTGGCTTAATGATTCTCCACATCTGTTGCTTGAAAGAATATTAATGATTTAATGTTAGATTAGGAATCATCAACTGTCTGCAGTTCGGTAGAAGATATGGGATATGTCACTATGTTTTACATCAGTCCAAACTATGCTTCAGTGTACCCACATGGTCCAGATCTTTGAAGCAGGGTTATGCCTGTAAAGGTTTTGCTGGACTGTCCTACTCCTTCAAAGCATCAGAGTCAATGAAATGTCTTTGCTTTGTACATTTCTTGCAGAGTTCTATAATGTCTTGCTGGGGGTTCTGGCTGTCAAGGCTGTTGTCTGGATCATCAGATACAATTTAGACGGAGTACACTACTTAACAAAATGCACAATCATTAATTCAAGAATTTATTCTGCATAAAAAAATAAAATAAAGCAGAATTAGGCTTCATATATTACCAAACATTATTACTTTTTAAAGTACATTTTAATATACTTACATGCTTTATTGAATGTGATTTTCTTGAATCCAATTAAAAATCTACAGAAAGAACTAAAGATCAGAGTTCATAGAAGAGGTCACAGAACTTAGAAGATTTGGAGTGTAGAAGATTGGGCCAAAATCACACCTGAGCAATGTGTGCAACCAGTTTCTCCATACAGGAGGCGTCTTGAAGCCGTCATTACCGACAAAGTTTTAAATCCACCGTGTTCAATACTTTCTCCCCGTGTCATTTCACATTATTACACATAACTTTATTTATGGACATCTACAGTTTGATGTCTTTATATGTTTGGATTGCATGAGTTCTTACCAACATCTGGGAAACATTTCATGTCAGTAGCCACAAATTAAATGTAACTATTCTAACTTTTGTCATCATTTGAAAAGCTTTTTGTGGCTGCTTGTTGAATGAATGCGCGATTTTCTTCTTTGAACAAATTCACTCATGTTGGGTCGTTTCTTTCTGTAAAAAAAACGTGTGTATGATATAAAGCAACATTTGGATTGTATTTTGCAGATGGCATTTGACGACCATGCTTAAAAATATATATAAGATATAATAACATTTTGACAATTTTTGTTTAAAACAACATTTAGTTTAGTTGTGAAGATATAAGCATCTAGAATATATAATTAATGTCATTTTGTATAATAATTAAATTGGCATAAATTAAATATACAAACAATGAAAACAAGCATTTAAACGTTGTAAAGCCGCAGTAAATCACCTGTAAATACAGATTTTATTTCATCTTTAATGAGGTGGAATTGGGTGTGGCTTTGAGTAGACCATTTTCACACATCACTAAATTTATCATGTAATCTGTGCTGAACAACATTTAATCCTGGAAGTTATTTTATTATATTTTTAGAGATTTTTAGAGAAATTTGACTACAATTCTGTAAAACAGGAAGAAATCTATCTGAAATGTATTTTATTTGGTCTCAGAATGAGTTAAAGGAGGAGCAGATTAAATCCCAGCAGAAGATCCAGGAGAAGCAGAAGAAGGTGCAGGAGCTGAAACAGACTGTTGATACTATAAAGGTGAGGAATGAACACACACACACACACACACACACACACACACATGAACTCTCACCGTGTGTGTGTGTGTGTGTGTGTCTGTGTGTGTGTGTTCTAACAGAAGCGTTCACAGGCAGCAGTAGATGATAATGAGAAGATCTTTAATGAGATGATCAGCTCCCTGGTGAAAAGGCGCTCGGAGGTGATGGAGCTGATCAGAGTTCAGGAAAAAGCTGAACTGAGTCGAGCTGAACAACACCTGAAACATCTGGAGCAGGAGATCGCTGATCTTCAGAGGAGAGTCAGTGATCTGGAGCAGCTTTTACACACACCTGATCACATCCACTTCCTCCAGGTAACACTCACTGTCTGATCTACAGAGGGCGCTGTTCCTCACAAAGTTTCCTCCTAAAAGCTCATTACAGCAACAATAAATGTTCCTGTCTGAGATCACAAGTGTGTCTTTGGTCTGATTCAGTCTAAGATTCATTCGTTTCTCTCCTCCACTTTTCTCCTTCTTTATGATGTGTTTCCTCTCTGTAGAGTTTCCCGTCTCTCTGTGTTTCTCCTGGATGTGACGACTCACCCAGCTTCACTGTCAATCAACATCTCTCATTTGATGGAGTGAGGAAATCGGTCTCCGATCTGAAAAAACGAGTCGAGGAAATCTGTCAGGAGGAATTCAACAAAATCCCTCCACAAGGTAAACAAATAGTTGTGTTGGAAATTTATTTGTTGTGTATCACAGTAAAGAGGGAGAAAAATTTCACGGAACAGGAATAAGTGGAGGTCACGTATGCAGAAGAAGGTAGATAGCGTTCTCCTCTGGGTATGTTCCACTGCCTTGTGAGACAGCATGAGCAGCAGATTAAAAAGACACTGATGCGTACAACACACACACACACACACACACACACACACACACACACACACACACACACACACACACACACACACACACACTCTGTCAGGGTATGGACCACAATTTGGAAGCTGGAGTAGCTCTATCATGTTTATTGAGGTAAACAGAGCACAACACCGAGTCAGAGAGCGTACGAACCGTAACGGGGGTTGAGTCCGTAAAGCCGCCATAATCCTTGGAACAGGTACAATCCACAGGGAAGGTATATAATCCACAGGGAAGGTATATAATCCACAGGGAAGGGATATAATCCACAGGGAAGGTATATAATCCACGGAACCAGTGGGGAATGCTGGCAGTCTCGGGTCAGGTCGGTCACCGTAGCCATAAAGTAGGTCTGACACTAGTGATGTCAGAACGAAGGATTATATGTTGAATCGGTAACGAGAGACACCTGTTAATGCCGGGAGCAGCAGAGCGAGGCAGCGTGACAGCTACCGAGGGGGGCGTGGCAGGTGGATCCCCGACACACACACACACACACACACACACACACACACACACACACACACACTTATTACACTAGATAGACTTTAATTCAGATCTGGAAAGTTATCTGACACCGTTGTTAGTCGTCTGATACCAGCAAAGAATCACAACTTTCATATTTATGATGTAAAATGTTTCCACATAATTTTTCAGTCTCCATTTTGTCTCTGTGTCTCAACAGCTGCAGCAGTTCAGATGATTTTACCCTCAGAACCAAAGAGCAGAGCAGATTTTCTGCAGTGTAGGTGTAACACACACACACACACACACACACACACACACACACACACACACACACACACACACACACACACACACAGAGTGTGAACATGTCTGTATTGATGATCTAAATCTGATCCATTTCTCCCTGATGACTGATGATGTGTAATATTTAAAATAGTTCATGTAGAGCAGCATTAGGAGAACAGAAACACACACAGGTGTCTCACACACACTTATTATAAATCCTGTGATTAACATCAAACCTGTGCACATTTTATTGTTCTAGATTTCTGTTATCTGACTCTGGATCCCAACACAGCAAATCCTGATCTCTTTCTCTCTGAGACAAACAGAGTCGTGACATACAGTAATACAGAACAGCGATACTCTGATCATCCAGAGAGATTTGACTTCTGGGAGCAGGTGTTGTGTAAAGAGAGTGTGTGTGGACGCTGTTACTGGGAGGTGGAGTGGAGCGGTGGTGTTGTGTACATATCAGTCTCATATAAAGAGATCAGCAGGAAAGGACAGGGTTTTGAGTGTGTGTTTGGAAACAACAGTCAGTCCTGGAGTCTGGTGTGTTCTCCTTCCTCTGTAATTTTCCGACACAATAACATTAAAACTGAGCTCCGAGGTCCAGCGTCCTCCAGAATAGGAGTGTATGTGGATCACAGTGCAGGAACTCTGTCCTTCTACAGCGTCTCTGATACGATGAGGCTCCTCCACAGAGTCCACACCACATTCACTCGGCCTCTATACGCTGGATTCTGTGTGCATTCTAACACAGTTATGAGGTTTTGTGATGAAATGAACTGCATGTAAAAGTTTAATAAAATGATAACTGAGGAGTCGGATTTCATTTCTCCCTGAACTTCAGTAATTCTGTGTGCAGAATCTGTAGAATGTAGGATGTTTCTAGAATGAAGGTAAAGGTACAGAGATGTTTCCAGGCCACGTTCCTCATGATTGTGATAAAGGTTTCAATTAATTCTTAAATAATAAAAGCCATAAAAATCCTTCATCTTTGCCTTTTTTCCAAACTGAGTTTTGTGCTGATGAACTCGAGATGATCTGTGAGAGATGGAATAGGCTGGGGTGTCCCAATACTTTTGGCCTAATGTTTTGCCTCGTGTGAATTATTTGTACATGTTGAAACTGAATCTATTTTTCAGAGGATATATTTTGGGTGAAAAGTGCACTTGTGGTTTCTTACTTTAAAATAAACACCCGGATGTTTGACGTTTTCTAATGCAGTCAAATTCATAGCTGGCTTAAATTTCTCTCTATTTTTGGGTCACTATTGATATTTCTATCTGTATATATTTATTTTTATGTGCTGTGTGACTGTGTTTTAACCTCAACCTAAAACCCCACCTGAGTCAAATCCACATGTTTTCCTCAGTTCTAGTGGAAGTGTGAGGAGGATCTCTCTCCCACTGGGACTTTAATCATTTTCCTACAGAAATAAATGTACTGAAAGGTTCACAGGAAATCCAGATCACTCCTTTATTCAATTCGTTCCCAACAAACACACATTTATTCTAAATCTTAGACCTAATGTGCTGAAAACGGCTCCGCTGATGCTTCTTGTCTCGTCACTTTAACAACAAGCTCATTTTATTACAGGAATCACAGAAATGTTTTGCCTCACTGGATGTTACTGTCGGCGGCTGAACGTTTCTACAGTAAAACAGTTCAAATATTCCACTTTAGCCGCTTAGCTTCCATCTTAGCTTCCACTTCAGACGTAATTGGGCGTGGCTTTAATGTTTTCAGAGCTCGTTCTTAAGCTGTTTCAGCATTAAAGTTTTAAAGTTCAAACATTAAGGCCACGCCCACTCACATCTGATTGGCCAGATCAAACATTTGAATATTGACTGTTAAACTGCACTAAACATTTTATTTATTTATTTAGTTTGTTTTATTTTGTTTTTTTGTCATACGAATTTTCCAAAGCCGCACCTACTCACATCTGATTGGCCATTTCCAAACATTTCAGTTAGTTTTAATGATGAATAAATAATTATGATTTAATTTGAATCTTTTTTTAAAATCATTACTTTAAGGTAGTATTTATTTTTAGTATCATATTCGTTTCTAGTATATATTATATGGTAAAAACCTTGATATTTTCAAATGTTTATTTGACATGGTAGAACAAATGAACATATAATAACAAGCAACAAAAATCCCTGTGTTGAATTAAACTGTTTCCACCTTTATTAACAGTCAACAATACTGTTAAACATGCAGCATTACACATCTACTTTCAATTCATGAACACATCACATCTACATGTATGGCATTGGGTAGAGGCCCTTATCGAGAGCTACCACCTCCCACATTACAGCTGGATTTCACTGCATACAGATTTCAGTTTTACTTTGCGGATATGAACCTGTCTGGGAAAGATGCATTTGCTTCATTGTGCACTTTCAAATTCACTGGATTCTTCGTTGTTATTGATCATGAAGTTTTTTTTTTTTTTATCAGAAACAGAAGTGTAGATTTATATCTGTTAGTCCGTTGCCTTAAATACCTAATTCACTTCTGTGTTAATAAACACTATACTGTCATCTACTGGTCATTTATAAATCTGCAGTGTTGATAGGTATCATCCAAAAAAATTATAATTCTAACTACAAAAATACAGAAGATTTATTTTCTGATAGATTTTTTAAAATAAAATCTGTATTTTTGTATTTTAAATTGTAATTGTTTGCATGAGGATGTCTATCAACGCTGCAGATTCATAAATGACCAGTAGATGGCAGGATTTCTCCATTTACCATCTTCTTTATTGTTCTTTTAAACAGTATCACAGATGAACAATAAAGAACATGGTAAATAGAGAAATCCGAAATTAAGGTTTAAACTTATGTTACTACATGATAAGACACTTCACAATGAGGCACTAAAACATACATTTCCTTTTTTTTCTATTGCCCTTTGGACATCGCCTTAAAGCAGCTTTACAGAATGTAAGAATTATAACAAAGAATTATAACAAAGTTCACTTATATTTGAATGTATTTGCATTTATCCTGATGATCAAAGTTAGGAGTGACTGTGGCAATTAAAAACTCCCTTAGATGGTATGAGGAAGAAACCTTGAGAGGAACCAAAGGGGAACCTCATCCACGTTTGGGTGATATCAAGATATCAAGACTTCCGGTTTGGGAACGCTGTGCGCATCTAGCTGCCGCTCCATGCTGGGTTATTGTTTTGTCTTGTTTTGTTTTGTTTTGTTTTGTTTTGTTTTGTTTTGTTTGCCTGCTGCGTTAATTCACGTTTCAGAATTATTGTTTGGATTACTTTCCGATCTGAGGAATTTCCATATGTCTGGATGTTATCTTTTGCCTGTCGGCATGTTGGAGAGTTTTTTCGAGTTATTTTTTGCATTTCGGCGTGCTGGAGAACTCGTGTTGGAGAGTTTTTTGTGGCAAGAAAAGTTTGGTTTCTAGTTTATCGCGAGCCCTCTACCCTCTCGATCCTCCATCGATCTGACTAACTATGAGGCCCTGCGAGCTAGTGGCTCTAAACAGGCATTGGCGCCTTGACCCCGCGACGTATGACCATTGCCGCTCATCTGGTATCCTTCATCGCCCAAGATATGTACATCGCTCTTCCAGAAGGAGATACGTCCTTCATCAGTCATCATTGTCTGCGATCCCCTCTATCTGGTCTAGTAGCAGGGCTATGAAACAGTCGGCACGTTCTCATAATCGACATCGCTCCCTTGTCAACATTAATATGACTGACTCTGTGATTAAGCATACCCCTACTGTCAATGGAACAAATAAACACTGTGCCCTTCTAAATTGTTGATCTATCTCAGACAAAGGCACCTATATGAATGAGCTAATAGTTGACAATAAATATGATATGTTATTTCTCACAGAGACTTGGCAGGTACCAGATGATTTTATCCAGCTGAATCTGCTTACCGCTATTGGATATCGACATTTGTCAGAACCACGTACAACTGGTAAAGGGGGTGGTCTTGCTGTCATTTTTCGTGCGTCTTTAACTGTCTCTAAACTGGTTTTTCACAATACCACGACATTTGAGTACATGGTTATTAAGTTTGGTATGAAACATCCCGTTGTACTTATATTAATTTACTACCCACCTAAACAACAAAGTGATTTTTTTTCTCAGAACTCAGTGAATTACTAACCGAAGCATGTGCTGTGTCGTCCCCAGTTCTTCTTCTTGGTGATTTCAACATTCATGTTGATACTGCTGGCTCCACTGCTACTCAGCTAAATGTTGTTTTTGACTGTTTTGACCTCATCCAGCATGTTAATTTTCCAACTCATACTCATGGTCACACGCTTGATCTTGTTTGTACATCTGGTCTGAACAATATCTCTGTTGATAGTTTAGCTACCCCTCTTTCTGACCATAGACTCATCTCCTTTGATTTTACATCTATCTGTCCAGTCAACCACATCAAAAATCTAACCATACGTTATCGTCATTTAAATACTGTTGACACTAGCTCCTTTTGTGATTCTGTTGCCTCCTCTGCTGTTTCTGATGTGAAAATTTAACCTGCCTATCTATGATTTATGACAAGTATTGCTGTACTGTTAAAAAATTGTTGGATGAGTTTGCCCCAACTAAGATTAGGTCTGTCCCTATGTCCCATTCCTCCCTGTGGTTCAATGCAGAGCTACGAGGTTTGAAGGTAAAATGTAGACAACATGAACGTCTGTTCAGGAAAACTGGTTCAACTGGCCATTTTCTTCTTTTTGCTGAATGCCTTCAGCAATACAAACTGGCCTTAAATACAGCCCGCTCTTCCCATATCTCCAGCATCATTAACAAAGCAAGCAATAGGCCCAAAATATAATTTAGCACACTTAATAAACTGACTCAAGCACCAAAGCACAGCTTTAGTGACTCTGAATCCATGGTTATGTGCTGCTCTTTCTTGACCATTTCCAGGGTAAGCTAGATACTCTGTATGCGACATTTGGTGAGGAACCAACTACCGATGAGCATATGAAATCTCAATCTAATAATTCTATGACAACCCTAGCCTTAACCAATTCCTCTTTAATAACTGAGCTAATACAAAAATCTAACTCCTCATCATGCACTCTTGATCCTGCACCTACTTTCCTGCTAAAAGACTGTACATCAGCGATTTCTGCCCCTATCTCCCACCTTATTAATATGTCATTTATCTCCTCTACTGTACCTGTGTCACTTAAGACTGCTGCTGTTACTCCCATACTCAAAAAGACTAATCTGGACCTGGCAGACTTATCCAAATACTGGCCTATTTCCAACCTGCCATTTGTATCGAAGATCATGGAAAAGGCTGGGGCCTCTCAGCTGCAGTCATTCCTAGCTGGTAACAACCTCTTTGATATTTTTCAATTTGGCTTTCGCCAACAGCATAGCACGGCGACCACGCTAGTAAAGGTTGTTAATGATCTTTTACTCATTGGAGACTCAGGTAGTCTCTCTATACTTCTGTTATTAGACCTCAGCTCTGCCTTTGATACTGTCTGTCATAAGATTTTACTTTCACGATTAGCGGAATTAGGCATATCAGGCTCTGCACTATCCTTTTATCTCATGGGCAGGCAATATCACATCTCCATACACAATTCCAAATCTCCTACTGTCTTACTTAAACAGGGTGTCCCACAGGGCTCTGTTCTTGGCCCACTACTATTCATTCTGTACATTCAGCCGCTTGGCATCATTCGTAGACATGGTTTTAGTTATCATTGTTATGCTGATGATATTCAGTTATATACTGCTTGCCAACCAGATTCTGTTAATGTAAAATCCTCACTCTCCTCTTGTGTTAGCGAGTTAAAACAATGGCTACACTCAAATTTTCTTAGCCGGAATCTGGGTAAAACCGACATTCTGATAACTGGTCCCCCATCTCTAATAAAAAACAACTCTGTGGACTTTAGTCTTGATGCGGATGCTACTACGATTTTCCCCTCAGCTACTGTTAGAAATTTAGGTATCATACTCGACCCCTCACTATCCTTTGATGCCCATATTCGCAGCCTCTCTAAAACGTCTTTTTTTCATCTGCAACGAATTGTCAAACTGCGACCTTTTATCTGCAGAAATGATGCCGAAACATTAGTACATGCTCTGATTACGTCCCGTCTCGACTACTGCAATTCACTCTTCTCTGGTCTATCAGCTCACTCACATTTACAGTACATACAAAACTCAGCTGCCAGAATGTTAACCTCCAATAACAAATCTGCCCACATTACCCCTATATAATTTGATCTTCACTGGCTGCCAGTCTCATCTCGCATCAAATATAAAATCATACTGCTCACTTATAAGGCACTAACTGCTCTTCCCCCCTATCTTTCCGATCTTCTCTTATCCTATGTTCCTTCACTATCAGTCCGGTCTTCAAATTCTAAACTTCTATGTATTCCTAGATACCGTCTATCCTCTGCGGGTGGCAGATCCTTTTCTGTCATTGCTCCAATACTATGGAACTCCTTACCCATTGCACTCAGAACCATCACCACTTTGACTGAAATTAAATCAAGGCTTAAGACCCACCTTTTCAACCTCCACTATCAGTCAATGCATATGTGTTAGGAGTCCATAATGTTTCTGAACTGTGGTGTATGTTTCATGTTCTATGTAGTGTTCTATCTCTTGTCCTGTATGTTTTTGTGTCTGTGTTGTCTCTGCTATTAACTCATGCAGCTGCATGTGATCCTTCGTCCTGGGCAAATGTCCGACGAATATGTTTATGTTTATGTATGTTCATTATATTTTATCTGTCTTGATATATTGTACCTTGTAAAGCATCCTTGAGTTTGGGAAAGGCGCTATATAAATTAAACTTATTATTATTATTAAGTGTGATTATAAATCAGTAAAACATAACTAACAGCAGAGAGTGAGAAATATCATGATCACTGGAGTGTGTGATTATGAGTGATGTCTTTTCTAGAGTCTTATAGAGTCAGGTGGAGTTGTGGAATCATAAATTATCTCAACATCTGAGATTATTAGAAGATCAAAGCGAGGAAGGCTGCGGGCCCAGACGGCATCAGCTCCAGGCTACTTAAGACCTGTGCAGACCAGCTGTGCGGCATATTGCTGTACATGTTTGACCTGAGCATTTGACAGATATGGAAAACATCCTGTGTGGTGCCTGTTCCAAAGACTTCGCGCCCAAAAGACTTCGGAGACTATCGACCAGTAGCACTGACCTCGCATCTGATGAAAACATTGGAGAGGCTGGTGCTCACTCATCTCAGACCTCTGGTGAGCCCATCAATGGATCCACTTTAGTTTGCCTACCAACCTAGCATTGGAGTGGAAGACGTGGTCATCTTCCTCCTAAATCGGGCTATTTCACACCTGGAAAAGGCTGGGAGCACTGTGAGAGTCATGTTTTTTACTTCTCTAGTGCTTTTAACACCATCCAACCTGCGCTCCTGAGGGATAAGATGGTGTACATGGGAGTGGACCATCATCTGTCTGCCTGGATACTGGACTACCTCACAGACCGACCACAGTATGTGAGGAATCGTGACTGTGAGTCTGAAATGATTGTCTGCAACACTGGAGCCCCGCAGGGAACGGTTCTTGCCCTGTTTCTCTTCACCATCTACACTGCAGACTTCATGATCAGCTCAGCAACCTGTCACCTACCGAAGTTCTCTGATGACTCTGACATCGTCGGTCTGATCACGGATGATGATGACAGGGAGTACAGAGGACTAATACAGAACTTTGTGGACTGGTGCCAACGGAGCTGCCTCCAGATAAATGCGGGGAAAACCAAAGAACTGGTGGTGGATTTCCGTAGGCACAAACAAACTTCATCACCAGTGAACATTCAGGGAAAGGACAGTGTGAGAGTGGACTCTTACAAATACCTGGGTGTTCACCTAAACAACAAACTGGACTGGACAAACAACACTGAGGCAATTTATAAGAAAGGTCAGAGCAGACTCTTTCTGCTGAGGAGACTAAGGTTTGAGGAGTGACACATGGAAGGTGGGTTGGATTCGGCATCGTAGCGGAAGTTCTAGCCGATAAGCCACCTCGTTGATCCGTCTCTCGATCCTGAATGGCCCGATGTACCAAGGGCTCAGCTTTCTGCAGGGAAGCCGCAGTCGGAGATCCCTGGTGGACAGCCAGACCCAGTCTCCGTGCCTGTAAGGTGGGGCATCCAACCTATGTGCATTTGCATGTCGCCGGGTTTCCCTTGTTGCCCTGCATAACTGAGTGTGTGCGGGCTCCCACGTCCTGACGCTCTCCCAAAACCAGTGGTCTACCGCAGGTACGTTTGTAGGCTCGTCAGTCCAAGGAAACAGCGGGGGCTGAAACCCTTATACGCATTTAAAGGGCGCGAGTCCTGTGGTGTCCTGGCGCAACGAGTTCTGTACGTATTTTGCCCAGGGTAAAAACCGACTCCACTCCTCCTGATCATGGTGACAGTAGGTACGTAGGTACCTCGCAAGTTCTTGAATCCTCTGCTCGGTTTGGCCGTTTGACTGGGGGTGGTAACTGGACGACAAGTTGACCGAGATCCCCAGTAGCCGAAAGAACGCCTTCAGACATGTGAGGTTAACTGAAGGCCCCGGTCTGACATGATGGAAGAGGGCTTCTGCTGTTTCCAGAGCTGTGGGGAGGCCTTGGAGGGGGACAAAGCGGCAGGCTTTGGAAAACCGATCGACGGCCACTAGGATGCACGTAAAGGCCCCCGACCGTGGCAGGTCTGTGACGAAGTCTATGCGGATGTGCGACCACGGCCTTTGTGGAGAAGGCAGGGGGATGAGTTTACCCACTGGTAGATGCCAGGGGGTTTTCGAGATGGCGCAAGTTTTGCAGCCCCGGACAAACTTAGCCACCGTGTTGCTCATCCCTGGCCACCAGTACCGTCCCTGTACCAGACAGACGGTCTGTCTTCTACCTGAGTAGCTGCCAGGGTCAAGGTGGTCCGGATGGGAGTCGGGAGTGGACGTAAACACTTCTGCCAGCAGGCGGGGCTCCACTCCAAGATGTCGCACGGGTCCCAGGAACATGTAGGGGAGTGCTAGGCTAACCAGGGACGACCCAGGATCACGTCCACTGTCAAATCCTCCAGTACGAGAAGTTGTATTTCCTCGAGGTGTAGCACCCCGACTTGGAGGGTGATAGGTGGAGTACAGTGTTTCACCTTTCCACTTCCTAAGGGACGTCCCTGGATGGTTTGAACGGTCAGTTCCTGAGATCCCCGCGGCCGGCGTAGCTGGAGGCGTTCTAGACACGCCTGGGAGATGAAGTTCCCCGCGGATCCAGAGTCGACTAGGGCAATGGACGACAGAGAGAGAGCGGTGGTTACCAAGGTGACCAGGAGTGTGGACAAATGAGTAATGTCTGAAGAATGTGTGACACTACCCACACAATGTCCTCCTTCACCACAGTAGAGGCAGGCTCGAGCCACCCACCGGCGCTCCCTTTCCTGTTGAGACAGCCACTGTGAACCGAGTTGCATGGGTTCCGGTTCAGGAGCTGCTGACGCTGCCATCGCCGGTGCTGGTTCGTCCTCCGGAGACTTACATGCCGTCAGGTGTTGAGACACGCGGATGGATCTCTGGATAAATGCCTCCAGCCCCAGAGTGTCACCCCAGAGGTGGCCATTGCCAGCTCCCGGTTTAAGCCTTTACGATACACTGCCAGCAGCGCTTTCTCGTTCCAACCAGCAGATGCCGCCAGAGTGCTTAAGCGGAGGCTGTAACTCGACACGCTGTCGGTCCCCTGGTGGATGTTAAGGTTACTTTTAGGAAAGTTGTGAATGACATGAAAATCAAATATGATTTAATTTAATTTATATTAATTAAAAGTGTGGATTTCTCCTGTAATTATTTGCCTTACATTTGTTGCCGTTAAATATCAGTCTGTCTGCCTGTCTGTCAGAGAACTCTGGTGCGGATGTGACTGGGTGAGTGACTGGATGGAAGGACCCAAATGCAGGATGCACACAGGAGTATGGAGAAAAGAGGCTTTAATAAGATTATCAGAGCAATGGGGCAAAGGCAAAAAAAGAATAAAAAAAACAGTCCAGGGTCAAAAACAGAGGGAAACAGGGCAATGCAGGTATGAACAAAAACCAAAATCCAGGCAGAGCAGAACAGGGATCGGGAACAGGATCAGGATCAGGCAGGGTGGCAAGAGTAATCTCAGGGGCTAGGAAGCCGGTAAGATAATCTGGCCGAGAGCTAAAATCTTGGTTGTCCTTAAATACCGGGAGGCGCAGAAAAAACGGCAAGATGGCCGCCGACCGGGAAATGCGCATCGCGGAACCGGAAGTGCACGCCGTGTGCCCGGGAGATCCTGACAGTCTATCTATCAGTAATTAAACAATGCTTAATACATGGGCAATAACACATGCTTTGTAAAGCTTGATGATGGTAGTGGATAAGTGTGGAGGTAATCGAGGTCCACTTTGAAAGAATTGGAGTGGACCTCATCAGGCCATTAGACTGCACTAGGGCAACACTTTCTAGTTTTGATGAACTACACAACATGAAACCTGGAAGCAGTGCCTCTCTGCAGCATCTCAGCATGGAGTTTACAACAATCAATCTGTACTTGCATTTATCATCCACAGACAGACGGCTTAGTGGAGCGATTTAATTGAACTCTCGACAACATGATTCAGAAGTTCATTCACAAGGATGCACAAAACTGGGATAAAGTGACTCGAGCCCCTATTGTTTGCAGTATGAGTGGTCCCACAAGCCTCCATGGGGTTTTTCCCTTTTAAATTATTATACGGCCATAAGCAGTGCAAAGTTCTAGTTGTAATCTGCAAAAATTGGGAAGAAGGGCCTTTTGCTAGCAAACATGACATTCAGTACGTCCTTGACCTGAGGGCAAAACTCCACACTTTGGGTAAATTATACAGTCCCTGCTGTAGAATAGAGCATGCAGCTGTGTGAATTTGCACTGGGAGATGAAGTACCCATGTTACTCTTCACGTCAATTTATTTGTGTCAAGTGTCAAGGACCATTGAGGTTACACGGGGAGTTGGAGAAGTCAAATAAGAGGTCAGATGCACAGGTAGAGGTGATGCACTGCAGGTATACAACCTCAACCTCCTAAAACCATGGAGAAAAACCAACTCTCACTGTCGCAGGGAGCACAGGTATTCAAAAAGAGACTTCAGACATTTACATTAACATTTGCGGCATTTAGCAGATGCCCTTGTCGAAAGCGCCGTGTTTTTGCCTCCGCTTGGACAAACAAACCTCATAAAACATCATATTGAGACTCCTCCAGGTGGAGTGGTGCACAGCTGCCCATAGTGAACACAAAATTTGGGTAAACAAAGAGTCGGACACTGATTGTAGCAGCCCTGTGATCTTGGTGCCCAAGAGCGATGTATCGATCCGCTTCTGTGTGGATAATTAAAAAGTCAACGCGGTGTCGAAAATTTGGCAAAAATGCAATACCTCGCATCAATGAACTGCTCGATCGGTAAGGTGCAGAACACTTTTAATGACTTGACTCCAGTGTCTTGTAAAAAGGAAAAAAATCCACTCTGTTCTGTTTCACACCGGTTTGTCACACTTCTATTTAGTTTGTACAGATGTCCAGTGACGTTTCAACGTCTCATTGACCGAATCCCATTATAATGCGTATGCTGCTGCCTACTTGGATGACAATCATCTATAATAATGACCGGCAGTATCATTTACAACACCTCAGAGCGGTCCTGAGAACTTTGAGGTTGGAGGGACTTACTTATTGTTTATTTAAACATTTAGTCAGTAGGTGTTTGAGGGGTAAATCAGCAGATCTGGAGGAAGCATGGATATAGAGTGTTATACAGTGTTTAGTGAACTGGGATTTTTGGATGCTGTCATCCCCTAAACCCCACGTGTTCACTCAGGTTTGTTGACAGTGACAGTCTAGTGCTAATGCCAAAGCTAGACCTCAGTGCACCAACACTTTGTGAAGTAATGTTCTCTGTTTAAAGGCTTACCAAACCATTTTGAGTTACATATTTCTGGTTATTGAGAACCACTGATTGATTTATGCCTGTTTCTGACCATAATTCCTGTTTTACAATTCAGATTTCATTTGTGAGGGATTTATGACAGTCGTCAGAACTCAGAACCTTACTCTGAGCAGACACATCACGGGTGGATTCTCTATTGTAGTTCATTCCCTATGTAACTGTCACGCGGCGTAGATGGAGGCGGAGGCAGAAATAGAAGCCGGTGTCTTTATTAAACAAAACAGGCAGAGCCAAAACAAAACACCCGCAGCGCGGGATAAAACCTGCAAACGGAAGTCCGAAATACAAATGATAAACAAATAATATCCACGGTGCGCGGTGTGGTGCGGAGGCAGAGACGGAGAAGCGTCAGAAGTCCGAGGCGCGCCGGGAAACTCACACGCCGCCGTGGAGAGAACAGGGAATCTGGAAGGCGAAGATGCGTAGCGTGGAAAGCATTTGCGGAGCAGCGAGCCACCAGGAACCTGCACAGACCAACACGAAACTACACACACGTACATCTAATAACCGACCGTTCGTGAAGGTGAGCGCGGGGTTTATATGGGTGGTGTGATCGGACCCGGAGATGAGTCTCAGCTGCTCCTCGTGAAGCCCGATTGCAAGCAGCTGCATGCGGGCGGGGCATGCACAAGAACAGGAGCGCGGTGCGTCAGGGAATCCCATGGGAAGACAGCCCCCGAAGGGGGCGTGGCAGGGGGATTCCTGACACCACCCCCCCCGACGGGGCGGCACCGGACGCCCCCAACCCACAGAAAGCCCGGAGGGCCGGGGCACTCGGAGGATGGCCCCCCTGATCGTCTAGGGCCTAAAGGGACCAGGTAGGAACCGCCACGGAGCCGGGGAGAGCCAGGAAGGACCTGAAGTGGAGCGACCCCCTGCAAGAAGAGCCGGAAGGGGACCATGGACACCACGGGACCTAGGAGCGGAACCCCTGGCTTCGACTGGAGACGGAGAGACGTCTCCCACGGGGACCAGGAGCTGCACGTTGCACTCAGGGAGTCTGGAGGTGGAGCAACGCCCTCAGTGGAGGCCGGTAGCTGCGAGATGTCCTCGGTGGTGGTCTGAGGAAGCGGGCTGGCCACCACGGGAACCCGGAACGGATCGGCTGCCCCCGTGGAGGCCTGGAATGGGGCCCCTTCCACCGCATCGACCAGGAAGGGCGTCCCTGGTGCTGACCTGAGGCTGGGCGATGTCCTTGCCGGAGGTCTGGACCGGAGCCTTCTCACCCACGGGGACCTGGAAGGGACAGACCGCCGGAGGCGGAGGTGAGCAGTCAACGAGGCTTACCGGCTGGTGGACCCCCTGGATGGAGGCCGGAGACGGAACGAAGACCCCGGTGGTCTTCAGAGGCGGAGCGCCCTCCTCGGCGGGGAACCGGAACTGGATGGTGTTGACGACCCCGACTGGAGGTTGGAGGACTTACTCGGCGGAGTCAGGAGGCCGAGTGACGCCCTTGGAGGAGCTCGGGAGCGAGACGTCGCCCGGAAAGGAGCTAGGGAGCGAGCCGTCGCCCGGAGAGGAGCTAGGGAGCGAGCCGTCGCCTTCTGTAGGACTGTGGGGCGAGCCGTCGCCTTCTGTAGGACTGTGGGGCGAGCCGTCGCCTTCCGTCGAACTTCCCTTTCGCAGTCCTGGAGCCGGTGTGAGTGCACAGGGAAACCCCTGGGCGGAGAGGAGCTAATGGGGACGTGCTCGGGCTTAACAGATCTCTCCTGGGAGTTTTGGGGCGGAGTTGAGTTCCCATGGAGGCCGAGGAGTGGCGAGGGGCTCGCCTGGAGATCCATGAGCGGAGAGGGGCTCGCCTGGAGATCAACGAGCGAAGCAGACACTGACACTCTGGACACTGGGGCCGAGCGTAGCACTCCTTGGGACACTGGAGCGGAGCGGATCTCACGGGGTCGTTCGGAGGCGGAGAGGAGCTCAGGGAGTCGCTCGGAGGCGGAGAGGAGCTCCCTTGAAGAGCCTGGAGCGGAGAGGCGGAGCTCTCGGGAGGAGCCTGGAGCGGAGAGGGGGAGCTCTCGGGAGGAGCCTGGAGCGGAGAGGCGGAGCTCTCGGGATAAGCCTGGAACTGGGCTGAGCTCTCTGGCGGAGCCCGGAACTGGGCGGAGCTCTCTGGCGGAGCCTGGGAAGCATACGCGGAGCAGCGAGCCACCAGGAACCTGCACAGACCAACATGAAACTACACACACGTACATCAAATAACCGACCGTTCGTGAAGGTGAGCGCGGGGTTTATATGGGTGGTGTGATCGGACCCGGAGATGTGACAGTAACACACTTAATAATAATAGAATGACCTCAGAAAGCAATGAAGGATTTTCAGCCTTGTATGAGAAGAAGCTTTACTGCAGTCACATTACGTTTCAATGAGCTCATAGAAGGTAGTCACTCAATCTTAAGTAAGATGATCAAGAGCCCAGAATCTCCCAGTGTTCTCATATTTATACCCTGATGCCACATAGCATCTCCCTTGTGTTCTTTGTTTGTGTTATCAATCCTTATCTTTTAGAATTTTTTCTCCTCGACAAGTTCCACTTATTTCTTCATTTTTAAAGGATCATCTCTCCTCACCTACATTTTTTATTTCCCATTATCCTCCTCCCCTTTCTAAGATTCCATATTTTGGTGTCCTGTTCCCCTCAGTTCCTCTTATTTTAGGCCTGGTTCTGTTAGAATTCTTAAGAAAGTTGCATTTGTAAAAAACCCTCTCTCCCTTGAATGATCTCCTTACTTATTATCTATTTTCCTTCTGCATCTGCAAAGTTTTGGCTTTTATTCTGATTTTTATTGCTGTTTAGATTCTACTATTATTGGGTTAAGTTCAAATCCTCCTACATGGATTATATGTTCATATATGTTTAATTAACTATTGTTCTACTGATTTATATGAGTATTTATGTAATATGTGCCTGAGAGCTGAGTGTCGTACAGGCCTTAGTGCAGAATATGTTGCCTTATGAGAACATTCACAGGCTTGCTATCTTGTCTCTTCTCCGGTTCTGCCAACTGCACACAATAGTCTTACGTCTTGCTATTCTGATGTTGATCTTCACTAACTTCTCCTTATCGGTTTTTCATTTAGCTTCTTCTCGCAAACATTCCAGACTAGCTCTTAGCGACATTTTTAGAAGAAAGTATCGCCAATTTCAACTCTACTCTCTAGCAGTCGAGGTTACACCATTCACTTTTACACGTGAGACGTGCACACAGACTTCGCCTGACCTCCCTGCTGTTTTTCATCAGGAGACACAAACTGATAATGAAGATTCTGATGGTCTTCACACACCTGCATCAACTCCTCCTTTTTCTCTCTCCACCTTACATATCTTCTCCCTATCCCTCATACTGGTCTCCTACTGATTAATCACCAGCTTCCCCTATTCTATCTCCCACTACTGATTATTCTCCTGTGTCTCCCCCTGCTGTGCATTCTTCCACCTCTCCTCCTCCTGTGTCTGTCCTCGATCACTCTCCCATGCCTTCTTTAGTCCCTGTTGATATTGAGTTTTTTTACCTCAATAATCTGAATTAGTCTGCCACATACGTGGCTGTTTACGTTCATCGACACACTCACGGCATCAGTCGAGCACTATTCTACTTTATATGTTCGTATCTGACTATCAGTTTACTTTCTACTTGGAGTAAATAGATTGCATGAGTTTGATTAAAATATCGGCTAAATAGGTTTGATTCATCTATTTATGTTGAACTCATGGTATCTAAAGTTCTATACTAGTTATAAGTTAAATACAGTATGTTGGATTAAACACAAGCTACAGAAATTGGATTAGAATATTTTTTTTCGACAGTGTCATGCTGTGTGGATATTTTCCAGCAGTAGCAACTGTGAGACGTGTCAGAATTTAAGAAATGATGAACAGATCGAAGGTATGAGATCTCAGACTGAAGTCAAATTTCACTCCCCTTTTCAAAGTGAAGTGACTCCAAATTTTCATAATGGTATCAGTGACATTCCCTAATTCACATGACAGATGTTGAAAACACTGCAGAGAGAAAACAGAGAAGATCCTCGAATCCAGATGTGGTGAACTTGTAGCATTACACCTACAAAGACATGATGTGCTGAGTGAAGCGTCTGAACGCTGTCAGTTTTATATATCTGTTATTATTAAACCCACAGTCAAATTCACACCAAAGAACAAATCAGACTGCATTGGATTGGACTGTTTAGATCAGAAAGTATCTCCTGTTGTAAGACTACACTGTTCCTTACAAGCCTGAACTCTCTGTGTTTAAAGCCACGCCCACTCTGTGTGTCACACTATAACACACACAACCAGGAAGTTCATTTCAGAGAAAACGAAACTTAGAACTTGAAGCCTCTCCCTCTATTTTCTTCTTCTTCTCTCTTTCATACACACACACACACACACACACACACACACACACACACACACACAGCAGGAAAATGGCAGAAGCCAGTATTTCAGTAAATCAGGATCAGTTCATCTGTGCAGTGTGTCTGGATCTCCTGAAGGATCCTGTAGCTATTCCTTGTGGTCACAGTTTCTGTAAGGTGTGTATTAATAGCATCTGGAATCAGGAGAACATGAAGAGCATCTACAGCTGCCCCCAGTGTAGAGAAACTTTCACTCCAAGGCCTGTTCTATGCAGGAACAACATGCTGGCTGAAGTGGTGGAGAAACTGAAGAAGACTGAACTTCAAGCTGCTTCTCCTGCTCACTGTTACGCTGGACCTGGAGATGTGGACTGTGATTCCTGCACTGGGAGAAAACACAAAGCCGTCAAGTCCTGTCTGGTGTGTCTGGCCTCGTATTGTGAAGATCATCTTAAACCTCACTATCAGTCTCAGGCTTTTAAGAAGCACAAGTTAGTTGAAGCCTGTGTAGATCTCCAAGAGAAGATCTGCTCTCAGCACGACAAACTGATGGAGATCTACTGCCGTACTGAGCAAAGCTTCATCTGTTACTTGTGTATGACGGATGAACATAAAGGCCATGATACAGTTTCAACTACTGCAGAAAGAAGTAAAAAACAGGTGAGAACTGAACATTATTATTCTTTTACAATGAATTAATTGTAATAAATAATGAAATTGTTTATGAGGTGAATTTTAGTTACAGTTGAAGGATCATATGTAAAGAAGTGTTAAACAGGAGAAAGCTGGAGCTGTTTTCCCCCAGTTCTATTTCCTTTGTGAAAAGGTAACGAAATGTTATCAGCAGATGTGGAAAGTAATGAAGTGCAAATACTTTGTTAGTGTACTTAAGTAGATTTTTCTGGTATCAGTATTTTAATTTACTATTTATTCTTCAGACAAATTTTGACTTTTTCCTTGTAATTTTTTAATTTTTACACAAATATCTGTACTTTTGTTGTTTATTTGGTTGTGATGATGTGTAGATCAAACTTTGAACTTTGATCAAACTCACACGACTCTAGTAAGACCTGAAGACACTGATTAACCCTAATCAGAACAAACTAAAGCTAAACTCTGCAGCAAAGTGGACTTCAAGGGCCAGAGTTGAGAACCCTTTAGCTATTTAGATTCAATCAATAAAAAAAGCTTTACCTCCATTTAATGTTCTTGGAGGCTTCATGACTTTCATCACTCCACAAAAAACTGAAAAATGGAGTAGAAGGTCTCCCTGTATTGGCAATTGTTTGGCTTAATGATTCTCCACATCTGTTGCTTGAAAGAATATTAATGATTTAATGTTAGATTAGGAATCATCAACTGTCTGCAGTTCGGTAGAAGATATGGGATATGTCACTATGTTTTACATCAGTCCAAACTATGCTTCAGTGTACCCACATGGTCCAGATCTTTGAAGCAGGGTTATGCCTGTAAAGGTTTTGCTGGACTGTCCTACTCCTTCAAAGCATCAGAGTCAATGAAATGTCTTTGCTTTGTACATTTCTTGCAGAGTTCTATAATGTCTTGCTGGGGGTTCTGGCTGTCAAGGCTGTTGTCTGGATCATCAGATACAATTTAGACGGAGTACACTACTTAACAAAATGCACAATCATTAATTCAAGAATTTATTCTGCATAAAAAAATAAAATAAAGCAGAATTAGGCTTCATATATTACCAAACATTATTACTTTTTAAAGTACATTTTAATATACTTACATGCTTTATTGAATGTGATTTTCTTGAATCCAATTAAAAATCTACAGAAAGAACTAAAGATCAGAGTTCATAGAAGAGGTCACAGAACTTAGAAGATTTGGAGTGTAGAAGATTGGGCCAAAATCACACCTGAGCAATGTGTGCAACCAGTTTCTCCATACAGGAGGCGTCTTGAAGCCGTCATTACCGACAAAGTTTTAAATCCACCGTGTTCAATACTTTCTCCCCGTGTCATTTCACATTATTACACATAACTTTATTTATGGACATCTACAGTTTGATGTCTTTATATGTTTGGATTGCATGAGTTCTTACCAACATCTGGGAAACATTTCATGTCAGTAGCCACAAATTAAATGTAACTATTCTAACTTTTGTCATCATTTGAAAAGCTTTTTGTGGCTGCTTGTTGAATGAATGCGCGATTTTCTTCTTTGAACAAATTCACTCATGTTGGGTCGTTTCTTTCTGTAAAAAAAACGTGTGTATGATATAAAGCAACATTTGGATTGTATTTTGCAGATGGCATTTGACGACCATGCTTAAAAATATATATAAGATATAATAACATTTTGACAATTTTTGTTTAAAACAACATTTAGTTTAGTTGTGAAGATATAAGCATCTAGAATATATAATTAATGTCATTTTGTATAATAATTAAATTGGCATAAATTAAATATACAAACAATGAAAACAAGCATTTAAACGTTGTAAAGCCGCAGTAAATCACCTGTAAATACAGATTTTATTTCATCTTTAATGAGGTGGAATTGGGTGTGGCTTTGAGTAGACCATTTTCACACATCACTAAATTTATCATGTAATCTGTGCTGAACAACATTTAATCCTGGAAGTTATTTTATTATATTTTTAGAGATTTTTAGAGAAATTTGACTACAATTCTGTAAAACAGGAAGAAATCTATCTGAAATGTATTTTATTTGGTCTCAGAATGAGTTAAAGGAGGAGCAGATTAAATCCCAGCAGAAGATCCAGGAGAAGCAGAAGAAGGTGCAGGAGCTGAAACAGACTGTTGATACTATAAAGGTGAGGAATGAACACACACACACACACACACACACACACACACACACACACACACACATGAACTCTCACCGTGTGTGTGTGTGTGTGTGTGTGTGTGTGTGTGTTCTAACAGAAGCGTTCACAGGCAGCAGTAGATGATAATGAGATGATCTTTAATGAGATGATCAGCTCCCTGGTGAAAAGGCGCTCGGAGGTGATGGAGCTGATCAGAGTTCAGGAAAAAGCTGAACTGAGTCGAGCTGAACAACACCTGAAACATCTGGAGCAGGAGATCGCTGATCTTCAGAGGAGAGTCAGTGATCTGGAGCAGCTTTCACACACACCTGATCACATCCACTTCCTCCAGGTAACACTCACTGTCTGATCTACAGAGGGCGCTGTTCCTCACAAAGTTTCCTCCTAAAAGCTCATTACAGCAACAATAAATGTTCCTGTCTGAGATCACAAGTGTGTCTTTGGTCTGATTCAGTCTAAGATTCATTCGTTTCTCTCCTCCACTTTTCTCCTTCTCTATGATGTGTTTCCTCTCTGTAGAGTTTCCCGTCTCTCTGTGTTTCCCCTGGATGTGACGACTCACCCAGCTTCACTGTCAATCAACATCTCTCATTTGATGGAGTGAGGAAATCGGTCTCCGATCTGAAAAAACGAGTCGAGGAAATCTGTCAGGAGGAATTCAACAAAATCCCTCCACAAGGTAAACAAATAGTTGTGTTGGAAATTTATTTGTTGTGTATCACAGTAAAGAGGGAGAGAAATTTCACGGAACAGGAATAAGTGGAGGTCACGTATGCAGAAGAAGGTAGATAGCGTTCTCCTCTGGGTATGTTCCACTGCCTTGTGAGACAGCATGAGCAGCAGATTAAAAAGACACTGATGCGTACAACACACACACACACACACACACACACACACACACACACACACACACACACACACACACACTCTGTCAGGGTATGGACCACAATTTGGAAGCTGGAGTAGCTCTATCATGTTTATTGAGGTAAACAGAGCACAACACCGAGTCAGAGAGCGTACGAACCGTAACGGGGGTTGAGTCCGTAAAGCCGCCATAATCCTTGGAACAGGTACAATCCACAGGGAAGGTATATAATCCACAGGGAAGGTATATAATCCACAGGGAAGGTATATAATCCACAGGGAAGGTCTATAATCCACAGGGAAGGTATATAATCCACAGGGAAGGTATATAATCCACGGAACCAGCGGGGAATGCTGGCAGTCTCGGGTCAGGTCGGTCACCGTAGCCATAAAGTAGGTCTGACACTAGTGATGTCAGAACGAAGGATTATATGTTGAATCGGTAACGAGAGACACCTGTTAATGCCGGGAGCAGCAGAGCGAGGCAGCGTGACAGCTACCGAGGGGGGCGTGGCAGGTGGATCCCCGACACACACACACACACACACACACACACACACACTTATTACACTAGATAGACTTTAATTCAGATCTGGAAAGTTATCTGACACCGTTGTTAGTCGTCTGATACCAGCAAAGAATCACAACTTTCATATTTATGATGTAAAATGTTTCCACATCATTTTTCAGTCTCCATTTTGTCTCTGTGTCTCAACAGCTGCAGCAGTTCAGATGATTTTACCCTCAGAACCAAAGAGCAGAGCAGATTTTCTGCAGTGTAGGTGTAACACACACACACACACACACACACACACACACACACACACACACACACACACACAGAGTGTGAACATGTCTGTATTGATGATCTAAATCTGATCCATTTCTCCCTGATGACTGATGATGTGTACTATTTAAAATAGTTCATGTAGAGCAGCATTAGGAGAACAGAAACACACACAGGTGTCTCACACACACTTATTATAAATCCTGTGATTAACATCAAACCTGTGCACATTTTATTGTTCTAGATTTCTGTTATCTGACTCTGGATCCCAACACAGCAAATCCTGATCTCTTTCTCTCTGAGACGAACAGAGTCGTGACACACAGTGATACAGCACAGCGATACTCTGATCATCCAGAGAGATTTGACTTCTGGGAGCAGGTGTTGTGTAAAGAGAGTGTGTGTGGACGCTGTTACTGGGAGGTGGAGTGGAGCGGTGGTGTTGTGTACATATCAGTCTCATATAAAGAGATCAGCAGGAAAGGACAGGGTTTTGAGTGTGTGTTTGGAAACAACAGTCAGTCCTGGAGTCTGGTGTGTTCTCCTTCCTCTGTAATTTTCCGACACAATAACATTAAAACTGAGCTCCGAGGTCCAGCGTCCTCCAGAATAGGAGTGTATGTGGATCACAGTGCAGGAACTCTGTCCTTCTACAGCGTCTCTGATACGATGAGGCTCCTCCACAGAGTCCACACCACATTCACTCGGCCTCTATACGCTGGATTCTGTGTGCATTCTAACACAGTTATGTGGTTTTGTGATGAAATGAACTGCATGTAAAAGTTTAATAAAATGATAACTGAGGAGTCGGATTTCATTTCTCCCTGAACTTCAGTAATTCTGTGTGCAGAATCTGTAGAATGTAGGATGTTTCTAGAATGAAGGTAAAGGTACAGAGATGTTTCCAGGCCACGTTCCTCATGATTGTGATAAAGGTTTCAATTAATTCTTAAATAATAAAAGCCATAAAAATCCTTCATCTTTGCCTTTTTTCCAAACTGAGTTTTGTGCTGATGAACTCGAGATGATCTGTGAGAGATGGAATAGGCTGGGGTGTCCCAATACTTTTGGCCTAATGTTTTGCCTCGTGTGAATTATTTGTACATGTTGAAACAGAATCTATTTTTCAGAGGATATATTTTGGGTGAAAAGTGCACTTGTGGTTTCTTACTTTAAAATAAACACCCGGATGTTTGACGTTTTCTAATGCAGTCAAATTCATAGCTGGCTTAAATTTCTCTCTATTTTTGGGTCACTATTGATATTTCTATCTGTATATATTTATTTTTATGTGCTGTGTGACTGTGTTTTAACCTCAACCTAAAACCCCACCTGAGTCAAATCCACATGTTTTCCTCAGTTCTAGTGGAAGTGTGAGGAGGATCTCTCTCCCACTGGGACTTTAATCATTTTCCTACAGAAATAAATGTACTGAAAGGTTCACAGGAAATCCAGATCACTCCTTTATTCAATTCGTTCCCAACAAACACACATTTATTCTAAATCTTAGACCTAATGTGCTGAAAACGGCTCCGCTGATGCTTCTTGTCTCGTCACTTTAACAACAAGCTCATTTTATTACAGGAATCACAGAAATGTTTTGCCTCACTGGATGTTACTGTCGGCGGCTGAACGTTTCTACAGTAAAACAGTTCAAATATTCCACTTTAGCCGCTTAGCTTCCATCTTAGCTTCCACTTCAGACGTGAGTGGGCGTGGCTTTAATGTTTTCAGAGCTCGTTCTTAAGGTGTTTCAGCATTAAAGTTTTAAAGTTCAAACATTAAGGCCACGCCCACTCACATCTGATTGGCCAGATCAAACATTTGAATATTGACTGTTAAACTGCACTAAACATTTTATTTATTTATTTAGTTTGTTTTATTTTGTTTTTTTGTCATACGAATTTTCCAAAGCCGCACCTACTCACATCTGATTGGCCATTTCCAAACATTTCAGTTAGTTTTAATGATGAATAAATAATTATGATTTAATTTGAATCTTTTTTTAAAATCATTACTTTAAGGTAGTATTTATTTTTAGTATCATATTCGTTTCTAGTATATATTATATGGTAAAAACCTTGATATTTTCAAATGTTTATTTGACATGGTAGAACAAATGAACATATAATAACAAGCAACAAAAATCCCTGTGTTGAATTAAACTGTTTCCACCTTTATTAACAGTCAACAATACTGTTAAACATGCAGCATTACACATCTACTTTCAATTCATGAACACATCACATCTACATGTATGGCATTGGGTAGAGGCCCTTATCGAGAGCTACCACCTCCCACATTACAGCTGGATTTCACTGCATACAGATTTCAGTTTTACTTTGCGGATATGAACCTGTCTGGGAAAGATGCATTTGCTTCATTGTGCACTTTCAAATTCACTGGATTCTTCGTTGTTATTGATCATGAAGTTTTTTTTTTTTTATCAGAAACAGAAGTGTAGATTTATATCTGTTAGTCCGTTGCCTTAAATACCTAATTCACTTCTGTGTTAATAAACACTATACTGTCATCTACTGGTCATTTATAAATCTGCAGTGTTGATAGGTATCATCCAAAAAAATTATAATTCTAAGTACAAAAATACAGAAGATTTATTTTCTGATAGATTTTTAAAAATAAAATCTGTATTTTTGTATTTTAAATTGTAATTGTTTGCATGAGGATGTCTATCAACGCTGCAGATTCATAAATGACCAGTAGATGGCAGGATTTCTCCATTTACCATCTTCTTTATTGTTCTTTTAAACAGTATCACAGATGAACAATAAAGAACATGGTAAATAGAGAAATCCGAAATTAAGGTTTAAACTTATGTTACTACATGATAAGACACTTCACAATGAGGCACTAAAACATACATTTCCTTTTTTTTCTATTGCCCTTTGGACATCGCCTTAAAGCAGCTTTACAGAATGTAAGAATTATAACAAAGAATTATAACAAAGTTCACTTATATTTGAATGTATTTGCATTTATCCTGATGATCAAAGTTAGGAGTGACTGTGGCAATTAAAAACTCCCTTAGATGGTATGAGGAAGAAACCTTGAGAGGAACCAAAGGGGAACCTCATCCACGTTTGGGTGATATCAAGATATCAAGACTTCCGGTTTGGGAACGCTGTGCGCATCTAGCTGCCGCTCCATGCTGGGTTATTGTTTTGTCTTGTTTTGTTTTGTTTTGTTTTGTTTTGTTTTGTTTTGTTTTGTTTTGTTTTGTTTTGTTTTGTTTGCCTGCTGCGTTAATTCACGTTTCAGAATTATTGTTTGGATTACTTTCCGATCTGAGGAATTTCCATATGTCTGGATGTTATCTTTTGCCTGTCGGCATGTTGGAGAGTTTTTTCGAGTTATTTTTTGCATTTCGGCGTGCTGGAGAACTCGTGTTGGAGAGTTTTTTGTGGCAAGAAAAGTTTGGTTTCTAGTTTATCGCGAGCCCTCTACCCTCTCGATCCTCCATCGATCTGACTAACTATGAGGCCCTGCGAGCTAGTGGCTCTAAACAGGCATTGGCGCCTTGACCCCGCGACGTATGACCATTGCCGCTCATCTGGTATCCTTCATCGCCCAAGATATGTACATCGCTCTTCCAGAAGGAGATACGTCCTTCATCAGTCATCATTGTCTGCGATCCCCTCTATCTGGTCTAGTAGCAGGGCTATGAAACAGTCGGCACGTTCTCATAATCGACATCGCTCCCTTGTCAACATTAATATGACTGACTCTGTGATTAAGCATACCCCTACTGTCAATGGAACAAATAAACACTGTGCCCTTCTAAATTGTTGATCTATCTCAGACAAAGGCACCTATATGAATGAGCTAATAGTTGACAATAAATATGATATGTTATTTCTCACAGAGACTTGGCAGGTACCAGATGATTTTATCCAGCTGAATCTGCTTACCGCTATTGGATATCGACATTTGTCAGAACCACGTACAACTGGTAAAGGGGGTGGTCTTGCTGTCATTTTTCGTGCGTCTTTAACTGTCTCTAAACTGGTTTTTCACAATACCACGACATTTGAGTACATGGTTATTAAGTTTGGTATGAAACATCCCGTTGTACTTATATTAATTTACTACCCACCTAAACAACAAAGTGATTTTTTTTCTCAGAACTCAGTGAATTACTAACCGAAGCATGTGCTGTGTCGTCCCCAGTTCTTCTTCTTGGTGATTTCAACATTCATGTTGATACTGCTGGCTCCACTGCTACTCAGCTAAATGTTGTTTTTGACTGTTTTGACCTCATCCAGCATGTTAATTTTCCAACTCATACTCATGGTCACACGCTTGATCTTGTTTGTACATCTGGTCTGAACAATATCTCTGTTGATAGTTTAGCTACCCCTCTTTCTGACCATAGACTCATCTCCTTTGATTTTACATCTATCTGTCCAGTCAACCACATCAAAAATCTAACCATACGTTATCGTCATTTAAATACTGTTGACACTAGCTCCTTTTGTGATTCTGTTGCCTCCTCTGCTGTTTCTGATGTGAAAATTTAACCTGCCTATCTATGATTTATGACAAGTATTGCTGTACTGTTGAAAAATTGTTGGATGAGTTTGCCCCAACTAAGATTAGGTCTGTCCCTATGTCCCATTCCTCCCTGTGGTTCAATGCAGAGCTACGAGGTTTGAAGGTAAAATGTAGACAACATGAACGTCTGTTCAGGAAAACTGGTTCAACTGGCCATTTTCTTCTTTTTGCTGAATGCCTTCAGCAATACAAACTGGCCTTAAATACAGCCCGCTCTTCCCATATCTCCAGCATCATTAACAAAGCAAGCAATAGGCCCAAAATATAATTTAGCACAATTAATAAACTGACTCAAGCACCAAAGCACAGCTTTAGTGACTCTGAATCCATGGTTATGTGCTGCTCTTTCTTGACCATTTCCAGGGTAAGCTAGATACTCTGTATGCGACATTTGGTGAGGAACCAACTACCGATGAGCATATGAAATCTCAATCTAATAATTCTATGACAACCCTAGCCTTAACCAATTCCTCTTTAATAACTGAGCTAATACAAAAATCTAACTCCTCATCATGCACTCTTGATCCTGCACCTACTTTCCTGCTAAAAGACTGTACATCAGCGATTTCTGCCCCTATCTCCCACCTTATTAATATGTCATTTATCTCCTCTACTGTACCTGTGTCACTTAAGACTGCTGCTGTTACTCCCATACTCAAAAAGACTAATCTGGACCTGGCAGACTTATCCAAATACTGGCCTATTTCCAACCTGCCATTTGTATCGAAGATCATGGAAAAGGCTGGGGCCTCTCAGCTGCAGTCATTCCTAGCTGGTAACAACCTCTTTGATATTTTTCAATTTGGCTTTCGCCAACAGCATAGCACGGCGACCACGCTAGTAAAGGTTGTTAATGATCTTTTACTCATTGGAGACTCAGGTAGTCTCTCTATACTTCTGTTATTAGACCTCAGCTCTGCCTTTGATACTGTCTGTCATAAGATTTTACTTTCACGATTAGCGGAATTAGGCATATCAGGCTCTGCACTATCCTGGTTTTCCTCTTATCTCATGGGCAGGCAATATCACATCTCCATACACAATTCCAAATCTCCTACTGTCTTACTTAAACAGGGTGTCCCACAGGGCTCTGTTCTTGGCCCACTACTATTCATTCTGTACATTCAGCCGCTTGGCATCATTCGTAGACATGGTTTTAGTTATCATTGTTATGCTGATGATATTCAGTTATATACTGCTTGCCAACCAGATTCTGTTAATGTAAAATCCTCACTCTCCTCTTGTGTTAGCGAGTTAAAACAATGGCTACACTCAAATTTTCTTAGCCGGAATCTGGGTAAAACCGACATTCTGATAACTGGTCCCCCATCTCTAATAAAAAACAACTCTGTGGACTTTAGTCTTGATGCGGATGCTACTACGATTTTCCCCTCAGCTACTGTTAGAAATTTAGGTATCATACTCGACCCCTCACTATCCTTTGATGCCCATATTCGCAGCCTCTCTAAAACGTCTTTTTTTCATCTGCAACGAATTGTCAAACTGCGACCTTTTATCTGCAGAAATGATGCCGAAACATTAGTACATGCTCTGATTACGTCCCGTCTCGACTACTGCAATTCACTCTTCTCTGGTCTATCAGCTCACTCACATTTACAGTACATACAAAACTCAGCTGCCAGAATGTTAACCTCCAATAACAAATCTGCCCACATTACCCCTATATAATTTGATCTTCACTGGCTGCCAGTCTCATCTCGCATCAAATATAAAATCATACTGCTCACTTATAAGGCACTAACTGCTCTTCCCCCCTATCTTTCCGATCTTCTCTTATCCTATGTTCCTTCGCTATCAGTCCGGTCTTCAAATTCTAAACTTCTATGTATTCCTAGATACCGTCTATCCTCTGCGGGTGGCAGATCCTTTTCTGTCATTGCTCCAATACTATGGAACTCCTTACCCATTGCACTCAGAACCATCACCACTTTGACTGAAATTAAATCAAGGCTTAAGACCCACCTTTTCAACCTCCACTATCAGTCAATGCATATGTGTTAGGAGTCCATAATGTTTCTGAACTGTGGTGTATGTTTCATGTTCTATGTAGTGTTCTATCTCTTGTCCTGTATGTTTTTGTGTCTGTGTTGTCTCTGCTATTAACTCATGCAGCTGCATGTGATCCTTCGTCCTGGGCAAATGTCCGACGAATATGTTTATGTTTATGTATGTTCATTATATTTTATCTGTCTTGATATATTGTACCTTGTAAAGCATCCTTGAGTTTGGGAAAGGCGCTATATAAATTAAACTTATTATTATTATTAAGTGTGATTATAAATCAGTAAAACATAACTAACAGCAGAGAGTGAGAAATATCATGATCACTGGAGTGTGTGATTATGAGTGATGTCTTTTCTAGAGTCTTATAGAGTCAGGTGGAGTTGTGGAATCATAAATTATCTCAACATCTGAGATTATTAGAAGATCAAAGCGAGGAAGGCTGCGGGCCCAGACGGCATCAGCTCCAGGCTACTTAAGACCTGTGCAGACCAGCTGTGCGGCATATTGCTGTACATGTTTGACCTGAGCATTTGACAGATATGGAAAACATCCTGTGTGGTGCCTGTTCCAAAGACTTCGCGCCCAAAAGACTTCGGAGACTATCGACCAGTAGCACTGACCTCGCATCTGATGAAAACATTGGAGAGGCTGGTGCTCACTCATCTCAGACCTCTGGTGAGCCCATCAATGGATCCACTTTAGTTTGCCTACCAACCTAGCATTGGAGTGGAAGACGTGGTCATCTTCCTCCTAAATCGGGCTATTTCACACCTGGAAAAGGCTGGGAGCACTGTGAGAGTCATGTTTTTTACTTCTCTAGTGCTTTTAACACCATCCAACCTGCGCTCCTGAGGGATAAGATGGTGTACATGGGAGTGGACCATCATCTGTCTGCCTGGATACTGGACTACCTCACAGACCGACCACAGTATGTGAGGAATCGTGACTGTGAGTCTGAAATGATTGTCTGCAACACTGGAGCCCCGCAGGGAACGGTTCTTGCCCTGTTTCTCTTCACCATCTACACTGCAGACTTCATGATCAGCTCAGCAACCTGTCACCTACCGAAGTTCTCTGATGACTCTGACATCGTCGGTCTGATCACGGATGATGATGACAGGGAGTACAGAGGACTTATACAGAACTTTGTGGACTGGTGCCAACGGAGCTGCCTCCAGATAAATGCGGGGAAAACCAAAGAACTGGTGGTGGATTTCCGTAGGCACAAACAAACTTCATCACCAGTGAACATTCAGGGAAAGGACAGTGTGAGAGTGGACTCTTACAAATACCTGGGTGTTCACCTAAACAACAAACTGGACTGGACAAACAACACTGAGGCAATTTATAAGAAAGGTCAGAGCAGACTCTTTCTGCTGAGGAGACTAAGGTTTGAGAAGTGACACATGGAAGGTGGGGTGGATTCGGTATCGTAGCGGAAGTTCTAGCCGATAAGCCGCCTCGTTGATCCGTCTCTCGATCCTGAATGGCCCGATGTACCAAGGGCTCAGCTTTCTGCAGGGAAGCCGCAGTCGGAGATCCCTGGTGGACAGCCAGACCCAGTCTCCGGGCCTGTAAGGTGGGGCATCCAACCTATGTGCATTTGCATGTCGCCGGGTTTCCCTTGTTGCCCTGCATAACTGAGTGTGTGCGGGCTCCCACGTCCTGACGCTCTCCCAAAACCAGTGGTCTACCGCAGGTACGTTTGTAGGCTCGTCAGTCCAAGGAAACAGCGGGGGCTGAAACCCTTATACGCATTTAAAGGGCGCGAGTCCTGTGGTGTCCTGGCGCAACGAGTTCTGTACGTATTTTGCCCAGGGTAAAAACCGACTCCACTCCTCCTGATCATGGTGACAGTAGGTACGTAGGTACCTCGCAAGTTCTTGAATCCTCTGCTCGGTTTGGCCGTTTGACTGGGGGTGGTAACTGGACGACAAGTTGACCGAGATCCCCAGTAGCCGAAAGAACGCCTTCAGACATGTGAGGTTAACTGAAGGCCCCGGTCTGACATGATGGAAGAGGGCTTCTGCTGTTTCCAGAGCTGTGGGGAGGCCTTGGAGGGGGACAAAGCGGCAGGCTTTGGAAAACCGATCGACGGCCACTAGGATGCACGTAAAGGCCCCCGACCGTGGCAGGTCTGTGACGAAGTCTATGCGGATGTGCGACCACGGCCTTTGTGGAGAAGGCAGGGGGATGAGTTTACCCACTGGTAGATGCCAGGGGGTTTTCGAGATGGCGCAAGTTTTGCAGCCCCGGACAAACTTAGCCACCGTGTTGCTCATCCCTGGCCACCAGTACCGTCCCTGTACCAGACAGACGGTCTGTCTTCTACCTGAGTAGCTGCCAGGGTCAAGGTGGTCCGGATGGGAGTCGGGAGTGGACGTAAACACTTCTGCCAGCAGGCGGGGCTCCACTCCAAGATGTCGCACGGGTCCCAGGAACATGTAGGGGAGTGCTAGGCTAACCAGGGACGACCCAGGATCACGTCCACTGTCAAATCCTCCAGTACGAGAAGTTGTATTTCCTCGAGGTGTAGCACCCCGACTTGGAGGGTGATAGGTGGAGTACAGTGTTTCACCTTTCCACTTCCTAAGGGACGTCCCTGGATGGTTTGAACGGTCAGTTCCTGAGATCCCCGCGGCCGGCGTAGCTGGAGGCGTTCTAGACACGCCTGGGAGATGAAGTTCCCCGCGGATCCAGAGTCGACTAGGGCAATGGACGACAGAGAGAGAGCGGTGGTTACCAAGGTGACCAGGAGTGTGGACAAATGAGTAATGTCTGAAGAATGTGTGACACTACCCACACAATGTCCTCCTTCACCACAGTAGAGGCAGGCTCGAGCCACCCACCGGCGCTCCCTTTCCTGTTGAGACAGCCGCTGTGAACCGAGTTGCATGGGTTCCGGTTCAGGAGCTGCTGACGCTGCCATCGCCGGTGCTGGTTCGTCCTCCGGAGACTTACATGCCGTCAGGTGTTGAGACACGCGGATGGATCTCTGGATAAATGCCTCCAGCCCCAGAGTGTCACCCCAGAGGTGGCCATTGCCAGCTCCCGGTTTAAGCCTTTACGATACACTGCCAGCAGCGCTTTCTCGTTCCAACCAGCAGATGCCGCCAGAGTGCTTAAGCGGAGGCTGTAACTCGACACGCTGTCGGTCCCCTGGTGGATGTTAAGGTTACTTTTAGGAAAGTTGTGAATGACATGAAAATCAAATATGATTTAATTTAATTTATATTAATTAAAAGTGTGGATTTCTCCTGTAATTATTTGCCTTACATTTGTTGCCGTTAAATATCAGTCTGTCTGCCTGTCTGTCAGAGAACTCTGGTGCGGATGTGACTGGGTGAGTGACTGGATGGAAGGACCCAAATGCAGGATGCACACAGGAGTATGGAGAAAAGAGGCTTTAATAAGATTATCAGAGCAATGGGGCAAAGGCAAAAAAAGAATAAAAAAAACAGTCCAGGGTCAAAAACAGAGGGAAACAGGGCAATGCAGGTAAGAACAAAAACCAAAATCCAAAACAATCCAAAATCCAGAAAGCCAACAAAATGGAGCAATATAGGCAGAGCAGAAACAAAAACCAATAAACAGTCCAGAGTTCAAACCAGGTAACAAGGGAGGCAGAGCAGAACAGGGATCGGGAACAGGATCAGGATCAGGCAGGGTGGCAAGAGTAATCTCAGGGGCTAGGAAGCCGGTAAGATAATCTGGCCGAGAGCTAAAATCTTGGTTGTCCTTAAATACCGGGAGGCGCAGAAAAAACGGCAAGATGGCCGCCGACCGGGAAATGCGCATCGCGGAACCGGAAGTGCACGCCGTGTGCCCGGGAGATCCTGACAGTCTATCTATCAGTAATTAAACAATGCTTAATACATGGGCAATAACACATGCTTTGTAAAGCTTGATGATGGTAGTGGATAAGTGTGGAGGTAATCGAGGTCCACTTTGAAAGAATTGGAGTGGACCTCATCAGGCCATTAGACTGCACTAGGGCAACACTTTCTAGTTTTGATGAACTACACAACATGAAACCTGGAAGCAGTGCCTCTCTGCAGCATCTCAGCATGGAGTTTACAACAATCAATCTGTACTTGCATTTATCATCCACAGACAGACGGCTTAGTGGAGCGATTTAATTGAACTCTCGACAACATGATTCAGAAGTTCATTCACAAGGATGCACAAAACTGGGATAAAGTGACTCGAGCCCCTATTGTTTGCAGTATGAGTGGTCCCACAAGCCTCCATGGGGTTTTTCCCTTTTAAATTATTATACGGCCATAAGCAGTGCAAAGTTCTAGTTGTAATCTGCAAAAATTGGGAAGAAGGACCTTTTGCTAGCAAACATGACATTCAGTACGTCCTTGACCTGAGGGCAAAACTCCACACTTTGGGTAAATTATACAGTCCCTGCTGTAGAATAGAGCATGCAGCTGTGTGAATTTGCACTGGGAGATGAAGTACCCATGTTACTCTTCACGTCAATTTATTTGTGTCAAGTGTCAAGGACCATTGAGGTTACACGGGGAGTTGGAGAAGTCAAATAAGAGGTCAGATGCACAGGTAGAGGTGATGCACTGCAGGTATACAACCTCAACCTCCTAAAACCATGGAGAAAGACCAACTCTCACTGTCGCAGGGAGCACAGGTATTCAAAAAGAGACTTCAGACATTTACATTAACATTTGCAGCATTTAGCAGATGCCCTTGTCGAAAGCGCCGTGTTTTTGCCTCCGCTTGGACAAACGAACCTCATAAAACATCATATTGAGACTCCTCCAGGTGGAGTGGTGCACAGCTGCCCATAGTGAACACAAAATTTGGGTAAACAAAGAGTCGGACACTGATTGTAGCAGCCCTGTGATCTTGGTGCCCAAGAGCGATGTATCGATCCACTTCTGTGTGGATAATTAAAAAGTCAACGCGGTGTCGAAAATTTGGCAAAAATGCAATACCTCGCATCAATGAACTGCTCGATCGGTAAGGTGCAGAACACTTTTAATGACTTGACTCCAGTGTCTTGTAAAAAGGAAAAAAATCCACTCTGTTCTGTTTCAAACCGGTTTGTCACACTTCTATTTAGTTTGTACAGATGTCCAGTGACGTTTCAACGTCTCATTGACCGAATCCCATTATAATGCATATGCTGCTGCCTACTTGGATGACAATCATCTATAATAATGACCGGCAGTATCATTTACAACACCTCAGAGCGGTCCTGAGAACTTTGAGGTTGGAGGGACTTACTTATTGTTTATTTAAACATTTAGTCAGTAGGTGTTTGAGGGGTAAATCAGCAGATCTGGAGGAAGCATGGATATAGAGTGTTATACAGTGTTTAGTGAACTGGGATTTTTGGATGCTGTCATCCCCTAAACCCCACGTGTTCACTCAGGTTTGTTGACAGTGACAGTCTAGTGCTAATGCCAAAGCTAGACCTCAGTGCACCAACACTTTGTGAAGTAATGTTCTCTGTTTAAAGGCTTACCAAACCATTTTGAGTTACATATTTCTGGTTATTGAGAACCACTGATTGATTTATGCCTGTTTCTGACCAGAATTCCTGTTTAACAATTCAGATTTCCTTTGTGAGGGATTTATGACAGTCGTCAGAACTCAGAACCTTACTCTGAGCAGACACATCACGGGTGGATTCTCTATTGTAGTTCATTCCCTATGTAACTGTCACGCGGCGTAGATGGAGGCGGAGGCAGAAATAGAAGCCGGTGTCTTTATTAAACAAAACAGGCAGAGCCAAAACAAAACACCCGCAGCGCGGGATAAAACCTGCAAACGGAAGTCCGAAATACAAATGATAAACAAATAATATCCACGGTGCGCGGTGTGGTGCGGAGGCAGAGACGGAGAAGCGTCAGAAGTCCGAGGCGCGCCGGGAAACTCACACGCCGCCGTGGAGAGAACAGGGAATCCGGAAGGCGAAGATGCGTAGCGTGGAAAGCATTTGCGGAGCAGCGAGCCACCAGGAACCTGCACAGACCAACACGAAACTACACACACGTACATCTAATAACCGACCGTTCGTGAAGGTGAGCGCGGGGTTTATATGGGTGGTGTGATCGGACCCGGAGATGAGTCTCAGCTGCTCCTCGTGAAGCCCGATTGCAAGCAGCTGCATGCGGGCGGGGCATGCACAAGAACAGGAGCGCGGTGCGTCAGGGAATCCCATGGGAAGACAGCCCCCGAAGGGGGCGTGGCAGGGGGATTCCTGACACCACCCCCCCCGACGGGGCGGCACCGGACGCCCCCAACCCACAGAAAGCCCGGAGGGCCGGGGCACTCGGAGGATGGCCCCCCTGATCGTCTAGGGCCTAAAGGGACCAGGTAGGAACCGCCACGGAGCCGGGGAGAGCCGGGAAGGACCTGAAGTGGAGCGACCCCCTGCAAGAAGAGCCGGAAGGGGACCATGGACACCACGGGACCTAGGAGCGGAACCCCTGGCTTCGACGGAGACGGAGAGACGTCTCCTACAGAGACCAGGAGCTGCACGTTGCACTCAGGGAGTCTGGAGGTGGAGCAACGCCCTCAGTGGAGGCCGGTAGCTGCGAGATGTCCTCGGTGGTGGTCTGAGGAAGCGGGCTGGCCACCACGGGAACCCGGAACGGATCGGCTGCCCCCGTGGAGGCCTGGAATGGGGCCCCTTCCACCGCATCGACCGGGAAGGGCGTCCCTGGTGCTGACCTGAGGCTGGGCGATGTCCTTGCCGGAGGTCTGGACCGGAGCCTTCTCACCCACGGGGACCTGGAAGGGACAGACCGCCGGAGGCGGAGGTGAGCAGTCAACGAGGCTTACCGGCTGGTGGACCCCCTGGATGGAGGCCGGAGACGGAACGAAGACCCCGGTGGTCTTCAGAGGCGGAGCGCCCTCCTCGGCGGGGAACCGGAACTGGATGGTGTTGACGACCCCGACTGGAGGTTGGAGGACTTACTCGGCGGAGTCAGGAGGCCGAGCGACGCCCTTGGAGGAGCTCGGGAGCGAGACGTCGCCCGGAAAGGAGCTAGGGAGCGAGCCGTCGCCCGGAGAGGAGCTAGGGAGCGAGCCGTCGCCTTCTGTAGGACTGTGGGGCGAGCCGTCGCCTTCTGTAGGACTGTGGGGCGAGCCGTCGCCTTCCGTCGAACTTCCCTTTCGCAGTCCTGGAGCCGGTGTGAGTGCACAGGGAAACCCCTGGGCGGAGAGGAGCTAATGGGGACGTGCTCGGGCTTAACAGATCTCTCCTGGGAGTTTTGGGGCGGAGTTGAGTTCCCATGGAGGCCGAGGAGTGGCGAGGGGCTCGCCTGGAGATCCATGAGCGGAGAGGGGCTCGCCTGGAGATCCACGAGCGAAGCAGACACTGACACTCTGGACACTGGGGCCGAGCGTAGCACTCCTTGGGACACTGGAGCGGAGCGGATCTCACGGGGTCGTTCGGAGGCGGAGAGGAGCTCAGGGAGTCGCTCGGAGGCGGAGAGGAGCTCCCTTGAAGAGCCTGGAGCAGAGAGGCGGAGCTCTCGGGAGGAGCCTGGAGCGGAGAGGGGGAGCTCTCGGGAGGAGCCTGGAGCGGAGAGGCGGAGCTCTCGGGATAAGCCTGGAACTGGGCTGAGCTCTCTGGCGGAGCCTGGAACTGGGCGGAGCTCTCTGGCGGAGCCTGGGAAGCATACGCGGAGCAGCGAGCCACCAGGAACCTGCACAGACCAACATGAAACTACACACACGTACATCAAATAACCGACCGTTCGTGAAGGTGAGCGCGGGGTTTATATGGGTGGTGTGATCGGACCCGGAGATGTGACAGTAACACACTTAATAATAATAGAATGACCTCAGAAAGCAATGAAGGATTTTCAGCCTTGTATGAGAAGAAGCTTTACTGCAGTCACATCACGTTTCAATGAGCTCATAGAAGGTAGTCACTCAATCTTAAGTAAGATGATCAAGAGCCCAGAATCTCCCAGTGTTCTCACATTTATACCCTGATGCCACATAGCATCTCCCTTGTGTTCTTTGTTTGTGTTATCAATCCTTATCTTTTAGAATTTTTTCTCCTCGACAAGTTCCACTTATTTCTTCATTTTTAAAGGATCATCTCTCCTCACCTACATTTTTTATTTCCCATTATCCTCCTCCCCTTTCTAAGATTCCATATTTTGGTGTCCTGTTCCCCTCAGTTCCTCTTATTTTAGGCCTGGTTCTGTTAGAATTCTTAAGAAAGTTGCATTTGTAAAAAACCCTCTCTCCCTTGAATGATCTCCTTACTTATTATCTATTTTCCTTCTGCATCTGCAAAGTTTCGGCTTTTATTCTGATTTTTATTGCTGTTTAGATTCTACTATTATTGGGTTAAGTTCAAATCCTCCTACATGGATTATATGTTCATATATGTTTAATTAACTATTGTTCTACTTATTTATATGAGTATTTATGTAATATGTGCCTGAGAGCTGAGTGTCGTACAGGCCTTAGTGCAGAATATGTTGCCTTATGAGAACATTCACAGGCTTGCTATCTTGTCTCTTCTCCGGTTCTGCCAACTGCACACAATAGTCTTACGTCTTGCTATTCTGATGTTGACCTTCACTAACTTCTCTTTATCGGTTTTTCATTTAGCTTCTTCTCGCAAACATTCCAGACTAGCTCTTAGCGACATTTTTAGAAGAAAGTATCGCCAATTTCAACTCTACTCTCTAGCAGTCGAGGTTACACCATTCACTTTTACACGTGAGACGTGCACACAGACTTCGCCTGACCTCCCTGCTGTTTTTCATCAGGAGACACAAACTGATAATGAAGATTCTGATGGTCTTCACACACCTGCATCAACTCCTCCTTTTTCTCTCTCCACCTTACATATCTTCTCCCTATCCCTCATACTGGTCTCCTACTGATTAATCACCAGCTTCCCCTATTCTATCTCCCACTACTGATTATTCTCCTGTGTCTCCCCCTGCTGTGCATTCTTCCACCTCTCCTCCTCCTGTGTCTGTCCTCGATCACTCTCCCATGCCTTCTTTAGTCCCTGTTGATATTGAGTTTTTTTACCTCAATAATCTGAATTAGTCTGCCACATACGTGGCTGTTTACGTTCATCGACACACTCACGGCATCAGTCGAGCACTATTCTACTTTATATGTTCGTATCTGACTATCAGTTTACTTTCTACTTGGAGTAAATAGATTGCATGAGTTTGATTAAAATATCGGCTAAATAGGTTTGATTCATCTATTTATGTTGAACTCATGGTATCTAAAGTTCTATACTAGTTATAAGTTAAATACAGTATGTTGGATTAAACACAAGCTACAGAAATTGGATTAGAATATTTTTTTTCGACAGTGTCATGCTGTGTGGATATTTTCCAGCAGTAGCAACTGTGAGACGTGTCAGAATTTAAGAAATGATGAACAGATCGAAGGTATGAGATCTCAGACTGAAGTCAAATTTCACTCCCCTTTTCAAAGTGAAGTGACTCCAAATTTTCATAATGGTATCAGTGACATTCCCTAATTCACATGACAGATGTTGAAAACACTGCAGAGAGAAAACAGAGAAGATCCTCGAATCCAGATGTGGTGAACTTGTAGCATTACACCTACAAAGACATGATGTGCTGAGTGAAGCGTCTGAACGCTGTCAGTTTTATATATCTGTTATTATTAAACCCACAGTCAAATTCACACCAAAGAACAAATCAGACTGCATTGGATTGGACTGTTTAGATCAGAAAGTATCTCCTGTTGTAAGACTACACTGTTCCTTACAAGCCTGAACTCTCTGTGTTTAAAGCCACGCCCACTCTGTGTGTCACACTATAACACACACAACCAGGAAGTTCATTTTAGAGAAAACGAAACTTAGAACTTGAAGCCTCTCCCTCTATTTTCTTCTTCTTCTCTCTTTCATACACACACACACACACACACACACACACACACACACACACACACACACACACACACACACACACACACACACAGCAGGAAAATGGCAGAAGCCAGTATTTCAGTAAATCAGGATCAGTTCATCTGTGCAGTGTGTCTGGATCTCCTGAAGGATCCTGTAGCTATTCCTTGTGGTCACAGTTACTGTAAGGTGTGTATTAATAGCATCTGGAATCAGGAGGACATGAAGAGCATCTACAGCTGCCCCCAGTGTAGAGAAACTTTCACTCCAAGGCCTGTTCTATGCAGGAACAACATGCTGGCTGAAGTGGTGGAGAAACTGAAGAAGACTGAACTTCAAGCTGCTTCTCCTGCTCACTGTTACACTGGACCTGGAGATGTGGACTGTGATTCCTGCACTGGGAGAAAACACAAAGCCGTCAAGTCCTGTCTGGTGTGTCTGGCCTCGTATTGTGAAGATCATCTTAAACCTCACTATCAGTCTCAGGCTTTTAAGAAGCACAAGTTAGTTGAAGCCTGTGTAGATCTCCAAGAGAAGATCTGCTCTCAGCACGACAAACTGATGGAGATCTACTGCCGTACTGAGCAAAGCTTCATCTGTTACTTGTGTATGACGGATGAACATAAAGGCCATGATACAGTTTCAACTACTGCAGAAAGAAGTAAAAAACAGGTGAGAACTGAACATTATTATTCTTTTACAATGAATTAATTGTAATAAATAATGAAATTGTTTATGAGGTGAATTTTAGTTACAGTTGAAGGATCATATGTAAAGAAGTGTTAAACAGGAGAAAGCTGGAGCTGTTTTCCCCCAGTTCTATTTCCTTTGTGAAAAGGTAACGAAATGTTATCAGCAGATGTGGAAAGTAATGAAGTGCAAATACTTTGTTAGTGTACTTAAGTAGATTTTTCTGGTATCAGTATTTTAATTTACTATTTATTCTTCAGACAAATTTTGACTTTTTCCTTGTAATTTTTTAATTTTTACACAAATATCTGTACTTTTGTTGTTTATTTGGTTGTGATGATGTGTAGATCAAACTTTGAACTTTGATCAAACTCACACGACTCTAGTAAGACCTGAAGACACTGATTAACCCTAATCAGAACAAACTAAAGCTAAACTCTGCAGCAAAGTGGACTTCAAGGGCCAGAGTTGAGAACCCTTTAGCTATTTAGATTCAATCAATAAAAAAAGCTTTACCTCCATTTAATGTTCTTGGAGGCTTCATGACTTTCATCACTCCACAAAAAACTGAAAAATGGAGTAGAAGGTCTCCCTGTATTGGCAATTGTTTGGCTTAATGATTCTCCACATCTGTTGCTTAAAAGAATATTAATGATTTAATGTTAGATTAGGAATCATCAACTGTCTGCAGTTCGGTAGAAGATATGGGATATGTCACTATGTTTTACATCAGTCCAAACTATGCTTCAGTGTACCCACATGGTCCAGATCTTTGAAGCAGGGTTATGCCTGTAAAGGTTTTGCTGGACTGTCCTACTCCTTCAAAGCATCAGAGTCAATGAAATGTCTTTGCTTTGTACATTTCTTGCAGAGTTCTATAATGTCTTGCTGGGGGTTCTGGCTGTCAAGGCTGTTGTCTGGATCATCAGATACAATTTAGACGGAGTACACTACTTAACAAAATGCACAATCATTAATTCAAGAATTTATTCTGCATAAAAAAATAAAATAAAGCAGAATTAGGCTTCATATATTACCAAACATTATTACTTTTTAAAGTACATTTTAATATACTTACATGCTTTATTGAATGTGATTTTCTTGAATCCAATTAAAAATCTACAGAAAGAACTAAAGATCAGAGTTCATAGAAGAGGTCACAGAACTTAGAAGATTTGGAGTGTAGAAGATTGGGCCAAAATCACACCTGAGCAATGCGTGCAACCAGTTTCTCCATACAGGAGGCGTCTTGAAGCCGTCATTACCGACAAAGTTTTAAATCCACCGTGTTCAATACTTTCTCCCCGTGTCATTTCACATTATTACACATAACTTTATTTATGGACATCTACAGTTTGATGTCTTTATATGTTTGGATTGCATGAGTTCTTACCAACATCTGGGAAACATTTCATGTCAGTAGCCACAAATTAAATGTAACTATTCTAACTTTTGTCATCATTTGAAAAGCTTTTTGTGGCTGCTTGTTGAATGAATGCGCGATTTTCTTCTTTGAACAAATTCACTCATGTTGGGTCGTTTCTTTCTGTAAAAAAAACGTGTGTATGATATAAAGCAACATTTGGATTGTATTTTGCAGATGGCATTTGACGACCATGCTTAAAAATATATATAAGATATAATAACATTTTGACAATTTTTGTTTAAAACAACATTTAGTTTAGTTGTGAAGATATAAGCATCTAGAATATATAATTAATGTCATTTTGTATAATAATTAAATTGGCATAAATTAAATATACAAACAATGAAAACAAGCATTTAAACGTTGTAAAGCCGCAGTAAATCACCTGTAAATACAGATTTTATTTCATCTTTAATGAGGTGGAATTGGGTGTGGCTTTGAGTAGACCATTTTCACACATCACTAAATTTATCATGTAATCTGTGCTGAACAACATTTAATCCTGGAAGTTATTTTATTATATTTTTAGAGATTTTTAGAGAAATTTGACTACAATTCTGTAAAACAGGAAGAAATCTATCTGAAATGTATTTTATTTGGTCTCAGAATGAGTTAAAGGAGGAGCAGATTAAATCCCAGCAGAAGATCCAGGAGAAGCAGAAGAAGGTGCAGGAGCTGAAACAGACTGTTGATACTATAAAGGTGAGGAATGAACACACACACACACACACACACACACACACACACACACGAACTCTCACCGTGTGTGTGTGTCTGTGTGTGTGTGTTCTAACAGAAGCGTTCACAGGCAGCAGTAGATGATAATGAGAAGATCTTTAATGAGATGATCAGCTCCCTGGTGAAAAGGCGCTCGGAGGTGATGGAGCTGATCAGAGTTCAGGAAAAAGCTGAACTGAGTCGAGCTGAACAACACCTGAAACATCTGGAGCAGGAGATCGCTGATCTTCAGAGGAGAGTCAGTGATCTGGAGCAGCTTTCACACACACCTGATCACATCCACTTCCTCCAGGTAACACTCACTCTCTGATCTACAGAGGGCGCTGTTCCTCACAAAGTTTCCTCCTAAAAGCTCATTACAGCAACAATAAATGTTCCTGTCTGAGATCACAAGTGTGTCTTTGGTCTGATTCAGTCTAAGATTCATTCGTTTCTCTCCTCCACTTTTCTCCTTCTCTATGATGTGTTTCCTCTCTGTAGAGTTTCCCGTCTCTCTGTGTTTCCCCTGGATGTGACGACTCACCCAGCTTCACTGTCAATCAACATCTCTCATTTGATGGAGTGAGGAAATCGGTCTCCGATCTGAAAAAACGAGTCGAGGAAATCTGTCAGGAGGAATTCAACAAAATCCCTCCACAAGGTAAACAAATAGTTGTGTTGGAAATTTATTTGTTGTGTATCACAGTAAAGAGGGAGAGAAATTTCACGGAACAGGAATAAGTGGAGGTCACGTATGCAGAAGAAGGTAGATAGCGTTCTCCTCTGGGTATGTTCCACTGCCTTGTGAGACAGCATGAGCAGCAGATTAAAAAGACACTGATGCGTACAACACACACACACACACACACACACACACACACACACACACACACACACACACACACACACACACTCTGTCAGGGTATGGACCACAATTTGGAAGCTGGAGTAGCTCTATCATGTTTATTGAGGTAAACAGAGCACAACACCGAGTCAGAGAGCGTACGAACCGTAACGGGGGTTGAGTCCGTAAAGCCGCCATAATCCTTGGAACAGGTACAATCCACAGGGAAGGTATATAATCCACAGGGAAGGTATATAATCCACAGGGAAGGTATATAATCCACAGGGAAGGTCTATAATCCACAGGGAAGGTATATAATCCACAGGGAAGGTATATAATCCACAGGGAAGGTATATAATCCACGGAACCAGCGGGGAATGCTGGCAGTCTCGGGTCAGGTCGGTCACCGTAGCCATAAAGTAGGTCTGACACTAGTGATGTCAGAACGAAGGATTATATGTTGAATCGGTAACGAGAGACACCTGTTAATGCCGGGAGCAGCAGAGCGAGGCAGCGTGACAGCTACCGAGGGGGGCGTGGCAGGTGGATCCCCGACACACACACACACACACACACACACACACACACACACTTATTACACTAGATAGACTTTAATTCAGATCTGGAAAGTTATCTGACACCGTTGTTAGTCGTCTGATACCAGCAAAGAATCACAACTTTCATATTTATGATGTAAAATGTTTCCACATCATTTTTCAGTCTCCATTTTGTCTCTGTGTCTCAACAGCTGCAGCAGTTCAGATGATTTTACCCTCAGAACCAAAGAGCAGAGCAGATTTTCTGCAGTGTAGGTGTAACACACACACACACACACACACACACACACACACACACACACACACACACACACACACACACAGAGTGTGAACATGTCTGTATTGATGATCTAAATCTGATCCATTTCTCCCTGATGACTGATGATGTGTAATATTTAAAATAGTTCATGTAGAGCAGCATTAGGAGAACAGAAACACACACAGGTGTCTCACATACACTTATTATAAATCCTGTGATTAACATCAAACCTGTGCACATTTTATTGTTCTAGATTTCTGTTATCTGACTCTGGATCCCAACACAGCAAATCCTGATCTCTTTCTCTCTGAGACGAACAGAGTCGTGACATACAGTAATACAGCACAGCGATACTCTGATCATCCAGAGAGATTTGACTTCTGGGAGCAGGTGTTGTGTAAAGAGAGTGTGTGTGGACGCTGTTACTGGGAGGTGGAGTGGAGCGGTGGTGTTGTGTACATATCAGTCTCATATAAAGAGATCAGCAGGAAAGGACAGGGTTTTGAGTGTGTGTTTGGAAACAACAGTCAGTCCTGGAGTCTGGTGTGTTCTCCTTCCTCTGTAATTTTCCGACACAATAACCATAAAACTGAGCTCCGAGGTCCAGCGTCCTCCAGAATAGGAGTGTATGTGGATCACAGTGCAGGAACTCTGTCCTTCTACAGCGTCTCTGATACGATGAGGCTCCTCCACAGAGTCCACACCACATTCACTCGGCCTCTATACGCTGGATTCTGTGTGCATTCTAACACAGTTATGTGGTTTTGTGATGAAATGAACTGCATGTAAAAGTTTAATAAAATAATAACTGAGGAGTCGGATTTCATTTCTCCCTGAACTTCAGTAATTCTGTGTGCAGAATCTGTAGAATGTAGGATGTTTCTAGAATGAAGGTAAAGGTACAGAGATGTTTCCAGGCCACGTTCCTCATGATTGTGATAAAGGTTTCAATTAATTCTTAAATAATAAAAGCCATAAAAATCCTTCATCTTTGCCTTTTTTCCAAACTGAGTTTTGTGCTGATGAACTCGAGATGATCTGTGAGAGATGGAATAGGCTGGGGTGTCCCAATACTTTTGGCCTAATGTTTTGCCTCGTGTGAATTATTTGTACATGTTGAAACAGAATCTATTTTTCAGAGGATATATTTTGGGTGAAAAGTGCACTTGTGGTTTCTTACTTTAAAATAAACACCCGGATGTTTGACGTTTTCTAATGCAGTCAAATTCATAGCTGGCTTAAATTTCTCTATATTTTTGGGTCACTATTGATATTTCTATCTGTATATATTAATTTTTATGTGCTGTGTGACTGTGTTTTAACCTCAACCTAAAACCCCACCTGAGTCAAATCCACATGTTTTCCTCAGTTCTAGTGGAAGTGTGAGGAGGATCTCTCTCCCACTGGGACTTTAATCATTTTCCTACAGAAATAAATGTACTGAAAGGTTCACAGGAAATCCAGATCACTCCTTTATTCAATTCGTTCCCAACAAACACACATTTATTCTAAATCTTAGACCTAATGTGCTGAAAACGGCTCCGCTGATGCTTCTTGTCTCGTCACTTTAACAACAAGCTCATTTTATTACAGGAATCACAGAAATGTTTTGCCTCACTGGATGTTACTGTCGGCGGCTGAACGTTTCTACAGTAAAACAGTTCAAATATTCCACTTTAGCCGCTTAGCTTCCATCTTAGCTTCCACTTCAGACGTAATTGGGCGTGGCTTTAATGTTTTCAGAGCTCGTTCTTAAGCTGTTTCAGCATTAAAGTTTTAAAGTTCAAACATTAAGGCCACGCCCACTCACATCTGATTGGCCAGATCAAACATTTGAATATTGACTGTTAAACTGCACTAAACATTTTATTTATTTATTTAGTTTGTTTTATTTTGTTTTTTTGTCATACGAATTTTCCAAAGCCGCACCTACTCACATCTGATTGGCCATTTCCAAACATTTCAGTTAGTTTTAATGATGAATAAATAATTATGATTTAATTTGAATCTTTTTTTAAAATCATTACTTTAAGGTAGTATTTATTTTTAGTATCATATTCGTTTCTAGTATATATTATATGGTAAAAACCTTGATATTTTCAAATGTTTATTTGACATGGTAGAACAAATGAACATATAATAACAAGCAACAAAAATCCCTGTGTTGAATTAAACTGTTTCCACCTTTATTAACAGTCAACAATACTGTTAAACATGCAGCATTACACATCTACTTTCAATTCATGAACACATCACATCTACATGTATGGCATTGGGTAGAGGCCCTTATCGAGAGCTACCACCTCCCACATTACAGCTGGATTTCACTGCATACAGATTTCAGTTTTACTTTGCGGATATGAACCTGTCTGGGAAAGATGCATTTGCTTCATTGTGCACTTTCAAATTCACTGGATTCTTCGTTGTTATTGATCATGAAGTTTTTTTTTTGTTTTATCAGAAACAGAAGTGTAGATTTATATCTGTTAGTCCGTTGCCTTAAATACCTAATTCACTTCTGTGTTAATAAACACTATACTGTCATCTACTGGTCATTTATAAATCTGCAGTGTTGATAGGTATCATCCAAAAAAATTATAATTCTAAGTACAAAAATACAGAAGATTTATTTTCTGATAGATTTTTAAAAATAAAATCTGTATTTTTGTATTTTAAATTGTAATTGTTTGCATGAGGATGTCTATCAACGCTGCAGATTCATAAATGACCAGTAGATGGCAGGATTTCTCCATTTACCATCTTCTTTATTGTTCTTTTAAACAGTATCACAGATGAACAATAAAGAACATGGTAAATAGAGAAATCCGAAATTAAGGTTTAAACTTATGTTACTACATGATAAGACACTTCACAATGAGGCACTAAAACATACATTTCCTTTTTTTTCTATTGCCCTTTGGACATCGCCTTAAAGCAGCTTTACAGAATGTAAGAATTATAACAAAGAATTATAACAAAGTTCACTTATATTTGAATGTATTTGCATTTATCCTGATGATCAAAGTTAGGAGTGACTGTGGCAATTAAAAACTCCCTTAGATGGTATGAGGAAGAAACCTTGAGAGGAACCAAAGGGGAACCTCATCCACGTTTGGGTGATATCAAGATATCAAGACTTCCGGTTTGGGAACGCTGTGCGCATCTAGCTGCCGCTCCATGCTGGGTTATTGTTTTGTCTTGTTTTGTTTTGTTTTGTTTTGTTTTGTTTTGTTTTGTTTGCCTGCTGCGTTAATTCACGTTTCAGAATTATTGTTTGGATTACTTTCCGATCTGAGGAATTTCCATATGTCTGGATGTTATCTTTTGCCTGTCGGCATGTTGGAGAGTTTTTTCGAGTTATTTTTTGCATTTCGGCGTGCTGGAGAACTCGTGTTGGAGAGTTTTTTGTGGCAAGAAAAGTTTGGTTTCTAGTTTATCGCGAGCCCTCTACCCTCTCGATCCTCCATCGATCTGACTAACTATGAGGCCCTGCGAGCTAGTGGCTCTAAACAGGCATTGGCGCCTTGACCCCGCGACGTATGACCATTGCCGCTCATCTGGTATCCTTCATCGCCCAAGATATGTACATCGCTCTTCCAGAAGGAGATACGTCCTTCATCAGTCATCATTGTCTGCGATCCCCTCTATCTGGTCTAGTAGCAGGGCTATGAAACAGTCGGCACGTTCTCATAATCGACATCGCTCCCTTGTCAACATTAATATGACTGACTCTGTGATTAAGCATACCCCTACTGTCAATGGAACAAATAAACACTGTGCCCTTCTAAATTGTTGATCTATCTCAGACAAAGGCACCTATATGAATGAGCTAATAGTTGACAATAAATATGATATGTTATTTCTCACAGAGACTTGGCAGGTACCAGATGATTTTATCCAGCTGAATCTGCTTACCGCTATTGGATATCGACATTTGTCAGAACCACGTACAACTGGTAAAGGGGGTGGTCTTGCTGTCATTTTTCGTGCGTCTTTAACTGTCTCTAAACTGGTTTTTCACAATACCACGACATTTGAGTACATGGTTATTAAGTTTGGTATGAAACATCCCGTTGTACTTATATTAATTTACTACCCACCTAAACAACAAAGTGATTTTTTTTTCTCAGAACTCAGTGAATTACTAACCGAAGCATGTGCTGTGTCGTCCCCAGTTCTTCTTCTTGGTGATTTCAACATTCATGTTGATACTGCTGGCTCCACTGCTACTCAGCTAAATGTTGTTTTTGACTGTTTTGACCTCATCCAGCATGTTAATTTTCCAACTCATACTCATGGTCACACGCTTGATCTTGTTTGTACATCTGGTCTGAACAATATCTCTGTTGATAGTTTAGCTACCCCTCTTTCTGACCATAGACTCATCTCCTTTGATTTTACATCTATCTGTCCAGTCAACCACATCAAAAATCTAACCATACGTTATCGTCATTTAAATACTGTTGACACTAGCTCCTTTTGTGATTCTGTTGCCTCCTCTGCTGTTTCTGATGTGAAAATTTAACCTGCCTATCTATGATTTATGACAAGTATTGCTGTACTGTTGAAAAATTGTTGGATGAGTTTGCCCCAACTAAGATTAGGTCTGTCCCTATGTCCCATTCCTCCCTGTGGTTCAATGCAGAGCTACGAGGTTTGAAGGTAAAATGTAGACAACATGAACGTCTGTTCAGGAAAACTGGTTCAACTGGCCATTTTCTTCTTTTTGCTGAATGCCTTCAGCAATACAAACTGGCCTTAAATACAGCCCGCTCTTCCCATATCTCCAGCATCATTAACAAAGCAAGCAATAGGCCCAAAATATAATTTAGCACAATTAATAAACTGACTCAAGCACCAAAGCAAAGCCTTAGTGACTCTGAATCCATGGTTATGTGCTGCTCTTTCTTGACCATTTCCAGGGTAAGCTAGATACTCTGTATGCGACATTTGGTGAGGAACCAACTACCGATGAGCATATGAAATCTCAATCTAATAATTCTATGACAACCCTAGCCTTAACCAATTCCTCTTTAATAACTGAGCTAATACAAAAATCTAACTCCTCATCATGCACTCTTGATCCTGCACCTACTTTCCTGCTAAAAGACTGTACATCAGCGATTTCTGCCCCTATCTCCCACCTTATTAATATGTCATTTATCTCCTCTACTGTACCTGTGTCACTTAAGACTGCTGCTGTTACTCCCATACTCAAAAAGACTAATCTGGACCTGGCAGACTTATCCAAATACTGGCCTATTTCCAACCTGCCATTTGTATCGAAGATCATGGAAAAGGCTGGGGCCTCTCAGCTGCAGTCATTCCTAGCTGGTAACAACCTCTTTGATATTTTTCAATTTGGCTTTCGCCAACAGCATAGCACGGCGACCACGCTAGTAAAGGTTGTTAATGATCTTTTACTCATTGGAGACTCAGGTAGTCTCTCTATACTTCTGTTATTAGACCTCAGCTCTGCCTTTGATACTGTCTGTCATAAGATTTTACTTTCACGATTAGCGGAATTAGGCATATCAGGCTCTGCACTATCCTGGTTTTCCTCTTATCTCATGGGCAGGCAATATCACATCTCCATACACAATTCCAAATCTCCTACTGTCTTACTTAAACAGGGTGTCCCACAGGGCTCTGTTCTTGGCCCACTACTATTCATTCTGTACATTCAGCCGCTTGGCATCATTCGTAGACATGGTTTTAGTTATCATTGTTATGCTGATGATATTCAGTTATATACTGCTTGCCAACCAGATTCTGTTAATGTAAAATCCTCACTCTCCTCTTGTGTTAGCGAGTTAAAACAATGGCTACACTCAAATTTTCTTAGCCGGAATCTGGGTAAAACCGACATTCTGATAACTGGTCCCCCATCTCTAATAAAAAACAACTCTGTGGACTTTAGTCTTGATGCGGATGCTACTACGATTTTCCCCTCAGCTACTGTTAGAAATTTAGGTATCATACTCGACCCCTCACTATCCTTTGATGCCCATATTCGCAGCCTCTCTAAAACGTCTTTTTTTCATCTGCAACGAATTGTCAAACTGCGACCTTATATCTGCAGAAATGATGCCGAAACATTAGTACATGCTCTGATTACGTCCCGTCTCGACTACTGCAATTCACTCTTCTCTGGTCTATCAGCTCACTCACATTTACAGTACATACAAAACTCAGCTGCCAGAATGTTAACCTCCAATAACAAATCTGCCCACATTACCCCTATATAATTTGATCTTCACTGGCTGCCAGTCTCATCTCGCATCAAATATAAAATCATACTGCTCACTTATAAGGCACTAACTGCTCTTCCCCCCTATCTTTCCGATCTTCTCTTATCCTATGTTCCTTCACTATCAGTCCGGTCTTCAAATTCTAAACTTCTATGTATTCCTAGATACCGTCTATCCTCTGCGGGTGGCAGATCCTTTTCTGTCATTGCTCCAATACTATGGAACTCCTTACCCATTGCACTCAGAACCATCACCACTTTGACTGAAATTAAATCAAGGCTTAAGACCCACCTTTTCAACCTCCACTATCAGTCAATGCATATGTGTTAGGAGTCCATAATGTTTCTGAACTGTGGTGTATGTTTCATGTTCTATGTAGTGTTCTATCTCTTGTCCTGTATGTTTTTGTGTCTGTGTTGTCTCTGCTATTAACTCATGCAGCTGCATGTGATCCTTCGTCCTGGGCAAATGTCCGACGAATATGTTTATGTTTATGTATGTTCATTATATTTTATCTGTCTTGATATATTGTACCTTGTAAAGCATCCTTGAGTTTGGGAAAGGCGCTATATAAATTAAACTTATTATTATTATTAAGTGTGATTATAAATCAGTAAAACATAACTAACAGCAGAGAGTGAGAAATATCATGATCACTGGAGTGTGTGATTATGAGTGATGTCTTTTCTAGAGTCTTATAGAGTCAGGTGGAGTTGTGGAATCATAAATTATCTCAACATCTGAGATTATTAGAAGATCAAAGCGAGGAAGGCTGCGGGCCCAGACGGCATCAGCTCCAGGCTACTTAAGACCTGTGCAGACCAGCTGTGCGGCATATTGCTGTACATGTTTGACCTGAGCATTTGACAGATATGGAAAACATCCTGTGTGGTGCCTGTTCCAAAGACTTCGCGCCCAAAAGACTTCGGAGACTATCGACCAGTAGCACTGACCTCGCATCTGATGAAAACATTGGAGAGGCTGGTGCTCACTCATCTCAGACCTCTGGTGAGCCCATCAATGGATCCACTTCAGTTTGCCTACCAACCTAGCATTGGAGTGGAAGACGTGGTCATCTTCCTCCTAAATCGGGCTATTTCACACCTGGAAAAGGCTGGGAGCACTGTGAGAGTCATGTTTTTTACTTCTCTAGTGCTTTTAACACCATCCAACCTGCGCTCCTGAGGGATAAGATGGTGTACATGGGAGTGGACCATCATCTGTCTGCCTGGATACTGGACTACCTCACAGACCGACCACAGTATGTGAGGAATCGTGACTGTGAGTCTGAAATGATTGTCTGCAACACTGGAGCCCCGCAGGGAACGGTTCTTGCCCTGTTTCTCTTCACCATCTACACTGCAGACTTCATGATCAGCTCAGCAACCTGTCACCTACCGAAGTTCTCTGATGACTCTGACATCGTCTGTCTGATCACGGATGATGATGACAGGGAGTACAGAGGACTTATACAGAACTTTGTGGACTGGTGCCAACGGAGCTGCCTCCAGATAAATGCGGGGAAAACCAAAGAACTGGTGGTGGATTTCCGTAGGCACAAACAAACTTCATCACCAGTGAACATTCAGGGAAAGGACAGTGTGAGAGTGGACTCTTACAAATACCTGGGTGTTCACCTAAACAACAAACTGGACTGGACAAACAACACTGAGGCAATTTATAAGAAAGGTCAGAGCAGACTCTTTCTGCTGAGGAGACTAAGGTTTGAGGAGTGACACATGGAAGGTGGGGTGGATTCGGCATCGTAGCGGAAGTTCTAGCCGATAAGCCGCCTCGTTGATCCGTCTCTCGATCCTGAATGGCCCGATGTACCAAGGGCTCAGCTTTCTGCAGGGAAGCCGCAGTCGGAGATCCCTGGTGGACAGCCAGACCCAGTCTCCGGGCCTGTAAGGTGGGGCATCCAACCTATGTGCATTTGCATGTCGCCGGGTTTCCCTTGTTGCCCTGCATAACTGAGTGTGTGCGGGCTCCCACGTCCTGACGCTCTCCCAAAACCAGTGGTCTACCGCAGGTACGTTTGTAGGCTCGTCAGTCCAAGGAAACAGCGGGGGCTGAAACCCTTATACGCATTTAAAGGGCGCGAGTCCTGTGGTGTCCTGGCGCAACGAGTTCTGTACGTATTTTGCCCAGGGTAAAAACCGACTCCACTCCTCCTGATCATGGTGACAGTAGGTACCTCGCAAGTTCTTGAATCCTCTGCTCGGTTTGGCCGTTTGACTGGGGGTGGTAACTGGACGACAAGTTGACCGAGATCCCCAGTAGCCGAAAGAACGCCTTCAGACATGTGAGGTTAACTGAAGGCCCCGGTCTGACATGATGGAAGAGGGCTTCTGCTGTTTCCAGAGCTGTGGGGAGGCCTTGGAGGGGGACAAAGCGGCAGGCTTTGGAAAACCGATCGACGGCCACTAGGATGCACGTAAAGGCCCCCGACCGTGGCAGGTCTGTGACGAAGTCTATGCGGATGTGCGACCACGGCCTTTGTGGAGAAGGCAGGGGGATGAGTTTACCCACTGGTAGATGCCAGGGGGTTTTCGAGATGGCGCAAGTTTTGCAGCCCCGGACAAACTTAGCCACCGTGTTGCTCATCCCTGGCCACCAGTACCGTCCCTGTACCAGACAGACAGTCTGTCTTCTACCTGAGTAGCTGCCAGGGTCAAGGTGGTCCGGATGGGAGTCGGGAGTGGACGTAAACACTTCTGCCAGCAGGCGGGGCTCCACTCCAAGATGTCGCACGGGTCCCAGGAACATGTAGGGGAGTGCTAGGCTAACCAGGGACGACCCAGGATCACGTCCACTGTCAAATCCTCCAGTACGAGAAGTTGTATTTCCTCGAGGTGTAGCACCCCGACTTGGAGGGTGATAGGTGGAGTACAGTGTTTCACCTTTCCACTTCCTAAGGGACGTCCCTGGATGGTTTGAACGGTCAGTTCCTGAGATCCCCGCGGCCGGCGTAGCTGGAGGCGTTCTAGACACGCCTGGGAGATGAAGTTCCCCGCGGATCCAGAGTCGACTAGGGCAATGGACGACAGAGAGAGAGCGGTGGTTACCAAGGTGACCAGGAGTGTGGACAAATGAGTAATGTCTGAAGAATGTGTGACACTACCCACACAATGTCCTCCTTCACCACAGTAGAGGCAGGCTCGAGCCACCCACCGGCGCTCCCTTTCCTGTTGAGACAGCCGCTGTGAACCGAGTTGCATGGGTTCCGGTTCAGGAGCTGCTGACGCTGCCATCGCCGGTGCTGGTTCGTCCTCCGGAGACTTACATGCCGTCAGGTGTTGAGACACGCGGATGGATCTCTGGATAAATGCCTCCAGCCCCAGAGTGTCACCCCAGAGGTGGCCATTGCCAGCTCCCGGTTTAAGCCTTTACGATACACTGCCAGCAGCGCTTTCTCGTTCCAACCAGCAGATGCCGCCAGAGTGCTTAAGCGGAGGCTGTAACTCGACACGCTGTCGGTCCCCTGGTGGATGTTAAGGTTACTTTTAGGAAAGTTGTGAATGACATGAAAATCAAATATGATTTAATTTAATTTATATTAATTAAAAGTGTGGATTTCTCCTGTAATTATTTGCCTTACATTTGTTGCCGTTAAATATCAGTCTGTCTGCCTGTCTGTCAGAGAACTCTGGTGCGGATGTGACTGGGTGAGTGACTGGATGGAAGGACCCAAATGCAGGATGCACACAGGAGTATGGAGAAAAGAGGCTTTAATAAGATTATCAGAGCAATGGGGCAAAGGCAAAAAAAGAATAAAAAAAACAGTCCAGGGTCAAAAACAGAGGGAAACAGGGCAATGCAGGTAAGAACAAAAACCAAAATCCAAAACAATCCAAAATCCAGAAAGCCAACAAAATGGAGCAATATAGGCAGAGCAGAAACAAAAACCAATAAACAGTCCAGAGTTCAAACCAGGTAACAAGGGAGGCAGAGCAGAACAGGGATCGGGAACAGGATCAGGATCAGGCAGGGTGGCAAGAGTAATCTCAGGGGCTAGGAAGCCGGTAAGATAATCTGGCCGAGAGCTAAAATCTTGGTTGTCCTTAAATACCGGGAGGCGCAGAAAAAACGGCAAGATGGCCGCCGACCGGGAAATGCGCATCGCGGAACCGGAAGTGCACGCCGTGTGCCCGGGAGATCCTGACAGTCTATCTATCAGTAATTAAACAATGCTTAATACATGGGCAATAACACATGCTTTGTAAAGCTTGATGATGGTAGTGGATAAGTGTGGAGGTAATCGAGGTCCACTTTGAAAGAATTGGAGTGGACCTCATCAGGCCATTAGACTGCACTAGGGCAACACTTTCTAGTTTTGATGAACTACACAACATGAAACCTGGAAGCAGTGCCTCTATGCAGCATCTCAGCATGGAGTTTACAACAATCAATCTGTACTTGCATTTATCATCCACAGACAGACGGCTTAGTGGAGCGATTTAATTGAACTCTCGACAACATGATTCAGAAGTTCATTCACAAGGATGCACAAAACTGGGATAAAGTGACTCGAGCCCCTATTGTTTGCAGTATGAGTGGTCCCACAAGCCTCCATGGGGTTTTTCCCTTTTAAATTATTATACGGCCATAAGCAGTGCAAAGTTCTAGTTGTAATCTGCAAAAATTGGGAAGAAGGACCTTTTGCTAGCAAACATGACATTCAGTACGTCCTTGACCTGAGGGCAAAACTCCACACTTTGGGTAAATTATACAGTCCCTGCTGTAGAATAGAGCATGCAGCTGTGTGAATTTGCACTGGGAGATGAAGTACCTATGTTACTCTTCACGTCAATTTATTTGTGTCAAGTGTCAAGGACCATTGAGGTTACACGGGGAGTTGGAGAAGTCAAATAAGAGGTCAGATGCACAGGTAGAGGTGATGCACTGCAGGTATACAACCTCAACCTCCTAAAACCATGGAGAAAAACCAACTCTCACTGTCGCAGGGAGCACAGGTATTCAAAAAGAGACTTCAGACATTTACATTAACATTTGCGGCATTTAGCAGATGCCCTTGTCGAAAGCGCCGTGTTTTTGCCTCCGCTTGGACAAACGAACCTCATAAAACATCATATTGAGACTCCTCCAGGTGGAGTGGTGCACAGCTGCCCATAGTGAACACAAAATTTGGGTAAACAAAGAGTCGGACACTGATTGTAGCAGCCCTGTGATCTTGGTGCCCAAGAGCGATGTATCGATCCGGTTCTGTGTGGATAATTAAAAAGTCAACGCGGTGTCGAAAATTTGGCAAAAATGCAATACCTCGCATCAATGAACTGCTCGATCGGTAAGGTGCAGAACACTTTTAATGACTTGACTCCAGTGTCTTGTAAAAAGGAAAAAAATCCACTCTGTTCTGTTTCACACCGGTTTGTCACACTTCTATTTAGTTTGTACAGATGTCCAGTGACGTTTCAACGTCTCATTGACCGAATCCCATTATAATGCGTATGCTGCTGCCTACTTGGATGACAATCATCTATAATAATGACCGGCAGTATCATTTACAACACCTCAGAGCGGTCCTGAGAACTTTGAGGTTGGAGGGACTTACTTATTGTTTATTTAAACATTTAGTCAGTAGGTGTTTGAGGGGTAAATCAGCAGATCTGGAGGAAGCATGGATATAGAGTGTTATACAGTGTTTAGTGAACTGGGATTTTTGGATGCTGTCATCCCCTAAACCCCACGTGTTCACTCAGGTTTGTTGACAGTGACAGTCTAGTGCTAATGCCAAAGCTAGACCTCAGTGCACCAACACTTTGTGAAGTAATGTTCTCTGTTTAAAGGCTTACCAAACCATTTTGAGTTACATATTTCTGGTTATTGAGAACCACTGATTGATTTATGCCTGTTTCTGACCAGAATTCCTGTTTAACAATTCAGATTTCCTTTGTGAGGGATTTATGACAGTCGTCAGAACTCAGAACCTTACTCTGAGCAGACACATCACGGGTGGATTCTCTATTGTAGTTCATTCCCTATGTAACTGTCACGCGGCGTAGATGGAGGCGGAGGCAGAAATAGAAGCCGGTGTCTTTATTAAACAAAACAGGCAGAGCCAAAACAAAACACCCGCAGCGCGGGATAAAACCTGCAAACGGAAGTCCGAAATACAAATGATAAACAAATAATATCCACGGTGCGCGGTGTGGTGCGGAGGCAGAGACGGAGAAGCGTCAGAAGTCCGAGGCGCGCCGGGAAACTCACACGCCGCCGTGGAGAGAACAGGGAATCCGGAAGGCGAAGATGCGTAGCGTGGAAAGCATTTGCGGAGCAGCGAGCCACCAGGAACCTGCACAGACCAACACGAAACTACACACACGTACATCTAATAACCGACCGTTCGTGAAGGTGAGCGCGGGGTTTATATGGGTGGTGTGATCGGACCCGGAGATGAGTCTCAGCTGCTCCTCGTGAAGCCCGATTGCAAGCAGCTGCATGCGGGCGGGGCATGCACAAGAACAGGAGCGCGGTGCGTCAGGGAATCCCATGGGAAGACAGCCCCCGAAGGGGGCGTGGCAGGGGGATTCCTGACACCACCCCCCCCGACGGGGCGGCACCGGACGCCCCCAACCCACAGAAAGCCCGGAGGGCCGGGGCACTTGGAGGATGGCCCCCCTGATCGTCTAGGGCCTAAAGGGACCAGGTAGGAACCGCCACGGAGCCGGGGAGAGCCGGGAAGGACCTGAAGTGGAGCGACCCCCTGCAAGAAGAGCCGGAAGGGGACCATGGACACCACGGGACCTAGGAGCGGAACCCCTGGCTTCGACGGAGACGGAGAGACGTCTCCTACAGAGACCAGGAGCTGCACGTTGGACTCAGGGAGTCTGGAGGTGGAGCAACGCCCTCAGTGGAGGCCGGTAGCTGCGAGATGTCCTCGGTGGTGGTCTGAGGAAGCGGGCTGGCCACCACGGGAACCCGGAACGGATCGGCTGCCCCCGTGGAGGCCTGGAATGGGGCCCCTTCCACCGCATCGACCGGGAAGGGCGTCCCTGGTGCTGACCTGAGGCTGGGCGATGTCCTTGCCGGAGGTCTGGACCGGAGCCTTCTCACCCACGGGGACCTGGAAGGGACAGACCGCCGGAGGCGGAGGTGAGCAGTCAACGAGGCTTACCGGCTGGTGGACCCCCTGGATGGAGGCCGGAGACGGAACGAAGACCCCGGTGGTCTTCAGAGGCGGAGCGCCCTCCTCGGCGGGGAACCGGAACTGGATGGTGTTGACGACCCCGACTGGAGGTTGGAGGACTTACTCGGCGGAGTCAGGAGGCCGAGCGACGCCCTTGGAGGAGCTCGGGAGCGAGACGTCGCCCGGAAAGGAGCTAGGGAGCGAGCCGTCGCCCGGAGAGGAGCTAGGGAGCGAGCCGTCGCCTTCTGTAGGACTGTGGGGCGAGCCGTCGCCTTCTGTAGGACTGTGGGGCGAGCCGTCGCCTTCCGTCGAACTTCCCTTTCGCAGTCCTGGAGCCGGTGTGAGTGCACAGGGAAACCCCTGGGCGGAGAGGAGCTAATGGGGACGTGCTCGGGCTTAACAGATCTCTCCTGGGAGTTTTGGGGCGGAGTTGAGTTCCCATGGAGGCCGAGGAGTGGCGAGGGGCTCGCCTGGAGATCCATGAGCGGAGAGGGGCTCGCCTGGAGATCCACGAGCGAAGCAGACACTGACACTCTGGACACTGGGGCCGAGCATAGCACTCCTTGGGACACTGGAGCGGAGCGGATCTCACGGGGTCGTTCGGAGGCGGAGAGGAGCTCAGGGAGTCGCTCGGAGGCGGAGAGGAGCTCCCTTGAAGAGCCTGGAGCGGAGAGGCGGAGCTCTCGGGAGGAGCCTGGAGCGGAGAGGGGGAGCTCTCGGGAGGAGCCTGGAGCGGAGAGGCGGAGCTCTCGGGATAAGCCTGGAACTGGGCTGAGCTCTCTGGCGGAGCCTGGAACTGGGCGGAGCTCTCTGGCGGAGCCTGGGAAGCATACGCGGAGCAGCGAGCCACCAGGAACCTGCACAGACCAACATGAAACTACACACACGTACATCAAATAACCGACCGTTCGTGAAGGTGAGCGCGGGGTTTATATGGGTGGTGTGATCGGACCCGGAGATGTGACAGTAACACACTTAATAATAATAGAATGACCTCAGAAAGCAATGAAGGATTTTCAGCCTTGTATGAGAAGAAGCTTTACTGCAGTCACATCACGTTTCAATGAGCTCATAGAAGGTAGTCACTCAATCTTAAGTAAGATGATCAAGAGCCCAGAATCTCCCAGTGTTCTCATATTTATACCCTGATGCCACATAGCATCTCCCTTGTGTTCTTTGTTTGTGTTATCAATCCTTATCTTTTAGAATTTTTTCTCCTCGACAAGTTCCACTTATTTCTTCATTTTTAAAGGATCATCTCTCCTCACCTACATTTTTTATTTCCCATTATCCTCCTCCCCTTTCTAAGATTCCATATTTTGGTGTCCTGTTCCCCTCAGTTCCTCTTATTTTAGGCCTGGTTCTGTTAGAATTCTTAAGAAAGTTGCATTTGTAAAAAACCCTCTCTCCCTTGAATGATCTCCTTACTTATTATCTATTTTCCTTCTGCATCTGCAAAGTTTCGGCTTTTATTCTGATTTTTATTGCTGTTTAGATTCTACTATTATTGGGTTAAGTTCAAATCCTCCTACATGGATTATATGTTCATATATGTTTAATTAACTATTGTTCTACTTATTTATATGAGTATTTATGTAATATGTGCCTGAGAGCTGAGTGTCGTACAGGCCTTAGTGCAGAATATGTTGCCTTATGAGAACATTCACAGGCTTGCTATCTTGTCTCTTCTCCGGTTCTGCCAACTGCACACAATAGTCTTACGTCTTGCTATTCTGATGTTGACCTTCACTAACTTCTCTTTATCGGTTTTTCATTTAGCTTCTTCTCGCAAACATTCCAGACTAGCTCTTAGCGACATTTTTAGAAGAAAGTATCGCCAATTTCAACTCTACTCTCTAGCAGTCGAGGTTACACCATTCACTTTTACACGTGAGACGTGCACACAGACTTCGCCTGACCTCCCTGCTGTTTTTCATCAGGAGACACAAACTGATAATGAAGATTCTGATGGTCTTCACACACCTGCATCAACTCCTCCTTTTTCTCTCTCCACCTTACATATCTTCTCCCTATCCCTCATACTGGTCTCCTACTGATTAATCACCAGCTTCCCCTATTCTATCTCCCACTACTGATTATTCTCCTGTGTCTCCCCACTGCTGTGCATTCTTCCACCTCTCCTCCTCCTGTGTCTGTCCTCGATCACTCTCCCATGCCTTCTTTAGTCCCTGTTGATATTGAGTTTTTTTACCTCAATAATCTGAATTAGTCTGCCACATACGTGGCTGTTTACGTTCATCGACACACTCACGGCATCAGTCGAGCACTATTCTACTTTATATGTTCGTATCTGACTATCAGTTTACTTTCTACTTGGAGTAAATAGATTGCATGAGTTTGATTAAAATATCGGCTAAATAGGTTTGATTCATCTATTTATGTTGAACTCATGGTATCTAAAGTTCTATACTAGTTATAAGTTAAATACAGTATGTTGGATTAAACACAAGCTACAGAAATTGGATTAGAATATTTTTTTTCGACAGTGTCATGCTGTGTGGATATTTTCCAGCAGTAGCAACTGTGAGACGTGTCAGAATTTAAGAAATGATGAACAGATCGAAGGTATGAGATCTCAGACTGAAGTCAAATTTCACTCCCCTTTTCAAAGTGAAGTGACTCCAAATTTTCATAATGGTATCAGTGACATTCCCTAATTCACATGACAGATGTTGAAAACACTGCAGAGAGAAAACAGAGAAGATCCTCGAATCCAGATGTGGTGAACTTGTAGCATTACACCTACAAAGACATGATGTGCTGAGTGAAGCGTCTGAACGCTGTCAGTTTTATATATCTGTTATTATTAAACCCACAGTCAAATTCACACCAAAGAACAAATCAGACTGCATTGGATTGGACTGTTTAGATCAGAAAGTATCTCCTGTTGTAAGACTACACTGTTCCTTACAAGCCTGAACTCTCTGTGTTTAAAGCCACGCCCACTCTGTGTGTCACACTATAACACACACAACCAGGAAGTTCATTTTAGAGAAAACGAAACTTAGAACTTGAAGCCTCTCCCTCTATTTTCTTCTTCTTCTCTCTTTCATACACACACACACACACACACACACACACACACACACAGCAGGAAAATGGCAGAAGCCAGTATTTCAGTAAATCAGGATCAGTTCATCTGTGCAGTGTGTCTGGATCTCCTGAAGGATCCTGTAGCTATTCCTTGTGGTCACAGTTACTGTAAGGTGTGTATTAATAGCATCTGGAATCAGGAGGACATGAAGAGCATCTACAGCTGCCCCCAGTGTAGAGAAACTTTCACTCCAAGGCCTGTTCTATGCAGGAACAACATGCTGGCTGAAGTGGTGGAGAAACTGAAGAAGACTGAACTTCAAGCTGCTTCTCCTGCTCACTGTTACACTGGACCTGGAGATGTGGACTGTGATTCCTGCACTGGGAGAAAACACAAAGCCGTCAAGTCCTGTCTGGTGTGTCTGGCCTCGTATTGTGAAGATCATCTTAAACCTCACTATCAGTCTCAGGCTTTTAAGAAGCACAAGTTAGTTGAAGCCTGTGTAGATCTCCAAGAGAAGATCTGCTCTCAGCACGACAAACTGATGGAGATCTACTGCCGTACTGAGCAAAGCTTCATCTGTTACTTGTGTATGACGGATGAACATAAAGGCCATGATACAGTTTCAACTACTGCAGAAAGAAGTAAAAAACAGGTGAGAACTGAACATTATTATTCTTTTACAATGAATTAATTGTAATAAATAATGAAATTGTTTATGAGGTGAATTTTAGTTACAGTTGAAGGATCATATGTAAAGAAGTGTTAAACAGGAGAAAGCTGGAGCTGTTTTCCCCCAGTTCTATTTCCTTTGTGAAAAGGTAACGAAATGTTATCAGCAGATGTGGAAAGTAATGAAGTGCAAATACTTTGTTAGTGTACTTAAGTAGATTTTTCTGGTATCAGTATTTTAATTTACTATTTATTCTTCAGACAAATTTTGACTTTTTCCTTGTAATTTTTTAATTTTTACACAAATATCTGTACTTTTGTTGTTTATTTGGTTGTGATGATGTGTAGATCAAACTTTGAACTTTGATCAAACTCACACGACTCTAGTAAGACCTGAAGACACTGATTAACCCTAATCAGAACAAACTAAAGCTAAACTCTGCAGCAAAGTGGACTTCAAGGGCCAGAGTTGAGAACCCTTTAGCTATTTAGATTCAATCAATAAAAAAAGCTTTACCTCCATTTAATGTTCTTGGAGGCTTCATGACTTTCATCACTCCACAAAAAACTGAAAAATGGAGTAGAAGGTCTCCCTGTATTGGCAATTGTTTGGCTTAATGATTCTCCACATCTGTTGCTTAAAAGAATATTAATGATTTAATGTTAGATTAGGAATCATCAACTGTCTGCAGTTCGGTAGAAGATATGGGATATGTCACTATGTTTTACATCAGTCCAAACTATGCTTCAGTGTACCCACATGGTCCAGATCTTTGAAGCAGGGTTATGCCTGTAAAGGTTTTGCTGGACTGTCCTACTCCTTCAAAGCATCAGAGTCAATGAAATGTCTTTGCTTTGTACATTTCTTGCAGAGTTCTATAATGTCTTGCTGGGGGTTCTGGCTGTCAAGGCTGTTGTCTGGATCATCAGATACAATTTAGACGGAGTACACTACTTAACAAAATGCACAATCATTAATTCAAGAATTTATTCTGCATAAAAAAATAAAATAAAGCAGAATTAGGCTTCATATATTACCAAACATTATTACTTTTTAAAGTACATTTTAATATACTTACATGCTTTATTGAATGTGATTTTCTTGAATCCAATTAAAAATCTAAAGAAAGAACTAAAGATCAGAGTTCATAGAAGAGGTCACAGAACTTAGAAGATTTGGAGTGTAGAAGATTGGGCCAAAATCACACCTGAGCAATGCGTGCAACCAGTTTCTCCATACAGGAGGCGTCTTGAAGCCGTCATTACCGACAAAGTTTTAAATCCACCGTGTTCAATACTTTCTCCCCGTGTCATTTCACATTATTACACATAACTTTATTTATGGACATCTACAGTTTGATGTCTTTATATGTTTGGATTGCATGAGTTCTTACCAACATCTGGGAAACATTTCATGTCAGTAGCCACAAATTAAATGTAACTATTCTAACTTTTGTCATCATTTGAAAAGCTTTTTGTGGCTGCTTGTTGAATGAATGCGCGATTTTCTTCTTTGAACAAATTCACTCATGTTGGGTCGTTTCTTTCTGTAAAAAAAACGTGTGTATGATGTAAAGCAACATTTGGATTGTATTTTGCAGATGGCATTTGACGACCATGCTTAAAAATATATATAAGATATAATAACATTTTGACAATTTTTGTTTAAAACAACATTTAGTTTAGTTGTGAAGATATAAGCATCTGGAATATATAATTAATGTCATTTTGTATAATAATTAAATTGGCATAAATTAAATATACAAACAATGAAAACAAGCATTTAAACGTTGTAAAGCCGCAGTAAATCACCTGTAAATACAGATTTTATTTCATCTTTAATGAGGTGGAATTGGGTGTGGCTTTGAGTAGACCATTTTCACACATCACTAAATTTATCATGTAATCTGTGCTGAACAACATTTAATCCTGGAAGTTATTTTATTATATTTTTAGAGATTTTTAGAGAAATTTGACTACAATTCTGTAAAACAGGAAGAAATCTATCTGAAATGTATTTTATTTGGTCTCAGAATGAGTTAAAGGAGGAGCAGATTAAATCCCAGCAGAAGATCCAGGAGAAGCAGAAGAAGGTGCAGGAGCTGAAACAGACTGTTGATACTATAAAGGTGAGGAATGAACACACACACACACACACACACACACACACACACACGAACTCTCACCGTGTGTGTGTGTCTGTGTGTGTGTGTTCTAACAGAAGCGTTCACAGGCAGCAGTAGATGATAATGAGAAGATCTTTAATGAGATGATCAGCTCCCTGGTGAAAAGGCGCTCGGAGGTGATGGAGCTGATCAGAGTTCAGGAAAAAGCTGAACTGAGTCGAGCTGAACAACACCTGAAACATCTGGAGCAGGAGATCGCTGATCTTCAGAGGAGAGTCAGTGATCTGGAGCAGCTTTCACACACACCTGATCACATCCACTTCCTCCAGGTAACACTCACTCTCTGATCTACAGAGGGCGCTGTTCCTCACAAAGTTTCCTCCTAAAAGCTCATTACAGCAACAATAAATGTTCCTGTCTGAGATCACAAGTGTGTCTTTGGTCTGATTCAGTCTAAGATTCATTCGTTTCTCTCCTCCACTTTTCTCCTTCTCTATGATGTGTTTCCTCTCTGTAGAGTTTCCCGTCTCTCTGTGTTTCCCCTGGATGTGACGACTCACCCAGCTTCACTGTCAATCAACATCTCTCATTTGATGGAGTGAGGAAATCGGTCTCCGATCTGAAAAAACGAGTCGAGGAAATCTGTCAGGAGGAATTCAACAAAATCCCTCCACAAGGTAAACAAATAGTTGTGTTGGAAATTTATTTGTTGTGTATCACAGTAAAGAGGGAGAGAAATTTCACGGAACAGGAATAAGTGGAGGTCACGTATGCAGAAGAAGGTAGATAGCGTTCTCCTCTGGGTATGTTCCACTGCCTTGTGAGACAGCATGAGCAGCAGATTAAAAAGACACTGATGCGTACAACACACACACACACACACACACACACACACACACACACACACACACACACACACACACACTCTGTCAGGGTATGGACCACAATTTGGAAGCTGGAGTAGCTCTATCATGTTTATTGAGGTAAACAGAGCACAACACCGAGTCAGAGAGCGTACGAACCGTAACGGGGGTTGAGTCCGTAAAGCCGCCATAATCCTTGGAACAGGTACAATCCACAGGGAAGGTATATAATCCACAGGGAAGGTATATAATCCACAGGGAAGGTATATAATCCACAGGGAAGGTCTATAATCCACAGGGAAGGTATATAATCCACAGGGAAGGTATATAATCCACAGGGAAGGTATATAATCCACGGAACCAGCGGGGAATGCTGGCAGTCTCGGGTCAGGTCGGTCACCGTAGCCATAAAGTAGGTCTGACACTAGTGATGTCAGAACGAAGGATTATATGTTGAATCGGTAACGAGAGACACCTGTTAATGCCGGGAGCAGCAGAGCGAGGCAGCGTGACAGCTACCGAGGGGGGCGTGGCAGGTGGATCCCCGACACACACACACACACACACACACACACACACACACACACTTATTACACTAGATAGACTTTAATTCAGATCTGGAAAGTTATCTGACACCGTTGTTAGTCGTCTGATACCAGCAAAGAATCACAACTTTCATATTTATGATGTAAAATGTTTCCACATCATTTTTCAGTCTCCATTTTGTCTCTGTGTCTCAACAGCTGCAGCAGTTCAGATGATTTTACCCTCAGAACCAAAGAGCAGAGCAGATTTTCTGCAGTGTAGGTGTAACACACACACACACACACACACACACACACACACACACACACACACAGAGTGTGAACATGTCTGTATTGATGATCTAAATCTGATCCATTTCTCCCTGATGACTGATGATGTGTACTATTTAAAATAGTTCATGTAGAGCAGCATTAGGAGAACAGAAACACACACAGGTGTCTCACACACACTTATTATAAATCCTGTGATTAACATCAAACCTGTGCACATTTTATTGTTCTAGATTTCTGTTATCTGACTCTGGATCCCAACACAGCAAATCCTGATCTCTTTCTCTCTGAGACGAACAGAGTCGTGACACACAGTGATACAGCACAGCGATACTCTGATCATCCAGAGAGATTTGACTTCTGGGAGCAGGTGTTGTGTAAAGAGAGTGTGTGTGGACGCTGTTACTGGGAGGTGGAGTGGAGCGGTGGTGTTGTGTACATATCAGTCTCATATAAAGAGATCAGCAGGAAAGGACAGGGTTTTGAGTGTGTGTTTGGAAACAACAGTCAGTCCTGGAGTCTGGTGTGTTCTCCTTCCTCTGTAATTTTCCGACACAATAACATTAAAACTGAGCTCCGAGGTCCAGCGTCCTCCAGAATAGGAGTGTATGTGGATCACAGTGCAGGAACTCTGTCCTTCTACAGCGTCTCTGATACGATGAGGCTCCTCCACAGAGTCCACACCACATTCACTCGGCCTCTATACGCTGGATTCTGTGTGCATTCTAACACAGTTATGTGGTTTTGTGATGAAATGAACTGCATGTAAAAGTTTAATAAAATGATAACTGAGGAGTCGGATTTCATTTCTCCCTGAACTTCAGTAATTCTGTGTGCAGAATCTGTAGAATGTAGGATGTTTCTAGAATAAAGGTAAAGGTACAGAGATGTTTCCAGGCCACGTTCCTCATGATTGTGATAAAGGTTTCAATTAATTCTTAAATAATAAAAGCCATAAAAATCCTTCATCTTTGCCTTTTTTCCAAACTGAGTTTTGTGCTGATGAACTCGAGATGATCTGTGAGAGATGGAATAGGCTGGGGTGTCCCAATACTTTTGGCCTAATGTTTTGCCTCGTGTGAATTATTTGTACATGTTGAAACAGAATCTATTTTTCAGAGGATATATTTTGGGTGAAAAGTGCACTTGTGGTTTCTTACTTTAAAATAAACACCCGGATGTTTGACGTTTTCTAATGCAGTCAAATTCATAGCTGGCTTAAATTTCTCTCTATTTTTGGGTCACTATTGATATTTCTATCTGTATATATTTATTTTTATGTGCTGTGTGACTGTGTTTTAACCTCAACCTAAAACCCCACCTGAGTCAAATCCACATGTTTTCCTCAGTTCTAGTGGAAGTGTGAGGAGGATCTCTCTCCCACTGGGACTTTAATCATTTTCCTACAGAAATAAATGTACTGAAAGGTTCACAGGAAATCCAGATCACTCCTTTATTCAATTCGTTCCCAACAAACACACATTTATTCTAAATCTTAGACCTAATGTGCTGAAAACGGCTCCGCTGATGCTTCTTGTCTCGTCACTTTAACAACAAGCTCATTTTATTACAGGAATCACAGAAATGTTTTGCCTCACTGGATGTTACTGTCGGCGGCTGAACGTTTCTACAGTAAAACAGTTCAAATATTCCACTTTAGCCGCTTAGCTTCCATCTTAGCTTCCACTTCAGACGTGAGTGGGCGTGGCTTTAATGTTTTCAGAGCTCGTTCTTAAGGTGTTTCAGCATTAAAGTTTTAAAGTTCAAACATTAAGGCCACGCCCACTCACATCTGATTGGCCAGATCAAACATTTGAATATTGACTGTTAAACTGCACTAAACATTTTATTTATTTATTTAGTTTGTTTTATTTTGTTTTTTTGTCATACGAATTTTCCAAAGCCGCACCTACTCACATCTGATTGGCCATTTCCAAACATTTCAGTTAGTTTTAATGATGAATAAATAATTATGATTTAATTTGAATCTTTTTTTAAAATCATTACTTTAAGGTAGTATTTAATTTTAGTATCATATTCGTTTCTAGTATATATTATATGGTAAAAACCTTGATATTTTCAAATGTTTATTTGACATGGTAGAACAAATGAACATATAATAACAAGCAACAAAAATCCCTGTGTTGAATTAAACTGTTTCCACCTTTATTAACAGTCAACAATACTGTTAAACATGCAGCATTACACATCTACTTTCAATTCATGAACACATCACATCTACATGTATGGCATTGGGTAGAGGCCCTTATCGAGAGCTACCACCTCCCACATTACAGCTGGATTTCACTGCATACAGATTTCAGTTTTACTTTGCGGATATGAACCTGTCTGGGAAAGATGCATTTGCTTCATTGTGCACTTTCAAATTCACTGGATTCTTCGTTGTTATTGATCATGAAGTTTTTTTTTTGTTTTATCTGAATCAGAAGTGTAGATTTATATCTGTCAGGAGGAATTCAACAAAATCCGTCCACAAGGTAAACAAATAGTTGTGTTGGAAACTATTTATTTTTTGTGTATCACAGTAAAGAGGGGGATAAATATCATGGAACAGGAATAAGTGGAGGTCACGTATGCTGAAGAAGGTAGAAAGCGTTCTCCTCTGAGTGTGTTCCACTGCCTTGTGAGACAGCATGAGCAGCAGATTGTAAAGATGCAGTTGTCTGGATTCTCATGTCTCTGAGGAAGCGGGTATTAGTGTTTCCTCTCCCCAGATGATAACTGTCATATAAGTAGAGCTGTCTGTTGGGTGGGAAGTGGCAGGTGACCAAAAAATGGAATTACATCAAGATAAACTCACCAGACAGTCAGAAGAACTAATCTAGAATATCATAGTTGATGCTTCAATTCAGATCTGGAAAGTTTCCTCACTGGTGACGTCACTGACGCGTCTGATACCAGCAAAGAATCACAACTTTCATATTTATGATGTAAAATGTTTCCACATCATTTTTCAGTCTCCATTTTGTCTCTGTGTCTCAACAGCTGCAGCAGTTCAGATGATTTTACCCTCAGATCCAAAGAGCAGAGCAGAGCAGATTTTTTGCATTGTAGGTGTAACACACACTATGTAAACACATTTGTATTATTTATCTGAATATATACATTTATCTCTGATGACTGATAATAATTAAAATATTTCATAAATCGCAGGTTTAGGGGACAAAAACAAACCTGTGCTGTGCATTTTACACCTAGGCCTTCAGTGGGCTCTTATCTGAATTGATCTACCTACGATGCCAAAGACAGGAATCTCAGAGTGATAATGAATGTCATTAATAAAGCAAGAAACCCAATGACCACAATTCAGCACATCCCCTTTCACTGTAGCCAGAACTGTACCTCCCACATGCATCAATATTAAGCTTATGACCCTGGGTTTTCCATTAGTTTTTTGTGTACACTTTAACCTCCTCGCCTTCAGCGCCACGCCCACATGACCGATATCCCATTCTTCACAGGTGGTAATGTTTAACAATAGATTAAATCAAAAGCTCCAAAACAGTCTCTCAAGGAAGAAGCTGCTACAATACTGCAATGGAAATTGCTGCATGAGCTCATTAACACCTTCAGAAATCATTGTCTGTGAACACAGTTCGCCATTTCATCCGCAAATGCAGGTTAAAGCTCTTTCATGCAAAGAAGAAGGCACGCGTGAACATTATCCACTGTCCTATCTGGGCCAAAGCTTGTTTAAAATGTACTGAGGAAAATTAAAAACTGTTCTGTGGTCAGACGACGTGAAATTTAAATTCTCTTTTTTTGGACCATCCTCCGGACTAAAGAGGAGAGGGACCATCTGGCCTTATCAGCACTCAGTTCAAAAAGCCTTATGGGAGTCTATTAGTGCCTGTGGGATGGATAGCTTGCAAATTTGGAAAGGCTCCATCAATGCTGAACACTATATATACAGGTTTTTGATCAACAAATGCTCCAAGTGACTGTGTGCGGTATGGTGTGGTATAAAATATAAAGTGCATTGTGCTGTGCAAGTCCAGAGCTAAAGTGACAGTCCAGAGTTTAAAGTGTCCCAGTGCAAAAAGAAAAATATGTGCAGGGAAAAAGTGTGGCGATGGAGAGAGTGGGCCAGTTTTTAGATCCTGGGTGTTTCCTGGTTTAAACTCTGAATGGTCTGCAGGAAGAAGCTCCTCCTCATTCTCTCTGTGTTCGCTTTCAGGGAGCGGAAGCGTTTCCCTGAAGGCAACAAAGAAAAGAGTTCATTGTTGGGATGGCTAAGGAACTTCATAATCTTCCTGGCTCTGCTCCTGCACTGCGTGCTGTAGATGTCCTGCAGGTTATGGAGCTCGGTGTGGATGGTACTTTTAGCTGAACGCACCACCCTCTGGAGGACTCGCCTGTCCTGCATGGTGCTGTTCCCAAACCAGGAACTGATGCTACCCATCAGAACGCTCTCAATGGTGCAAGTGTAAAAAGTCTTTAGCACCTGAGAGGGTAGTTTAAAGTCCCTTAAGCATCTTAGATGGTACAGACGCTGCCGGGCCTACCAGGGTGTTGATGTGACAGGTCCAAGACAGGTCCTGTGTGATGTGAAAACCATCAACAAACCTGAGTGAACGTGTGAGAGTGAGGAGATGACAGCCTCCAAATATCCCAGTTCACCAGACACTGCATATCCAGATTTGCCTAATTTACACTTGGCATTAACATGCGACCTGATTCCAGATGCTAATCACATACGCATTAAAAAGACAAGTGTAAACGCGCTTCTGATAGGAATGTTATAGGATCCAATCCGTTATCAGATAAAGGAGTCAGTTGATGATGCCAAGTGTAAATGTGCCGTGTCATAATTGATTGATGATCCAAACTGCTTGAAAGGATCACAGTGATCGCCTGTTAATGCCAAGTGTAAACGCAGCCTGTATCTGAGTCCCGAACAGATGGATGATTAAAACAGGGCTGATGTGATCATATTTTCTAGATCTAGTGAGGACTCTTGCTGCTGCATTCTGAACTAACTGAAGCTTATTTCTGCACTTACTCCAACACCCAGACAGTAAAGCGTTACAGTAGTCTAATCTAGATGTTACAAAAGAATCAACTAATGTTTCTGCATCCTGTAACGACATCATATTTCTAATTTTAGCAATATTTCTAAGTGGAAGGTAAGACGACACTGTTCCTGACAAGACTGAACGCTTTTGGTTTAAAGCCATGCCTACTCTGTGAGTCACACTATAGCACGCACAGAACCAGGAAGTTCATTTCAGAGAAAACAAAACTTGTAGCCTCTCTCTCTCTCTCTCTCTCTCTCTCTCTCTCTCTCTCTCTCTCTCTCTCTCTCTCTCTCTATTTCTCTCTTCCTCTCTCTCACCGACACACACACAGAGCCATAAATATGGCAGAAGCCAGTATTTCAGTAAATCAGGATCAGTTCATCTGTCCAGTGTGTCTGGATCTCCTGAAGGAACCAGTGACTATTCACTGTGGACACAGTTTCTGTAAAGTGTGTATTAATAGTCACTGGAATCAGGAGGACATGAAGAGCATCTACAGCTGTCCCCAGTGTAGAGAAACTTTCACTCCAAGGCCTGTTCTACGCAGGAACAACATGCTGGTTGAAGTGGTGGAGAAACTGAAGAAGACTGAACTCCAAGCTGCTTCTCCTGTTTACTGTTACACTGGATCTGGAGATGTGGACTGTGATTCCTGCACTGGGAGAAAACATAAAGCTGTCAAGTCCTGTCTGGTGTGTCTGGCCTCCTTTTGTGAAGATCATCTTACACCTCACTATCAGTCTCAGGCTTTCAAGAAGCACAAGTTAGTTGAAGCCTGTGTAGATCTCCAAGAGAAGATCTGCTCTCAGCACGACAAACTGATGGAGATCTACTGCCGTACTGACCAAAGCTTCATCTGTTACTTGTGTATGACGGATGAACATAAAGGCCATGATACAGTTTCAACTACTGCAGAAAGAAGTAAAAAACAGGTGAGAACTGAACATCATTATTCTTTTACAATGAATAAAAAAAAAAAAAAAAAGAAGCATAAAACAGGTCAAACCAGTTAGTGTGCTTTAAACCGCCAACAAATGTCTTACAGCATTTTACTATCAATTGACTGTGATAATATCTTCAGCAATTTAAAAGTCTGTTTTTGAGTTTCTATAGTTTTTAGCTTCTATGACCACTCTTCATTTAATACTAACATTTAGATTAAATATATGAAATATAATACCACAGAGTTTCATCTCCTTTAAAATGTGTCTCAGTCAGAGCATATGTACCTCACCATGTTACCGTGTTAATTGTACATTCACTTCAGCTACTGCAATGAGCTTTATTAAAATCTCCTTGCAATATTATTGTACGGTAGAAGGCAACAGTTGGAAGAGAGAATTGGCTGGGTGTGTGGGGTCTAAAGTGATTTACTTAGCCCTTTTCTCCACTCTGGATGAGTAAAGATCTGTAGTGCTGTGTGCGGCACCTATAATCCTCCTATAATCCACCTATAATCCACCTATAATTAGTCTCTTAATGTCTGATTTGGTAGCTGAACCAAACCAGTCAGTTATAGATGTACACAGATTTTCAGCCAGTTGTTGACTCTCCACAGACTGAGGGGGTGGTGTCTTATACTTGGTGATGTTCCTCAGACCAGTCCATACTGACGCTGGGTCGTTGGCTGGAAACTGTTTTTGAGATTAATTAGAAAGTGGTCAGAGAGCCCCAAAGCTGCTGGTGGGACAAAGTGATATGCATCCTTTATTGGGGTGCAACAGTGATCCAAATATATTACTGTCTCTAGTGGGACATGTAATGTGCTGTCTGTATTTTGTCAGTTCACAGGAAAGATTTGCTTTGTTTAAGTCTCTAAGAATGTTTAAAAGAGAGTCTGGGTACCTTTGCTCCATTTCAGTTATTTGTTCATGACTTCACTCAGCCAGGTTTCAGTAAAGAACAATGCAGCAGAGTTTGAAAAGTCCTTGTTGATGCGGGTAAGGAAAAGTTGTTCATCCGTTCTGTTAAGGAATGGACATCCACAAGATGAATGCTTGGGCTTAACCTTAAAGCGCTTCACTCTTTTGTGTCTGTACATGCGTTCGAACAGCAGTGGTCTACCTCCGACTAAAATGTCCGATAAAACGTCTGAATAAAAAAAAAAAAACGGAAATATATTGTCTGGGATGTGTTGCTTTAGGTTAACTAGTTTGTTTCTGGTAAAATTTATAATAGAAAAATGACTAAACACAGAATATCTCTGCGTTGTCCATGCTCTGAAATAATGTGTGTAATTAGTCAAAATTGGATGCACACCGTCACCGGCAGCGTGACGTCATGACAAGGAAGCTACAAAAACCCACATGGAGTGAAGCCGCCCCCAGCTTCAGTAATAGAGAAGGACGTGCTTGCAGGGACGCCGGAAGTATGGCAAGGGGACACAGCATCTCGTTTCCTCGGGGAACGAGGGTTACATGCATAACCTAAAGACATTCCCCGTCAGGTGCTGGAGCTGCAACGCAATGCTTTGGGAACGAGAGTTCAATGCTGCCAGACTGACCGGTCCCTAACTAGTGTGTATTGGCACAGCTATGTCGAAGGACAAAGGTGCCAGGAGTGTCACAGAGATCAAATTTATAAAACTTGATGAAGGTCAGCAGGGTCGCAGAGGTCTTGGAGGGACACTCCAGAGGACCAAGCCTTAGAGGCTGCCACGCTCCGGGTCGAGTGCACTCTGACCCCAAAATGAGCAGAGATACCAGAGGACTTGTAGGTCACACCGGGGGGTTTTAGCCTCTTGGTGCCACTGAGAGAACGTGCCAGGAGCGGGTCTCTGCCCAGTGATTGCCCCGTTATGGGGGCATGATTGCAAAAATGGCAGAAAAAATGGCATAAGGAAGAAACCTTGAGAGGAACCAGACTCAAAATGGAACCCATTCTCATCTGGGTTGCATGGAATGTCCATTTATTGCAGATATATGATGTTGCGGGGAACAGCAAAGGTGATCAGAAGCAAATTATAGTCCTGATTCAATGTAGCAAACTGTTGACATTAACTACAGTCTAAATCCATCCTCAAAGCTCCCGTTCTTACTCCGGAATTTCATGGACCCACCCAAGGTGTTGAAGACTCGCTATGGCAGCATATCAAATAGAGAGAACCAGAAGGTAACACAGACATGAGGGATCTCTGAGATAAGAGACGACCCACCACACCACCATCAACAAACCTGAGTGAACGTGTGAGAGTGAGGAGACGACAGCATACAAATATCCCAGTTCACCAAACACTCAATATCCATAATCCCTCCAGATCTGCTCCTTTACCTCACAAACACCTACTGACTAAAGACTCCACTAAATAAATAAGTTTTCAGTCTCGACTTGAACACTGAGACTGTGTCTGAGTCCCGAACACTGATTGGAAGGTTGTTCCATAACTATGGGGTTAATAAGAGAAACATCTGCCCCCTGCTGGAGTCTTCATTATTTGAGGTACCAACAAATAGTCTGCACCTTTTGATCTAAGTAGGAATGGAGGATCATATTGGTACAGAAGTTCACTCAGATACTGCGGCGTGAGAGCATTAAGTGCTTTATACGTCAGTAGTAGTATTTTATAATCAGTGTAAGATGTAATTGGGAGCAGTGTAGATGATTAAAACAGGGCTGATGTGCTCATATTTTCTAGATCTTGTAAGGACTCTTGCTGCTGCTGCTGAAACTTATTTATGCACTTACTCCAACACCCAGACAGTAAATCGTTACAGTAGTATAAGATAGATCCTTGTAGAACACCAAACCTTACATCAGAGAGTGTGGAGAACTCACCATTTACATCAACAAACTGATAGTGATCAGTAAAATAAGACCTAAGCTGTTGACCTGAGCTGTTCCCTTTATTCAAGCAACGTTCTCAAGTCTAGCAAGCAGTAGAGTATGATCAATAGTGTCAAAAGCTGCACTGAGGTTGTGCAAAACAAGTAAAGAGACAAAACCCTGATCAGAGGCCAATAAGAGTCATTTACCACCTTAACTAGTGCCATCTCTGTGCTATGATGAGGCCTAAACCCTGACTGATACATTTAAAAAACGTTATTCCTAAGTAGATGTGAGCAGAACTGCTGGTCATCCCAGGTGATTCAGCTCCAGGTCAAGATCTCCAAATAACACTTCATGATTCTCTGCTCTCCCCTTCAGCCACTGCTCGTAACCTTGGTGTAACTATGGACAATGAACTGTCCTTCTTCCCACATGTCACTAATCTGGCTCGCTCCTGTCGAATCTTTTCTACAACATTCGAAGGATTCGACCATTTCTGTCCACACAGGCTGCCCAGGTGCTTGTTCAGTGTCTTGTCATTTCAAGACTGGACTACTGCAGCTCTCTGCTGGCAGGTCTTCCCCTGAATGCTATTCGTCCACTGCAAATGATCCAAAACGCAGCTGCACGTCTTGTGTTCAATCTGCCCAAGTTCTCCCACACCACCCCACTGCTGCGCTCCCTTCACTGGCTTCCAGTAGCTGCACGTATCAGATTCAAAACACTGATGCTTGCCTACAAGGCCAAAAATGGACCAGTGCCATCTTACCTCAGTGACCTCATCACATCTCGCACTGCACCACGCTGTCTGAGATGAGAGCAAATCTGTTGGACATGTGAAGTGGAGAGGAATGGTGCTCCCGTGGGCGAGCCTTAGCGTTAGCTCCAGACTGGTAAGCATCCAGACTTTCCCCTACAGAACCTGGAGTGTTCCAGTACTCACTACTTCTCTCTAGACTGTGGATGTGCTCCTCTAATGTTACGATCTTCTCCATCAAAGAGCAAACTAACTTACACTTTTCACAGATAAAATTATCGCTAGCAAAGGAGAAAGACTGACTAAACATGTCACACTTCACACACTGAATGAGCTGGATGCTCACCAGAGCAGAGAAATTACGTACCTTAATGTGATTACTGTAGTGTTTGTTCCTAGTTCTGGTGGGAATGGTCCCTGCTCACTGCTTTCAAACCCACGAACAGGGAAAAAAGTGCTCTTCCAAAAGCAAAAAGAGAAGAAACAGAGCTAAAGGAAAGTAGATGATGCAGGAAATCAAAACGATATTTTAAGATTTTAAAGTGATGAGAGAAAAAAAAAAACTAACTAAAAAAAGTTAAACGCCGATACAAACACAAAATTCCGGGCAAACAATCAACAAAAGGAAGCTACGACACACTCACTTTCTTTCTGTTAAAAATAATCCAACTCTCTGTGTGTTTTGTGAAAGAGAAGGAAACCAGAGAACCTGAGGAAAACACACATAACCATATAACATGTAAAACTCCATACAGACAGTAACCTATTACTATCATTCTGTAGAACACAATAAAATCTATCTGAAATGTATTTATTTGGTCTCAGAATGAGTTAAAGGAGGAGCAGATTAAATCCCAGCAGAGGATCCAGGAGAAGCAGAAGAAGGTGCAGGAGATGAAACAGACTGTGGACACTATTAAGGTGAGTAATGAACACACACACAGACACACACACACACACACACACACACACACACACACAGACACACACACACACATTTATAATGAGACTCACTAAACACATTTTGTGCGTGTGTTCTAACAGAGGCGTTCACAGGCAGCAGTAGATGATAATGAGAAGATCTTTAATGAGATGATCAGCTCCCTGGTGAAAAGGCGCTCGGAGGTGACGGAGCTGATCAGAGTTCAGGAAAAAGCTGAACTGAGTCGAGCTGAGCGACCTATAAAGCATCTGGAGCAGGAGATCGCTGATCTTCAGAGGAGAGTCAGTGATCTGGAGCAGCTTTCACACACACCTGATCACATCCACTTCCTCCAGGTAACACTCACTGTCTGATCTACAGAGGGCGCTGTTCCTCACAAAGTTTCCTTCTAAAAGCTCATTACAGCAACAATAAATGCTCCTGTCTGAGATCACAAGTGTGTCTTTGGTCTGATTCAGTCTGAGATTCATTCGTTTCTCTCCTCCACTTTTCTCCTTCTCTATGATGTGTTTCCTCTCTGTAGAGTTTCCCGTCTCTCTGTGTTTCTCCTGGATGTGACGACTCACCCAGCTTCACTGTCAATCAACATCTCTCATTTGATGGAGTGAGGAAATCTGTCTCAGATCTGAAAAAACGAGTCGAGGAAATCTGTCAGGAGGAATTCAACAAAATCCCTCCACAAGGTAAACAAATAGTTGTGTTGGAAATTTATTCGTTGTGTATCACAGTAAAGAGGGAGAGAAATTTCATGGAACAGGAATAAGTGGAGGTCACGTATGCTGAAGAAGGTAGATAGCGTTCTCCTCTGAGTGTGTTCCACTGCCTTGTGAGACAGCATGAGCAGCAGATTGTAAAGATGCAGTTGTCTGGATTCTCATGTCTCTGAGGAAGCGGGTATTAGTGTTTCCTCTCCCCAGATGATAACTGTCATATAAGTAGAGCTGTCTGTTGGGTGGGAAGTGGCAGGTGACCAAAAAATGGAATTACATCAAGATAAACTCACCAGACAGTCAGAAGATCTAATCTAGAATATCATAGTTGATGCTTCAATTCAGATCTGGAAAGTTTCCTCACTGGTGACGTCACTGACGCGTCTGATACCAGCAAAAAATCACAACTTTCATATTTATGATGTAAAATGTTTCCACATCATTTTTCAGTCTCCATTTTGTCTCTGTGTCTCAACAGCTGCAGCAGTTCAGATGATTTTACCCTCAGAACCAAAGAGCAGAGCAGATTTTCTGCAGTGTAGGTGTAACACACAGACACAGACACACAGACACACAGACACAGACACACACACACACACACACACACACACACACACACACACACACACACACACACACACACACACAGAGTGTGAACATGTCTGTATTGATGATCTAAATCTGATCCATTTCTCCCTGATGACTGATGATGTGTACTATTTAAAATAGTTCATGTAGAGCAGCATTAGGAGAACAGAAACACACACAGGTGTCTCACACACACTTATTATAAATCCTGTGATTAACATCAAACCTGTGCACATTTTATTGTTCTAGATTTCTGTTATCTGACTCTGGATCCCAACACAGCACATCCTCAACTCATTCTGTCTGAGAAGAACAGAGTCGTGAGATGGAGTGAGAAAAAGCAGCGATACTCTGATCATCCAGAGAGATTTGACTTCTGGGTTCAGTTGTTGTGTAAAGAGAGTGTGTGTGGACGCTGTTACTGGGAGGTGGAGTGGAATGGTGGTGTTGTGTTTATATCAGTCTCATATAAAGAGATCAGGAGGAAAGGAGAAGGTGATGAATGTGGGTTTGGATTTAACAGTAAATCCTGGAGTCTGGAGTGTTCTTCTTCCTCTGTCTCTGTCTGTCATAACAACATTAAAACTGCACTCCGAGGTCCAGCGTCCTCCAGAATAGGAGTGTATGTGGATCACAGTGCAGGAACTCTGTCCTTCTACAGCGTCTCTGATACGATGAGGCTCCTCCACAGAGTCCACACCACATTCACTCGGCCTCTATACGCTGGATTGTTTGTAGGGTCTTACTCACCTGTGAAATTATGTGATGCAAAGTGAAATGTATGTGTAATATTCATTCATTTTCTCCCGCTTATCCATAATTCGGGTCGCGGGGGCAGCAGTCTAAGCAGGCCCCCGCCTTCGACTGCTGCCCAATCCTCAAAGCACCGTCCCTTACGGTCCCTACTGCAGGTGGTGAGCCCACGGGAAGGCGGCCCCACGTCACTCCAACCTCACGGACCCTGATATTTCCCTTGTAAGGGACCCCCGGAGCATAGAGGGTTAAGGGCCTTGCTCAAGGGCCCAAGAGTGGCAGCCTGGCGATACCGGGGCTCGAACCCCATACCTTCCGATCGGCAACCCAGCGCCTTAACCGCTGGAGCCACTACTCCCCCTATGTGTAATATATAAAAATAAAATTTGACTCCTCTATAATTTATATATATATATATATATATATATATATATATATATATATATATATATATATATATATATATATATATATTTTTTTTTTTTTATGTGTAATATATAAAAATAAATTATAAAGGAGTCAAATTTTATTTCACCATGAATTGCAACAGTAATTCTCTATGCAAAATCTATAATACTAATGAATGAGTTTTCTAGAATTTTTAGTTTTTTGTCAAACATAATGTTTACTTTATAAACTAGAAGGAGATTTGTTATACTGAGATTTATCATAATGAGTTTTGTTATGCTGAAATAAACAAAGTTAGTTTGACTTAAGTTTTGGTCACTATAAATATGTATATCTCCTTATATTTATATATCTGAACCTAGCAATACTACAAGACATACAAATAATATTTACATTTTAATAAATAACTGTGTCCTAACCTCAACCTAAACACTCACCCTTATCCACATATTCTTCTATGTTTTAGTGTACAACAACATTCCTTATACATCTGGGAACAGAGGAGGTCATTTGATGGAGTTTTGAGAGAGAAGTTTTGTCTCATTTGTGTTTGATACAGGATTAAAGCTGCTTAACAGTCCTGAGTCTTTTTTCTCATATTATTCTTTCCCTGATGCCCTGAAATTCTGATTTTCACCCTTGTCGTTTGTTCTTTTGTTCTCTTTGTTTTGAATTTCTCCAAATTCTTTGAATTTTTTGATGATGATCGCACTATAGATAAGGGATATTTAAAGTCTTTTTAATCTGATGTTGAGGAACATTATTCTGAAATTCCACAGTTTTTCACAGCCTGGTGGGTATCTTCCCATCTGTGCTTCTAACTCAGATTCTCTGAGATCTTTTCCTAACCAATCACTTTACTGACCTGTTGCCATTTGAGTTGCAAAATGTTTCTTTAGAGGTTTATTTTTTGGCAATACTTACTATTCCAGCCTTTTGTCACACTATCCTTACTTTTCGAGATGTATGGCGACCATCAAATTTAACATTAACCTATGAAATAATGCACTGTCTCAGTTTAAATATTTGATGTTTTTATGTTCTATTGTAAATAAAATGACAATGAGATTTGCAACTTATTTTAATTTAACACAACATCAATATTCAATAACAGAACATCCCAATATTTTGGAACTGGGTTTGTCATGTAGAACTTTCCACATTGATTGCTCAGTCCAGTGGTTTCAGTGTAAAAGGCAGAAGGTTTCATTTGATTCTGGCAAAACGTTTAAACAAAGGAAATTGGCATACCATGGCTGACCTGTGTTGCTGATTGAAATGTCAGGGGTTCAAAAGCACAAAACGTACAAAAGCACTTTTGTGTGTCGCTCTGAACTAGGGCGTCTGCTAAATGCAGCAAATGTAAATGGTTCGAGCCCTGATCTTGCGAAGCTGAAACTCTTGGGGCCCTTAAGCAAAGCCATTAATCCTCTGTGCTCCAGGGGCATGGTAACATGGCTGACTCTGCACTCTGACCCCAGTGACCTAACATCACTGGGAAATGTAAAGAAAGACTTGTACTGTGCTGTAAAATACATGTGACATGTTTAAAGCAGTGTTTGCTCTCAACATTACAAGAACAGCTCAATACCATTAATTACTTTTACTGGCACCAACACATTCCTGGCTTCACATTGACATTGGTTTCCTCACAGATTTGCCTTAATCTCAGGGTTACAATACCATCTTTATTGTCATCGATAGTTTCCGATTAAAAAGACCTGTGGCTGATTCTGCTTTACTCCACTTAGCATTTAATAAGACTGACTTTAGCCATGTTTTCTTCTATTTAAGAATCCCAGAGGAGATTCTAGGTTAGCAGGGGACTCAGTTCATTTATGTGTGGGCTTAATCGAAAAACTCTGAGTGACAGTGAACGTCACCTTAGGTTAGCACCCTAATGCAAACAGCTAAACGTTAAACAAAATCCTAATTAGATTGTCAGATTTCTTCACATTTTCTATGCTTGCTACTTCGTAACCAGGTTAAAACTGTTTTATTGATTGTTGGCATGCAAGCTTTCATTATTGCCCTGGAACACTAATGCCACAGACTTATCAGCAATATACAAGTGGTTTCAGCTGTCAAGATTTGGGAATACAGTGGAACCCCATTGTACAAGCATAATTCGTTCTTGAAAATTGCTCGTGTGTCCATTTGCTCGTTTGTTCGAACTAATTTTCCCCATAGGAATGAATGTAAAAGTGATTTAATCCGTTCCGAGATCTCATTCGATTGCTTATTTCTGCACTTAAAAAGTATTTGTAGCCAATTTTCAAAAACAAATACACAGCAAATTACCGTAATATAAACATAATTTAACACTTACTCATATGATAGTGGTTGATTGCGAGTATGAGACGTGCACCACGCTCGTAACCTCCTCGGTTTCCATGGTAATTCTATTTACTTTTGTTTTCACAGCACCATCACTGATTTTCTTAGGAGACATTTTTTAAAAGTTCTAGTGAAATAAAAATATAAAACTAAAAAAAGTTACTGTGGGAGAGCGTATGAATACGGGAATAAGGAACGCCACAACAGCTCAGATGCAAAGGCGTCACATCCACTTTTATTTTTATTTTTTTTGTGTCGGTCTGCTTAGTGCCCCACGCAGCAAGTCTCTGGCGCGGGCGCGCGCACGCGCACACACACACACACACACACACACACACTCTCCTCCTTCAATGCACCCTCCGATCACTTGAAAAGAGAGAACAATCATTAGGTCACATTAACTTCAGGTGAGGCAATCCCCTGCCTATTTGCTCCCGGACCCGCCCTCCATTCACAAACCGCCACTCAGCCATGCCCCTGCTGCCACAGTTAAGTTTTTGCTGCACTGAACCACGAGAGCGACCGAGTGATACGTCATCAACTAAGCGACTGATGCGACCCTCCGCCGAAAACGGGGAACCGGCAGCGTGAGTTTTTGAAATCCTTTGAAAAGCCTTCGAAATTTGCTTGTGAAACAGAGTAAAATTTTGCGAGCGAGGTTGCTCGTATCTCCGTTTGCTCGTACTATAGGTTGCTCGTACAACGGGGTTACACTGTACTTCTGGATTCTACCCTTTTTTTATTTTCTTTATCTGTCTTTTTCTTATCCACCAGATGTCGCTAGAGTGTCCATTTGCCTTTCACTAATAACTTTCGGTTTTCAGCTGTTCAGTATCTCTGTGTGTATTTAAGTTCCGCTCTACTCTCAGAGTAAAAGGTCTGCCTTTTTTGTATCCCTTTATTTTAGAGATAAGGAGGCAGAATAAACGAGCAGAAGCTAATGTCGCTACCACAGCACAGCCATCTTGTAGCTTCCTGGTTTACGCGACGTCGCCTGTCTATGACGTCACGGCTTGCCTGTTGGCTAGATTTCACACGTGGTTCAGAGCGTGGACAACGCAGGGGCGTTCCCATAGCGTTTCGACGCAGCTCAAGTTCCTGAAGGGGAACTCCAGGAAGCTGAGTCTCTGTTAATGATAGCAGGGACTGAACTAAGGAAGAGGCACACCACAAAATTTCCCTTAACCAGCCGACTAATACCCCCTAGCTAAGAATTCCGAGTTCCAAAGGAGGGTGAGAGCCAAGGCCTCTCTGAGGTCTTCTCAAAAAACTGTGCCTTCCAGTCACAATCTCACCCTGGATCCTGAATTAGAATTGAGAAGGGGGATAGGGGGTTGTGCAAACAAACGAGATTACCCCCAATCGGCTGATCCCAACCAACTACCCTGTTACCCGATCTGGTACTGTCACCTACACGGCGCTTTCCATCTCCACAACCATCGGAACCTTGGCCTTACTCTATTCCTGTTTGAATGAATCAATAGAGTACAAAGGTCAATGAACAGGTGCACAGCTGCTCCTCCCCGCACCTTCAAGCGGAACCAATGGAGATGTGGGACTCAGTCAGAGACAATGCTAAACCTCACTAAGATCAACCCCCAGCCTGAGAAACCAAGGGCTGAGAGAAGTTAGACGCTAACACCATTAGGCCACCATGATCTACCTGCTTTCTGACCACCATGATCCACCTACTAGCCGACCTTCATATGAGGGCTGATGATGTTCCCCCCTAGAACTTCATCAACCAACAGGGGGGATCTGTAGCGTCTGGTTAGGATCATTTTGTGTATCAGCTAGATTACCTGTCCCAGGCATTCCTTTTAGCCTTTAACATCTGCATCTCAATCACAAAATGGGCCATATGGTTTACACTTATTTTGGGGGTGAGTTCCAGACCACAGTGTCGTACCCTCACACCAAAGACACAAAACAGGATAGTCCCTGGCCTCTCTAGCTGAATTTAAGGGGGGAGGGGCATTCAATTGATAAGGCAATCCACTCTCTAAACTGGGCTTCAGTACATCTGGGTGTGATGACCCCCCCTGGGTGTGGCTAGGGGACCTTTAAATATCCTGAACCCCAATCGTTGCTCAAGAATCTTACTCCGAGACAGGACTCAAAACCTTTGAGACAGATCTTCCAGTAAGCTTTACCTCCAAGAACTCCTACTCTGATCTTCAGGAGAACCTGGCAGAACATCTAACTCCCTCCTAACTGACTCTTCAAGAACCTCCTTTTGTCTACCGCATCCAGATTCTTGTTTAGTCAAGTCAAATCAAGTCAAGTTTATTTCTATAGCGCTTTTCACAACAGACATTTTCTCATTGTTTAGCAACAAAGCCAATGCAAGTAATTGTTTTACCAACTATTTAAATGCGTGCTTAAGCTTGAGCCCCTTTATTAGGGTGAATTTGAATTTCTTGATGATTCTCATTTAGGTTGTGGACAATTTGAAGTTAAATTTGCCATTCCTTTTCTTACTTTCTCTCTTTCTTTTTTTCCTTCTCTTCATCCCTCTGCATATTCTTAATTTCTTTTTTTTAATGTATGCTTGTGTAGTTTAGTTCTATGTTGTGTGGTCCCATTCATTAAACGCAGTATGTTTATAAGTGATTGTCTCTAAGTGCTGCTCACATTTCAAAGTCACTGCAATACTTTGATCATGCTAAATTACTTGTACGGTATAAAGTAAATGGGGGGTCATGTCTGTCTTGGCTGGTAAGATAACCTTCTGTAGAATAAATTAGATATACTGTCTGTTCAGTGGACGAACAAACCACATAATTGTAACATTAATTCCATTACCATAATTCTAAAACTTAATTTAAATATTTATGGTTAATTATAACCCGTTATAATTACTCATGAATATTTCCTTTTTTGCAAAACTAAATTTGCTACATGGTTAACTGGTGATATTCTGACCACATGTGATACCACATCTGCAATTTCATCATGAACAGCAAGTTAGAACAAAGAACAAACATGAATTTTTGCCTGAAACTGGACAAGTCTGCACACAGGGGTGTTTGACATGAAAGATTGACATACGGCGATGCCTCAACAAGTTGTTCCAACAAGGGTAGTTGGACCCAAATGCAGGACGCCAGCGAGGTATATAATAAACGTCTTTATTAACAAAAAAACAAAATCAGGCAAACCCAGAGAAAACAACAGGGAGCAAGCATGGACCGGTTTGAGGCGTGAAACTTGGAAGATGGGGTGGACACGGAAAACTCAGAGAAGGCGGAGGCGGACTGCCACAGGGTTGAGCACCTTGGAAATCGGGAAAGGGCCAATAAAGCAAGGTTCCTGCACGCAACCTTCCGGGCTGCTCTCCTCAGGTCTTTCCATTCCTATGCCTGCTGGGCTAACCACCGGCGCAGACCAGCACCCGCTTACCGCCCTGGGCAGAGAGTCTGGCTCTCCGCGGGTGCTGGTCTGCGCCGGTGGTTAGCCCAGCAGGCATAGGAATGGAAAGACCTGAGGAGAGCAGCCCGGATCTTCTTCCAGGCATGGCGGCAGCGCCTGACCAAGGCACCAGCTGATGGTACCGAGGCCATAACTTCTTGGGAGGAAAAAATGGGTGGGTGGTAACCATAAGCGGCCTGAAAAGGGGAGAGGCTGGTGGCTGCGGAGGGCAGAGTATTTTGAGCATATTTAGCCCATATCAATTAAGATGCCCACGAGGCATTGTCATCGGTGCAAAGGATGTGAAGGGCCGTCTCCCGGTCTTGGTTCAGCTTGCCCGTTGGTCTGTGGGTAAAACCCGGAAGACAAGCTGACCGAGATACCCAGGAGGCGGCAGAATTCCCTCCAAAAATTGGCAGTAAACTGTGGGCCCCGGTCCGAGACTATATTGCTTGGGAGACATGCAGTAGCAAGAGCTGGGCTGTTTCCTTGGCCGAGGGCAATTTTGGAAGAGGTATGAAATGGGCCATCTTGGAAAACCGATAACAAAATCCAAGGCTATATGGGACCAAGGTCGATGAGGAATGGGAAGTAGGTGAAGGAGACCCGCCGGTGAGTTTCTCGGGTTCTTGTGCTGGGCGCAAATAGGACAGGATGCCACAAACTGGCGAACACCTTCCTTAATGGGCCACCAAAAACGAGAGCTGTGGCACCATTGGAGGACCTGAAAACAGAGCTGGTCCGCACACAGAGTCTACCCTCCAAACAGCCATCTGGGTTGGGCTGCCCTAAAGCAGCCCTGTGTACCTTGCGCTTAATGTCCAAGTGAAGGACTCGGATGGAAACTGATGGAGGAAGATGTGGCTTGGCTCTTCCCATCCCTCCTCGTCGCAGGAACCCAGCCGGGACAGGGCGTCCGGTTTGCCGCTTTTGGAGCCCGGTTGGTAGGACAGGGTAAAGCAAAATCGTCCAAAAAATAGCCCCCACCTGCCCTGCCGGGGGTTAAGATGCTTGGCAGCTCGTAGATACTCCAGGTTGCGGTGATCTGTCCACACAATGAATGGGTGTTCAGCGCCTTCCAATCAATGCCAGCTTGACCGTTAGTAGCTCACGGTCCTCAATAGAGTAGTTCTGTTCCGCAGGATTTAGTCGGCGCGAGAAGAAGGCACATGGATGGAGGCGGTTGTCAGTGGCTCTTCTCTGAGACAGGAGGGCCCCACGCCTTTGTCAGCGGCATCCACCTCAACGATAAACTGCCGGGAAGAATCGGGCAGAGTAAGGATAGGTGCAGAGGTGAACCAGGTCTTGGGTTCCAGAAAGGCCTGTTTCGCCTCAGGGTTCCAAGAGAATGGCTGATGAATGGAGGTGAGTCGGTTTAGGGGGGCAGCGATGGTGTTTAAAGCGCGGATGAACTTGCGGTAGAAGTTCGCAAAGCCGAGGAACCTCTGCAGTTGTTTGGGGTTCTCAGGTTTGGGCCACTCCTCCACGGCGAGGATTCAGGGAGGATCCATCTGCACATTACCTGCAGACAAGATGAAGCCCAGAAAAGACGTGCTGGACACATGAAACTCACATTTCTCAGCCTTCACATACAGCTGGTTCTGAAGCAGACAGGTGAGCACAGTGCGTACATGGCAGAGGTGTTCAATAAGGGAGCGGGATTAGATTAAAATGTTGTCTAGGTAGACAAACACAAAACGATTGAGCATGTCCCGAAGGAGGTTGTTGACCAGGGCCTGGAAAACGGCTGGGGCATGAGTGAGGCCAAACAGCATAACCAAGTACTCATGGTGGCCTGCTGGGGTGTTGAAGGCTGTCTTCCATTCGTCCCCCTCCCGGATGCTTACAAAGTGGTAAGAGTTGCGAAGGTCCAGCTTGGTAAAGATGGTGGCCCCCTGGAGGAGCTCAAGGGCAAGGGGTACCAATTCTTAATGGTGATGGAGTTAAGTCCCTGGTAGTCAATGCAAGGGCAGAGGCTCTTGTCCTTCCTTTCCACAAAAAAAGTAACCCGCCCCAGCCGGGGAAGAGGAAGGGCGGATAATACCAGATGCCAGGGATTTCCAGATGTAATCAGTCATAGTCTCCCTTTCAGGACCAGTCAGGTGGTAGAGGTGACCCCGGGATGTGTAGTTCATGGCAATAGGTCAATAGAGCAATCATAAGGACAGTGGGGAGGTAGTGATATGGCCCTGGCTTAACTGAAGATGGTGCCCAGATCATGATACTCTGCAGGAACAGAACTGAGATCAGAGGAAGATTCCTGGTCCAGTCCAAGCGAGGGCTAGGCCTCTGAAACCAGGGGAACCCGAACATGGCAGGGGCTCGCGGTGATGATGAACGATACCTATTCACAATGTTGTTCTGCGGTGGAAACGAGGAGGGGTTTGGTGCAATGGGTGACCTGATGAAGGACATAGTCGTCGAAGGCATGGACCAGGAGAAGCGCAGGGAGTGGTTCGGTCTCAATGCCCAGTTGGCGAGCAAATTCATGATCTCAGCGTTTAGTCACCGGATGAAAGCGTCGTAGAGAGTGGTGGAATCCCACCACTTCGGCTACGGATCGCCTGTCTTGAGTGGTCTGGAACAGGGACCGGCCGGCATCCTGCCGGGGGGTAGCTGAGTCAAAGATCTTGCGTAGCTCCATGGAAAATGGTAGGCGGCACAGACTGAGGATTGATGTTCCCACTCTGCTGTGGCTCACCGTTGGGCCTTGCCCGAAAGTAGGGAGATAACATAGGCCACCTTGGTAAGTTCATCCGGGAAAGATGATGGCCGAAGCTGAAAGGTTATCTCACAGTTCAACAGGAACGGCCTGCACTCCCCCAGTTCTCCTGCAAAGCGCTCAGGGGTTGGTAGATGAACCTCACACCGAGGTGTCGGTGGCGGGATGGGTGCCGGGGTTGCTGACGTAGGGGGATAAGCAGTGAGGTTTTCTGAAACGGAGGCCTGAGCAACAGGGGCTTGGTTGCGCTGAGGGGCCAATTTAGGAATTGCATTTGCCAGTTCCTGTATCTGTTGGTGATGGGAGGTGGTGATCTACACCAGAGAGGAGAGTTGAGTCTGGAGGTTGTCCGCTGGGTCCATGTCTGGCCAGATTGTACTGTCAGGGAGCGGGTAGTTGGACCCAAATCGCGAGAAATCCGCGTCTATTTATGAAACGGCAATACGGCGACTGGGACGGTTACGAATTCGCGCTACCCCGGAAGCGGGAGCAGCGGGAGCAGAAGAACCTGAATTGCGCATGCCGCTGGCTGACATTTTGAGTGGTAAATGTGCTGTAAGAAAGGAAGAAGGTCACTGGCAGATGGATGATTATCAGAGAACAAACTGCATGATTCACTTTTGCATGACTCACTTTTGCACACCCTACTCGCCAGATTTGGCTCCTGCAGACTTTGCTCTTTTCCTGAAGATGAAGATCCAACTCAACATTTTGACACCATTGGGGAGATCCAGTGCGAATTGTAGAAAGAGTTTGACATACTTTGAAAAGAAGACACACTACAGAACACATTCCAGTACACATACCTGTGTCAGTAACGCTGGGAGCTCTGTACTGCTATACAAGCAGACTATTTTTAAGGTGATAGTGTGTAAACATAGGTAAACCAGTTTTTAGAGTTGCACAAGCCAGTGCACTCTTAGTGCCAGTCCCAAGCCTGGATAAATGGGTAGGGATGTGTAAGGAAGGGCATCCAGCTTAAAACATGTGCCAAATGGTAGAAAGGTAGATGTGTTGTGTGTTCAGGAGACCAAGTGGAAAGGGAGTAAGGCCAGGAACATTAGAGGTGGGTTTAAACTGTTCTATCATGGTGTGGATGGAAAGAGAAATGGTGTAGGGGTGATTCTGAAGGAAGAGTACAGTAAGAGTGTAGTGGAGGTGAAGAGAGTTTCTGATAGGGTGATGAACGTGAAGCTGGAAGTTGAAGAGGTGATGATAAATGTCATCAGTGCCTATGCTCCACAAGTGGGCTGTGAGATTGAGGAGACCGAAATATTCTGGAGGGTGTTAGATGAAGTGGTAGAAGGTGTACCAAGGAATGAAAGATTGGTGATTGTGACAGACTTTAATGGGCATGTAGGTAAAGAGAACAGAGGTGATGAGGAGGTGATGAAATGAGAGTAGATTGAAGATAGAGCTAAAGCACACATCTTCTTAAAATAAGTATTTGCCATTGCCATTTCCATCCTTTTAGCAAAGGCAATGGCAAATACTTATTTTAAGAAGATGTGTGCTTTAGCTCTATCTTGAATCTACTCTCTTCCAATAAGGTAGGATTCTAACTTTGTATATCTATTTAACTAGATTTACTAAACCTGTGCAAATTTGGGTAAATTCCCTGGACCTCACACCTAGTAGCACCCCTGCTGAGATTTTCACAGGCCTTCAGCTCCATTGTTCTCCTGCTTTTTTTTGTGCAAACACACCCATTAACTGTGAGGCCTGGCACATTTGCAGAGAGAGAGAGAGTCATGAGTATATGTGCTTTTTTTCTATAGGCCTGTATAGTACACATCAGAAAACATTGTAGCACTGGTGTAAAATTATACACACATTCACATACCTTCATGTGGTTATAGTCTGTTATTGTGTTGGGTTTCCTCTTTCTGCCGTCACCGATCGTCACGTCTTGGTGCATGGAACTTAGAACACACACAGTCTTGTTTTTTTTAGGTGAATAAATTGTCAAGCAGACACTACCACTTCTAAGCACTGAAGTGGAGAATACCTCTCGCTGTAGAGTGTCTTTAGCAAGTTGAGGAAGTTCATGACCGGACTTTATTTGCTGTGCCCAGTAGCGTTGTTTTCCACTGCAGCAGTCTGTGCGACAGTGCCAGTGAAGTAAAGAAATTGTCCGTCGTGACATTTTTCCCATCATCCAAAAATGGCTCAATCAGATTCATGACCACGTTCTCTGCCAGCCTCTCTCCCTTCTGATGACTGGGGTCCTTTCCCAAGTAAGGAGATGCATTGCAGACATATTTGGTCTTCAAATCCGTGGCCATCCAGAACTTGATCCCAAATTTGTCTGGCTTGGTTGCGATATACTTTGTGTAAATGGACAAGGGAACAGCTGTTCATCTATGGTCATGTGTTCTCCTGGAGTGAAACTCTCAGCACAGTTCTTGTTGAAGCATGTCCAGATGTCGGAGATCGCAGCAAATTTGTCTGTTTTCACCCATTCTGCCCGCGTGTCCTTGTCATCAAATCGAAGGTGTTGCATAATTGAAATGAATCTATCTCGGCGCATTGTCTCTTTGATTACTGGCACCAGAAAGCTTTCTGACCAGCAATCCACAATGGCACCAACGGGACACATGATTGCTCTTACAAACAGAATTGAAATGAATGCTATCAGTTCATGAAATGCCAAATTCCAGTCCGGGTCTGTTTTTGCGGGCTTGATGGACCGTGCACTCCCTGCAGCATTCCCACGTCTAACAGGCAAAAGGAAGCACACAGTACCGTCAAACGAGCTGGTGTAGCGGTTATCACTGACTTAGCAAGTTATGACCAAGTAACTAAATCAATAGTTCTTTATGAATGAGCAAGCATTGAGCGGCCTACTTAAATAATATTAGTTTACCGTTATATCCTCTGACTAAGATTCGGATTGGCCAATGTGCCTCTGTGAGCAGGTATCTTTAGCCGGGCACAAGGTTCTGAGCGACTCCAGGACCATAATAAATAATTAATTGAAAAGACTGAATGCTTAGAATAATCTATTAAAATTAAAGAAGAAGTAACCCATAAGGTGATCATCTTGAATTAAAGATATTCAAGTTAAATATTTATTATAAATTGGATTCAGATTAGAGGTTAACATTGGATTAAAATAACAAAGTGCAATCTATTTGAGTAATCTTTTACAGCCGCCCTAGAAGGACTAACACGCAGCATACCTTCACCCACACCAGTGGATTCCGTCATTGGGCCATTGGGTGGGCACCCTATAACTTCAACCTCCCATCTGACAAACTTCAGTCATCTTGCCTCTTGCCTTTTCTGAATACCTTCTCCTTGACATTTAACAGCTGCCCTCCAACACACAAGGGAGGAAATGTCCTGGACCTAGTTTTCACCCGCTCTACTCCAGCTACAGACATGACTGCCACTCCACTTCCAATCTCTGATCATCACCTGGTTTCCTTTTCAATCACTCTTCCTATTCAACCTAAAAATAATTTTACATGTCTCTCTTATCCGTCCTAACCTTCACTCCATCGCTCCCTCTTCTGTAGCTTCCTGTACTTTTTCATCTCTTCCTGACCCTGACTCTTTTTCCTCTTTACCCTTGGACGTTGCTACTGACTCCTTCCTCTCATCTCTTTCCTCAACCATGGACCTCCTTTGCCCCTTGACTACAAAACCTAAGAAGTCTTCTTGTCCAACACCGTGGCTGTCGGAGGTTTTGTGCAGCAATCGACAAGAACTCAGATCTGCAGAGAGGAAGTGGAAAAAATCACAACTCGATGTAGACCTTGCATCTTACAACGCACTCCTGTCCAGATTTTCGTTGGAGGTGACTTCTGCCAAAACTGCTTTTTACAAGGAAAACTTGAGGCCTCTGCACAAGATCCTCGTAAGCGCCACAACATCTTCTCTTCACTACTCAACCCCCCTGCTGCACCTGCTCCATCCTCCCTGACTGATAATGACTTTGCCTTCTATGATGAGAAGATTAAGAAAATTTGCCAGACCTTCACTTTCTCCCCAACAATGACTAAACAACAAAGCTTCTCAACCTTAACAGAAGATAAGATACTGCAAGTCATCCAATCTTGCAATCTCAACACCTGTCCTCTGGATCCAATCCAGAGCAGCATGCAGTTTCTCAGAAACTTTTGCCGTCTGGCTCAGACAGGGCTTCCCAGTACCACGGTGCATCTTCTGTGGAGGCATGTTGGGTTCTTGTTCCGTCCCCTTTTCGGATTCTTCTGAGGAGGTATCAGTGGCCTGCTGGACAAATGAAATCTCTCCTCCATCAGAGTCTGCTTTGTCCATTTTCTGAAGCCAAAGCCTGTTGCGCGGAGTGGTTCTTCCTGCGTGGCAGTGATATGGAGGCCATCCTGAGGTGCGTTCTCAAAAATGCGAAGGAAAAATAAATTCTCCCACCTGGGTTGGTCTGCTTTTATGCAAAGCACTGTGCTGTAGTCATGCAATGCCACTACCTTACATACACAGTCACAATGGACAGAATCACGACCAATTGTTAGGAAGGTTTCCTATCCGGCTCGAATGACCAAATGTTAGAATTTTCACAATCTGGTGTGCGCTGATTAGGGGATTGTACTCGCCCCAGTGTGTCAGTCAAAACACGGTACAGGATTCAGAACACTCAACTTTACTGGGTATAGAACTGGTTGTATATGAGGTGATTCTTGCTATCTTCTGTTAGCTGCTGTTCGGTAGGTTGCGGGTTGCAGAATGCATGCTGAAAGGCCACTGCTGAATGAGCACTGCTGAATGGTCAGTGCTGATTGAATCTGCCGAATGGTCATTGCTGAGTGACAGGTTGCACAATGTCGAATGGCCACTGGTAGTTCACACCGTAGTTCACCATCTCTCTCAGAGCCTAATGAGTTCAGGAGACCCACGAGAGCTTGAATTTCAAGGGCGAACAGATCGAAACTGGCTGTATCTCCAGGCTCTACACTAGAGGCAGACACACAGTTTACCAAGCAATGACAAGCTATCTATGACATCACAAGAGATTAGGCAACTCCGTGAAGATAAGGCAACCATTCTGGAGAAACTCCGACAACTTAGGGTCCTTTACAAGGATATGCAGAATTTAACAGTAAAGCTGCGGACAACTCTGCCAGCCCCCCGATGACAGCAAGTCATGGATGCCCCTAATGTAGAGCCTGGAGATACAGCCAGTTCTGATCTGAGCTACTCTGAGTAAACAAATGCAAATGTGCCAGGCCTCACAGGTGTTGGGTGGTTTGCACAACAAAAGCAGGAGGAGAATCGAGCTGAAGAACTGTAAAAATCTCAACAGGGGGGAAAAACACATCAGGACGTGCACCAGAAAATAAAAAAGTCAGTAATTCTAGTGTTAACTCTGAAGTTGATTCTAGAGTGTTGGTCTGTGATTATTAGATTGGTCAGGTGATTAATCAACTGCTTATTGCCATATTGCTTAGCGTTCTGACTTCCATAGCGAAGCACGGGTACTTTCAGCTAGTTCACTTATATTGAAGGTGCTCCCTTCAGGTAGGTAGCCCCCCCAAAGCCAGTAACACCAAGTGTTTATTTTGAATTTCTTATTTGTACTTTTTCTTTTTAAAACACATTGATCTCAAATTGGGAGATCAGTCATTTGCCTTAAACCCATCTCTGTAGTCATCTCTTACAGACACAGACGTTTCCATCCACAGAACAGATGTCACATTGTCAGTAATCTCATCTACCCTCCCCTGTTGTCTCAATCTCAAAAAGTGGTGGTCAGTGGGCTCTGGAATTGCCAGTCTGCTGGAAGGAAAGCTGACTTTATCACAGGCTTGGCTTCCCACTACACCTTTGACTTTCTGGCACTTACTGAGACCTGGATATCCCCACAGAACACTGCTACACCAGCTGCTCTGTCTTCTGCCTATGCTTTCTCTCACTCACCAAGAGAAACTGGTAGAGGTGGTGGTACAGGTCTACTTTTATCACGGAGATGGTGTTTCACACGTTTCCCTTTGTCTCATCTAACCATGTCTTCTTTTGAATTCCATGCAGTTTCAGTTACCTCTCCAATCAACCTTTTCATCATTGTCATCTACCACCCTCCTGGTCCCCTTGGAGACATTCTAGAAGAGATAGACACACTCCTCAGTACTTTCCCCTCTGACAGCACCCCTCTGACAGTTCTTAGTGACTTTGTAAGGATGATCAGATCTGTTCATGGTACCAGACCCCGAGAACTGCCATGCAACTTCATGAGGCCAGACCCCGAGAACTAACATGCAACAAAACAATAAACCTTCTAATCTGAGGAGAGGATCTCTTTGATCTGAGGAGAGAAAGCCATTTGTTCAGCTGCCCAGTCACCCATCCTTGAGCCCCTCTTTCCCTCCTGGGGAGATGGCCGGATAATGGAAAGGTGACTGAGAAGATCCCGGAGTTCAATTTACTTTACTTGCATAATGTAAAATTGTATACATTTTACCTTCACATGTTTAGTATCATTTTAAAGGTCTCAGTATGATTGAAAATATGATCTCAGTCCTATATGAGTAGAACAGACCCCAGGTTTGGGGAAATTCTGTCCTACTGACATAAGGTTTGCTCCGGAGAAGATCCTTAACAGGTGGTCTAGGTGACATTTGGTTTTTAGGTCACATCCTGTCCAAGAAAGGGTGTGCAAAGCTTTATCAATTTGAATTTACAAGTGTTTACGATGGTTTGGGTATTTAAGGAAATTTGGCTCAGGGAAGCATTCGATAGTCAGAACTTTCCACACAGTCTCTGTGTGTCTCTCTTGCCAGGTATAGTGATTCTTTAACATTTCCTTGGTAAACTGTATTGCTAAAATATTCAGTTTTATGCTGATCATGTTATGTAAATTTCTTCTATTATTTGTTTTAAATGTAACATTTGTTTATTGATTATTGCCTGGCAAATAAATGTAAAATTCTTGATTAACTCCGCAATTTCCTGGAGTCATTTATATCTAGTTGATTATGTAGTCTGGCGTTACCGCAAATCTGTGACCAGGATAGTACAAACTGAAGGCTCATGAACAGATGGAGCATAGAGCACAACGTCTGAGACCTTCTGATTTCTGACTATCTCTAACGCTATCCGTCCACGGCAAATGATCCAAAACGCAGCTGCACGGCTTGTGTTCAACCTGCCTAAGTTCTCCCACACCAACCTACTGCTGCGCTCCCTTCACTGGCTTCCAGTAGCTGCACATATCAGATTCAAAACACTGATGTTTGTCTACAAGGCCAAAAATTGACCAGCGCCATCTTACCTCAGTGACCTCATCACATCTCGCACTGCACCACGCTGTCTGAGATCCTCCAGCACTGCTCAGCTGGTTCCACCTTCTCTCAGAATGAGAGGTCAATACACTTCAAGGCTCTTCTCTGTTCTGCCACCAAGGTGGTGGAATGAACTGCCCCTAGATGTCCGTACAGCGGAGACCCTGATTATCTTTAAGCGATGACTGAAGACCTACCTCTTCCTGAAACACCTAAATTAGCACTTTCCAAGTTTGTAGAATTCTGGGGATATATTTATATTAAGTTTGTAATCTGGCGTACCAGTGTAAATTTATGAATTACTAGAGATTTAAAGCACTTTTGTACGTTGCTCTGGATAAGGGCGTCTGCTAAATGCCACAAATGTAAATGTAAAAACGTAAAGATGGAAGATTACAGGGTGATGTAAAAGAGTGGAGAAAGGTGCACACAGGTGGACTATGTTCTATGTAGGCGATGCAACCTTAAGGAGATTGGAGACTGTAAGGTGTTGGCAGGGGAAAGTGTAGCTAGACAGTATCGAATGGTGGCCTGTAGGATGGTTTTGGAGGTGAGGAAGAAGAGCAGGAGAGTAAGGATGATGGAAGATTGGGCAACTACTGCAGAAGTGATAAGGAAGACAGCTGGAAAGGTGCTTGGTGTGGCATCTGGAAATAGAAAGGAAGACAAAGAAATGTGGTGGTGGAATGAGGAAGTGCAGGAGAGCATAAAAAGAAAGAATTGGAATCGACATGATGAGAAAGGTAGGCAGAAGTACAAGGAGATACAGCAGCAGGTAAAGAGGGATGTGGGGAAAAGGCATATGAGGAGGTGTATTTGAAGTTGGACACTAAGTAAGGAGATTGGCCAGGCAGAGGGACCGAGCTGGAAAGGATGTGCTGCAAATCAGAGTAATAAAGGATGCAGATGGAAATATGTTGACTAATGAGGAGAGTGTGTTGAGAAGATGGAGGGAGAATTTTGAGCAGCTGATGAATTAGGAAAATGAGAGAGAGAAGGTTGGATGGTGTGGAGATGGTGAAGCAGGAAGTGGATAGGATTAGTAAGGAGGAAGTGAGAGCAGGGATTGAGAGGATGAAGAGTCGAAAGTCGACATAACAGTAGAAGCATGAAGATGGTTGGGAGAGATGGTGGTGTTTTTAAAAAGATTGTTCATCAACATTTTGGAAGGTGAGATGCCTGAGGAATGGACAGGGAGTGTGCTGGTACCATCTTTAAGAATAAGGGCGATGTGCAGATCTGCAGTAACTACAGGGGAATAAAGTTGATCAGTCACACCATGAAGTTATGGGAAAGAGTAGTGGAAGCCAGGCTGAGGGAAGAAGTGACCATCTGTGAGCAGCAGTATGGTTTCATGACGAGGAAGAGCACCACAGATGCCTTATTTGCTTTGAGAATGTTGATGGAGAATGTCAGAAGGAGTTGCTTTGTGTGTTTGTGGATTTAGAGAAAGCCTATGACAGGGTGGAGAGAGGAGTTGTGGTATTTGTGGCAGCGGGGCACGAGTGGAGGGTGGAGCCGGGCGGAACGACCGGTAAAAAACACCTGCAGCTGATGAGAGTAATCAGTGCGCTCTGTTTCAGTCCGGCGACACCAACAATGAGGAGAGAAATGCCAACCTCGAGAGAGTCACCAAGCAGAGAGACAAGAGGAAGGGTCGCCGAATGGAGACTAAGCGCGAGCAGGTGCCGGTGGAGAGACGTGTCGGCCGGCGAGTGATCTCGGGCGGACGTGAGAAAAGGTGTGCCGGTCTGGCGAGTGTGTGGGTGAGCCCTGGCGTGAATACTGGAAAGGAAAGTGACAGGGTGAAAGAATGAAAATAAATAAAGATGGCTCTGCTTGGTGAACTATTGCCTGCCTTTCTTTCTTCCAGTACGGGGTCAGTGAATTTGTTACAGTATTGTATGAGGAAGTCTGATGTGGCAGAGAACTATGTGAGGGTGGTGCAGGACATGTATGAGGACAGTGGGACAGTATTAAAGTGTGCAGTAGGAACGACAGACTGGTTTAAGGTGGAGATTGGACTGCATCAAAGATCGGCTCTGAGCCCTTTCCTGTTTGCAGTGGTGATAGACAGGTTGACAGACAAGGTCAGACAGGAGTCTCCGTGGACTATAATGTTTGCGATTTGTCGTGAGAGTAGGGAGCAGGTTGAGAAGAGCCTGGAGAGCTGGAGGTACGTGCTGAGAGAAGGGAATCAGTAGGAGTAAGACAGAGTACATGTGTGTGAATGAGAGGGAGGGCACACAACCTGAGGCTGTGGCATTGAGTAAAAGACAGGTGGTGGAGCTGGAGGTAGCAGAGCTGAAGATGTTGAGGTTTTCGTTGGAAGTGACGAGGATGGACAGGATTAGAAACGAGTTTATTAGAGGGACAGCGCATGTAGGACGTTTTGGAGACAAGGTGAGGGAGGTGAGATAGAGATGGTTTCGACATGTGCAGAGGAGGGAAAAAAGGTATATCGGTAGGAGAATGGTGAGAATGAAGCAACCAGGAAGGAGGAAAAGAGGATGGCCAAGGAGGAGGTTTATGGATGTGGTGAGGGAAGACATGCAGGTAGTTGGGTTGAAAGAGGCAGATGTAGAGGACAGGGGGGTATGGAGAAGGATGATCCGCTGTGGCAAATAATGTTATTTGGTACTGTAGTGTCTTAAATGTATAGTATCTTAAATGTGTAATATCAAAAGGCCTAAACTCATATTATTCTGCAAATGGTGACAGTCCTGGAGAGGCCAAAGTTAATTACTGAACCGCCTGGACAGATGGTTCTCTGTAAACAGAAGCGTAGGAGGTAGACTTAATGTTATCTTAAGACTGGTGAGAGATACGCGCTCTCACCAGTGTTCAGATAATGTTCTTAAAACAAATATGGAATGTGGTCCAGGATGTATATCTTCTTGGGAGGCGACCTCCCCGTTCACCATATACTTCGAGGTACAGGAAAAGGGATGCCTTTATGTTTTATGATCTGGGAATGTAAGCCCTGGTACAGCTGGAACACATCAGTCTGGACAAAGACAGGTTTCTCTTTACGTTCAACATTATTGCATAGTAAGCTCATATGCATCTCATTTACATTAAGAGGTGGACCCAGGAAACGGGGAAGCATTTAATGTGTGTGTAAGCATGGATCTGGAGTCAGACTTTGAATCAGAGCGTGCTGACTCCAGGTTTGACCGGAAGGCCTGTAAAGATGCTATATTTCTGTGCTGAATAAAAATCATTATTTACACGAAATACGGTGTCTAAAGAAGAGTCCTTCCAGCCGACAACTACACCTCATCAAGACGACGAAATATACAACAGGACTGTTATTTACATGAACCTCAAAGGAAAGACTAGAGTCAATAATACACACTGAGACAGAAAGACCATCCAGAGATGTTATGCAATCCGAAAGTTTACTTCTAGCTGCATGTGGTTCAAGTAAAAATACTTCTGTCTTAACAGAGTTAACCAGAAGGAAGGTATCAAGCATCCACTGTCTTAATATAAGACTACATTGTTCCCTACAAGACTCAACTTTCTGGGTTTAAAGCCACGCCCAATCTGTTTCACACTATAGAACACATAGAACCAGGAAGTTCATTTTAGAGAAAACAAAACTTGTAGCCTCTCTCTCTCTCTTACACACACACACACACACACACACACACACACACACACACACACACACACACACACACAGCAGGAAAATGGCAGAAGCCAATATTTCAGTAAATCAGGATCAGTTCATCTGTCCAGTGTGTCTGGATCTCCTGAAGGAACCAGTGACTATTCACTGTGGACACAGTTTCTGTAAGGTGTGTATTAATAGTCACTGGAATCAGGAGGACATGAAGAGCATCTACAGCTGCCCCCAGTGTAGAGAACCTTTCACTCCAAGGCCTGTTCTACGCAGGAACAACATGCTGGCTGAAGTGGTGGAGAAACTGAAGAAGACTGAACTCCAAGCTGCTACTCCTGCTCACTGTTACGCTGGACCTGGAGATGTGGACTGTGATTCCTGCACTGGGAGAAAACACAAAGCCGTCAAGTCCTGTCTGGTATGTCTGGCCTCCTTTTGTGAAGATCATCTTAAACCTCACTATCAGTCTCAGGCTTTTAAGATGCATGAGTTAGTTGAAGCCTGTGCAAATCTACGAAAGAAGATCTGCTCTCAGCACGACAAACTGATGGAGATCTACTGCCGTACTGACCAAAGCTTCATCTGTTACTTGTGTATGACGGATGAACATAAAGGCCATGATACAGTTTCAACTACTGCAGAAAGAAGTAAAAAACAGGTGAAAACTGAACATTATTATTATTATTTCAAAATTCATACAAATACTATTTCTAACCTAATTTCTATTCAGTATTCTGTGAAGAAGTATGAAACAGGTCAGACAAGTCAGTGTTCTTTAAACAACTAACAACATTCTTACAGCATTTTATAGCTAGTTTCACATGACTGTGTTAAATATCTTCAGCACTGTTATTATAACGCTGTGTAACCGGGTTGACTAGGTGTGACAACAGAGTAGAGGATCCATATACAGGTTCGTCAGAGGGAAACTGTTACAGTCAAGTTCGACTGGCAAAACACAAGTGTAGCACACTGCACGCATTAATACATCTGAGATAGACTTTTTTTTAAAATAAAAATGGTTAAACAGGCAGAGTCGACAAGAGCAAACAGTAATATCCAAGGATAGACAAAAGGGTTATCCAAAAAACAGGCAATGGTCAAGGCAGGCAGCAAACAATCATAAAACGAGGTCAACAGTCCAAAGGTATAAAACGTGAAGGCAATGGTACAGGTAGACATGTAAACATGAGACATGGAAATAGCAAAACATGGAAACACTGGCTGGCGTAAACAAAACATACAATCCATTTGGTAGTTAATACACAGCATGAGTGAGTGATTGTGTCCGTTTCTGTGTCCCTGCTGGGAACTGGGAGAAGTCTGTAACTGGTTCCCAGGCAGGGGCTTCCGGGAACTGTAGTCTGATAGGACACAGTCTTGGTGGTCATGGTGCACTCTGGTGGAGAGTGGGAGGAACGATATGGACCGGATACGAGACACGCTGACATTATTTTGCTACAAATAATTTCAATCATTTGTAATCATTCTGTTAGTTTCTAATACATTTTATTTTGAACATTTATGTAAAAGTCACATGCAAGTACTAGCCACACCCTCAACCAAAAGACATGCGATTGAGGAATGTGAAAAAGAAATCTGAGCCCCAAGCTGGATTTCTACGCAGCTTCTGTGAAAACCAGCCTTGGAGCCACAAGTCAAATTTACACATCTCAAGTCATTTCCAAGACCTCATGGATTGACCTGGATATATCTGCCTTAACCAAATAGGATGTATGATCACATCATTGTAGGCCACTACACAAACACAGTTATAACTAGGAGCAACTTTATGTATACAATCCATCTGTCTACATGTTTTTTTGTGAATGTAACCCAGATAAAGTTATGGGTATTTGTTTTAAATTTATGCATTTATGCTAAAGAAATTGTTTGAGTTCCATATAAATAGTTTTACAAATGAATGTTATTAAAAATTATAATTCATTGGCCAGCAATGAGGTGATGTAATAAGGTCACGTGACACCTGTATAAGGTAACAGTAATTAAAAAAACGATTAATTATTTGTTAAATGCTTTTTTGTTTAAATAATATAAATATGCTGGTAAAGATTATTTAAAAAGAACTTGTATTTTGTTTATACGTTTTATTAATTTATGTGCCATGTTATGAGGCATGCTGGTTGCGCGCGTGCACGGTGGGAGGGAGAGTAAGACAACGGAGCTGCTGAATTAACAAGTACGACCTGTTCTTCAATTAGTGTAATGAAGCTAATTAGGTGTTCAACCCGAACCCTGTGTAGTGATAGTTTCGGTGCAGAGTTGGAAACACATCAGAAAGACGTGGACATCGCCTCTGATGAACGGAGATTTAAGTGGTGGTTTACTGCGCCATGTGCTAAGACTTTGCTAATGGACTGGCGGATAGCTAGCTCAACTAGTAGGGAATACGTGTGGTGAAGGAGTATCCCTTGAAGCATCCAAGCTCTTGTCTGTGTTTTACATCGACCCTTTTTATTCTGTCTGACCCGTGCACGGTGTGCAAACAAACTTCATACAAGGTACTATTTTCCGTTTGTTGCCCTCGTGGTGAAGTAGCCATTTTGTTTGGTTTCTACGAACTTTTATTATTTGTTTTGTGGCCATTTTTTAATAATAAATGAATGTTACTGATATTTTTCATTTAAAACTAAACTTGATTTTGAAAGTTATTTACACCATATTTTATTTGACATCACGTTTAGTAAACTGTTATTGTTGTTTAAATTGTGTTGTGTGTCTATATTTACAATATAGAAGTGTATTTCATTTTACTTGGTATCGGTTAGTTAATACATTTAATTATAAATAGAACCCATACTCAAAGTAAAGATAAGACAAATTATTTAGGTTTAATATTTTCAGATATTTATTAAAAAGAATTCAGGTTAGCCACTCCATTATAGCCAGTAACGCTAGGGGTGCTACATGAATGTGAATGAAACCACAGAACCTGCACAAACCTTGTAACATGAAAAACTCCTCATAGATCGTAACCCAAGTTCAGGATTGAGCCTTGAACTGTGTGTCTGTGTAATGTGTGTGAACTGGGAACAACTAGTGTATTAACACAGACTTTCACTCAACCTTTAGTTACTTCAGAACTCCATTTAATGGTAGAGAGGAAGTAAAGTAAAAACTTTCTAAATGTAAGTGGATTCATGGTGCGTTTCAGTACAGAGAATATCACTGTTCATGTTCACAACAACATGCTCACAACAGAAATGCAATGTTTCTTAATCTCATGACTTTTTTATTTAGTTTTATTTATTACAACAATTCTGTAGAACACAATAAAATCTATTTGAAATGTATTTTATTTGGTCTCAGAATGAGCTAAAGAAGAAGCAGATTAAATCCCAGCAGAAGATCCAGGAGAAGCAAAAGAAGGTGCAAGAGCTGAAACAGTCTGTGGGCACTATTAAGGTGAGGAGTGAAAACACACACACACTGTATATATGTATGTATATATGTATGTATATATATATATATATATATATATATATATATTACATATATACATATTCATATTCAGACCCCCTTAATTTTTCACTTATTAAATGTTATATTGCAGCCGTTTGCTATAATTATGTAAATTCATTTCTTTTCCTCATTAATGTACACATAGAACCCATATTGACAAAAGAAAACACAGAATTGTTGACATTTTTGCAGATAAAAAAAAAAAAGTAAAACTGAAATATCACATGGTCCTAAGTGTTCAGACCCTTTGCTGTGACACTCATATATTTAACTCAAGTGCTATCCATTTCTTCTGATCATCCTTGAGATGGTTCTACACCATCATTTGAGTCCAGCTGTGTTTGATTATACTAATTGGACTTGATTAGGAAAGCCACACACCTGTCTATATAAGACCTTACAGATCACAATGCATGTCAGAGCTAATGAGAATCATGAGGTCAAAGGAACTGCCTGAAGAGCTCAGAGACAGAATTGTGGCAAGGCACATATCTGGCCAAGGTTACAAAAAGATTTCTGCTGCACTTAAGGTTCCTAAGAGCACAGTGGCCTGCATAATCCTTAAATTGACGACCAAAACCCTTCCTAGAGCTGGCTGTCCGGCCAAACTGAGCTATCGGGGGAGAAAAACCTTGGTGAGAGAGGTAAAGAAGAACCAAAAGATCACTTTGGCTGAGCTCCAGAGATTCAGTCAGTATATGGGAGAAAGTTGTAGAAAGTCAACCATCACTGCAGCCCTCCACCAGTCGGGGCTTTATGGCAGAGTGGCCCGACAGAAGCCTCTCCTCAGTGCAAGACACATGAAAGCCTGCATGGAGTTTGATAAAAAAAACACCTGAAGGACTCCAAGATGGTAAGAAATAATATTACATTGTTCTGTTTATACTCACTTCCCATGTATAGTTTTTAGTTTGTATAGTTTTTACAGTCTTCTCGTACACTACTGTATAATCAAGTATACAGTAGGTTTACTGGTCGGCGCTATATTGGGTTTTGTGTCTTGTCTTGTGTCGTCTGTTTGCACTGTCTGTCTGCACTGTTTGCACTAAGTTGCACTCGATGCACTTTATGTAGCTTGTGTTGTAGCTCTATGCTGTTTGTTTGTTGTTGTTTAGTGTAGCACCAGGGTTCCGGAGGAACGTTGCCTCATTTTTACTGTGTACTACTGAGTATAGTAGAAATCACAATAAAAGCCTCTTGACTTGAGATTCTCTGGTCTAATGAGACCAAGATAGAACTTTTAGGCCTTAATTCTAAGCGGTATGTGTGGAGAAAACCAGGCACTGCTCATCACCTGTCCAATACAGTCCCAACAGTGAAGCATCATGCTGTGGGGGTGTTTTTCAGCTCCAGGGACAGGACGACTGGTTACAATCGAGGGAAAGATAAATGCGGCCAAGTACAGGAATATCCTGGACGAAAACCTTCTCCAGAGTGCTCTGGACCTCAGACTGGGCCGAAGGTTTACCTTCCAACAAGACAATGACCCTAAGCACACAGCTAAATTAATGAAGGAGTGACTTCACAACAACTCTGTGACTGTTCTTGAATGGCCCAGCCGGAGCCCTGACTTAAACCCAATTGAGAATCTCTAGAGAGCTTGTGACATTGCGACCAGCCCGCAATGTCCAGGAGTGATACTCAGGCAGACCAGGCCGTAGAGGCCGCCACAATCCGGTGGAGCAAGCCCTGACCTCGATCAGAGTGGGGAGACCAGGACTCGTAGCTAAAAGGATGGCATCCACTACCCACCTGCTAAGCGTCTGCCCATCGGCCAGGAAACCTTTCCTATTTGGGCCACAGCAGAGGAACAGCTGCACTGACTGCCTCCAAGGACTCATCCTGTGGAGACGAGCATCCAGTGCTCGCACTGGACACAGCCGGGTCTGTAACCCCTGGTCGGGGGCTATAAACAATGGAGGGCTGAATGCCTGTAACACAACACATCGCCTTAGGTACGCACCCAGGTTTCGTGTATAGAAACACTCTGGCCATGCCAGGGGGCAATACCAGGCGGGACGGGGCAACTGCCAAGTCCCAGACAGGCACTCTGGGTCGGGTCTCGGGCCTCAGCCTCCGGGTGCAGCGGAGGAAATGTGCCACCAATGGGTGCCTACCCAGCGACCGCCCTGCAGGCGGGGCGAAAAATGCCGCGATGGCGGACACAGAAACCTTCAGGGTCGAAGGGGTTAACCCTGTGGCAGACTGTTCCTGTAAAAACTCCAGAACACAACCGACCTGCGAGCGGAGATCCCTCCAGGGAGGAATTTCCCACGAAGGGCCCTCGAGTAGGGATACCAGGTCCGCAAACCACGGCTTGCCCGGACATCGAGGTGCTACCAGGAGGAGACGGACTCCTTCCCGGCGAACACTTTCCAGAACTCCCGAGAGCAGCGCAATCGGGGGAAAGGCATACAGGTATAGCCTCGGCCATGACCGTCCCATGGCAGCCACTGTCTCAACAGGGCGTCTGCTCTGACATCCAACCGTCCCGGGATGTAAATGGCTCTCAATGAGAGGAGTTCGTCCTGGGACCACAACAGGACCTCTTGTGCCTCTCGCAGTTGTTTGCAAGGGGCGAGACCGGAGGCCCCCCTGGTGGTTGATGTACGAGACCACCGCAGTATTGTCCCTGCGGATCAACACATGCCGATCTCTCAGGACTGGGAGGAAGTGTTTTAAACCCAACAACACTGCCATCATCTCATCATCAGGCAATCTATCTGCCACAAGAGAAGTGGGCCGCTCCACAGACCCTGGCGGAGTGGCCACTCATGACCGCGTCCCACCCCATGAGGGAAGCGTCCGTCATTAGCTTTAAGCGACGACAAGGAGTCCCTAAAACGAGCATCGGGACAGAACATTGGGTCCTTCCATGCATCCAAGGCTCGAAGGGCACACCGCAAGACCTGGATTTTACGATACAGACTCCCTCTGGGGGAGAACCATTCTGCCCTGAAATCACTGGAGGGGCCTCATGCAGAGGAGACCAAGTGGAATTACACTGGACGCTGCCACCATGAGATCCAACAGCTCTGGAACTGCCTCACAGTGAGTGGCTGGCCTGCTCCTACCCTCCTGACTGCGGTGAGGATGACTTCAAACCGGGCAGGAGACAACCATGCCCGCAACCTGGCCGAGTCCCACACCACACCGAGAAAAGTGGTTCTCCGCGCTGGAGAAAGTGCGTTTCAGTCTGAACCCCAGTACCTTCATGCAGGCGAGAACGACATCTTATTGCCGAACCGCCTGGTGCTCTAAATGAGCCAACATCAACCCATCATTGATATAATACAAAATGCGGATGCCCTAAAGCCGCAGCGGGGTCATTCACGCACCTTGTGAAGGTATGGGTGAGAGTGGTAGGCCGAATGGGGGGACCGATATTGGTAAGCTTCGCTCTGAAAGGAACCTCCCTTGTGTGGTGAAGGACGGCTGCGTGGGAGCATGCGACCTCCAGATCTAACATATGACAAATCATTCCTCGGACTTGATCTGAGACACAATCTCTCTGAGCGAGTAACCTGAACCCAAGCCTCATAAGTGAGTGGTTCAAGGAGTGGAGAGCCAGAATGGGATGCAACCCGCCATCCCTCTTTGGAACAATGAAGTACGGGCCGTAGTAGCCTGACTTTCTGATCGAGGAGGATGGAACCACTTCGATGGCATGATTCCTCAGAAGAGAACGCACCTCCTGTTCCAGGACAAGAGCCTGCACGGGTCCCTCCAGGGTGGGACACATCCAGGAGGATGAACCGGGGAGGAGAAGACGTGAACTGAATCGCGCAGCCCTTCTCCACAGCATGCAGGACCCCCGAGAAACTCCTGGCAGCCCTCCAGACTGACAGAAAGTTCCACAGGGAAACCAACCCCTCTGGGCAGTGCTCTGCAGCCGACCACACCTCCTGAGAGGCGGCGGATCCCCCCCATCCGCAGTGATCTTACGGGTGGAATACGGAGAGCAAACTGCTGGAGGGAAGCCGCGCCCTGAACATGTCCCGTGTCAGGGCTGGCAGACAGCACTCCTGAACCCGAACGGCAGGAGCAGTGTACTGCAGCCGTTGAAGCCCCCTGAGAGGTGGCGGATGACCCCCATCCGCAACGAACTTTTGGGTGGAATAAGGGAGTTAACCGCTGGATGGAGGCAGCGTCTTGAACACCCTGAGGCAGGGCCGACAGACCGGCCTCCCAGTGGTGCCGGGGAGAGACGGGCACCATAGCATGAGGTCTCCAAAATGCAAGCCGACAGGCTTACGCACCACAGCCCGTCCACTAGAGGCGAGGAAGAACCTAAGGTCGTCCAGCCCCTCCTCGGGCTTAGAGCAACCCGCTGCCTGACCTGCCGTGTAGCCCTACCTACCAGAGCCAAGCGGCTCCTCATAGGCAAACCGATAGCCTTCATAGATGCAGCACTCGGGGAGATTGCTAGGTAGCATCTCTACCACAAGCGGCATCGTCCCGTAGCCACGCTACTTAGTCCTAATAACATTCGTGCACAGCGAGAAACATTAGAAAAGCACCCGGCTCGGAGCGGGGAGCGCATAGCAACACGGCTAAAATGCTAACAACCGATACCCTCGAGAGCCGAATAAGCACGCTCCTGATCTAAGCGAACAACACATCGGAACAGACAGAATTCTGCCTGCATTAAGCTCATGACTGCACAGATAACACACACAAAGCGCTTACCTGAACGAGCAGAAGCTAATGTCGCTACCACCACACAGCCATCTTGTAGCTTCCTGGTTTACGCGATGTCGCCTGTCTATGACGTCAAATTTTGCCTATTGGCAAGATTTCACACGTGGTTCAGAGTGCGGACAACGCAGGGGCGTTCCCGTAGCGTTTCGACGCAGCTCGAGTTCCCGATGGGGAACCCCAAATCCAGGTGTGAAAAAGTTGTTGCATCTTTCTCAAAAAGACTCATGGCTGTATTAGTTCAAAAGGGTGCTTCTACTAAATACTTAGCTAAGGGTCTGAATACTTAGGACCATGTGATATTTCAGTTTTTCTTTTTTAATGAATCTGCAACAATGTCAACAGTTCTGTGTTTTTCTGTCAATATGGGGTGCTGTGTGTACATTCATGAGGAAAAGAAATTAAATTAAATGATTTTAGCAAATGGCTGCAATATAACAGAGTGAAAAATGTAAGGGGGTCTGAATACTTTCTGTACCCACTGTAATATATATATATATATATATATATATATATATATATATATATATATATATATATATATATATATATATAAATAAACTCACTGTGTGGGTGTGTGTGGGTGTGTGTGTTCTAACAGAAGCGTTCACAGGCAGCAGTAGATGATAATGAGAAGATCTTTAATAAGATGATCAGGTCCCTGGAGCAAAGGCGCTCAGAGGTGACGGAGCTGATCAGAGTTCAGGAAAAAGCTGAACTGAGTCAAGCTGAACGACACCTGAAACATCTGGAGCAGGAGATCGCTGATCTTCAGAGGAGAGTCAGTGATCTGGAGCAGCTTTCACACACACCTGATCACATCCACTTCCTCCAGGTAACACTCACTGTCTGATCTACAGAGGGCGCTGTTCCTCACAAAGTTTCCTCCTCAAAGCTCATTACGCCATCAGAAGTGTGTCTTTGGTCTGATTCAGTCTAAGATTCATTCGTTTCTCTCCTCCACTTTTCTCCTTCTCTATGATGTGTTTCCTCTCTGTAGAGTTTCCCGTCTCTCTGTGTTTCTCCTGGATGTGACGACTCACCCAGCTTCACTGTCAATCAACATCTCTCATTTGATGGAGTGAGGAAATCTGTCTCAGATCTGAAAAAACGAGTCGAGGAAATCTGTCAGGAGGAATTCAACAAAATCCGTCCACAAGGTAAACAAATAGTTGTGTTGGAAACGATTTATTTTTTGAGATAAATATCATGGAACAGGAATAAGTGGAGGTCACGTATGCCGAAGAAGGTAGATAGCGTTCTCCTCTGAGTGTGTTCCACTGCCTTGTGAGACAGCATGAGCAGCAGATTGTAAAGATGCAGTTGTCTGGATTCTCATGTCTCTGAGAAAGCAGGTATTAGTGTTTCCTCTCCCCAGATGATAACTGTCATATTGGTAGAGCTGTCTGTTGGGTGGGAAGTGGCAGGTGACCAAAAAATTGAATTACATCAAGATAAACTCACCAGACAGTCAGAAGATCTAATCTATAATATCATAGTTGATGCTTCAATTCAGATCTGGAAAGTTTCCTCACTGGTGACGTCACTGACGCGTCTGATACCAGCAAAGAATCACAGCTTTCATATTTATGATGTAAAATGTTTCCACATAATTTTTCAGTCTCCATTTTGTCTCTGTGTCTCAACAGCTGCAGCAGTTCAGATGATTTTACCCTCAGATCCAAAGAGCAGAGCAGATTTTCTGCAGTGTAGGTGTAACACACACACACACACACACACACACAGAGTGTAAACATGTCTGTATTGTTGATCTAAATCTGATCCATTTCTCCCTGATGACTGATGATGTGTAATATTTAAAATAGTTCATGTAGAGCAGCATTAGGAGAACAGAAACACACACAGGTGTCTCACACACACTTATTATAAATCCTGTGATTAACATCAAACCTGTGCACATTTTATTGTTCTAGATTTCTGTTATCTGACTCTGGATCCCAACACAGCACATCCTCAACTCATTCTGTCTGAGAATAAAAGAGTCGTGAGATGCAGTAATACAGAACAGCGATACTCTGATCATCCAGAGAGATTTGACTTCTGGGTTCAGGTGTTGTGTAAAGAGAGTGTGTGTGGACGCTGTTACTGGGAGATGGAGTGGAGAGGGGATGTTGTGTTTATATCAGTCTCATATAAAGAGATCAGCAGGAAAGGAGATGGTGATGAGTGTGGGATTGGATACAACAGTAAATCCTGGAGTCTGGAGTGTTCTTCTTCCTCTGTCTACTTTTGGCACAATAACATTTAAACTGATCTCAGAGTTCCATCACCATCCAGAATAGGAGTGTATGTGGATCACAGTGCAGGAACTCTGTCCTTTCACAGAATCTCTGATACAATGAGGCTCCTCCACAGAGTCCACACCACATTCACTCAACCTCTATACGCTGTGTTCAGTTTGGGTTATAACACAGTTCTGAGGTTTTGTGATTGAAAATTAAATATATCGAAAAGTGTTTAAGAAAATTATAACAGTAATTCAGGGATAATTACTATATTATTTTTATAATTACCATGCATTGTGTGAATTATTTGTACATGTTGAAACAATCTATTAGATCCTAGATTTAAATTTCTCAATATTTTCAATATATCTGTAAATATTTATCTTTATATCCAGCAATATTACAAGATTTCTGAATAATATTTGAAGTGGACTACATGATTGTGTTTTAACCTCAACCTAAAACCCCACCTGAGTCAAATCCACACGTTTCCTCAGTTCTAGTGGAAGTGTGAGGAGGATCTCTCTCCCACTGTGACTTTAAACAATCATTTTTCTACAGAAATAAATGTACTAAAAGGCTCCCTGTAGAGTTGTGATATTCTAATTTATTGAGATGCACCTGTATATCATGGAAAATTTAACTTATTTCAGTACTTTAACTCCAATTGTGAAACTCCTGTATTAAATAAATTTAGTACACACAGATTGAAGTAATTTAAGTCTTTATTGGTTCTTCCAATCATTACAATCATTGACACCTTCAGAAGGAGGGGAAGCCACAAATATTGATTGCCAAAGAAACTGGTGTTCACAGAGTGCTGTATCTGAGCATGTTAACAGAAAGTTGAGTGGAAGGAACATGTGAAAGGAAAAGATGCACAACCAACCGAGAGAACCGCAGCCTTAAGAGGCTTGTCAAGCAAAATCCATTCTAGAATTTGGGTGAACTTCACTAGGAATGGACTAAGGCATGGAGTTCAGTACTGCAAGTGCAATTTGAATAAAAGATGTGGGTGAAGTGGAATAAAAACCAATTGTATCGGAGTCTGGCATTTAGTCCTCAATGACAGCTTCTACTTGTGTCCCTGATGTGGCAAGGCAGTGGCTTTTCCCTTGTAGGTTTGGGAGAAATGTACATGTCGTGTGGGGTTAGGGTTAGGTGATTGGGTTAGGGTTAGCTGCTGATGTGTACTTCTCCATCTGTTAAGTCACTGTTTGGTGCGGCACTGTTTGGTGGACAGGTTCTCACCTGCTTCCGGACTGGTTTTGATTGTCTGATGAGCGGTCTGAGCAGTGGCAGGCATGCATTTGGTACCTGGGCCTTCAGCAGGAACTTACCCGACTTGATCCATCCATTAATGCCACCACTATCTTTCTTCTTCTTCTTTCAGCTTCTCCAATTAGGGGTCACCACAGCGGATCATCTGTCTCCATAACCTCCTGTTCCTTTACATCTGCTTTGTAAGGTAATCTAGCAAGGAGCTAAAGTCTTGGTTGACCTTATATAAAAAAAGAATTCAATATAAACAGTAGAGCAAAGGGACAAAGGCAAAAACACAATCCAAAAACAGTCCAGGGTCAAGGCACAGGCAAACAGGGCAATGCAGGGAGACAAAACCAAAACCGAAAAAACAGTCCAAAATATCAAGAGCCGGCAAACAGAACAATACAGGGCAGAGCAAAACATTCACAAACCAGGTAACTAGGGAGGCAGAAGAAAAGAAAACAGGTTCAGGGTAAGGATCAGGAACAGGATACAGAGCAGGCAGGATGGCAAGAATAATCTCAGGGGCAAAGAGGCCGGTAAAATAATCTGACCAGGAGCTAAAGTCTTGGTTGTCCTTATATACCGGGAGGCGCGGGAAAAACGGCAAGACGGCCGCCGACCCGGAAGTGCTCACCGCGGAACCCGGATGTGCGCAGCATGTGCCCCGGAGACCCTGACACTTTCAACCCAACTACCTGCTTGTCTTCCCTCACCACATCCATAAACCTCCTCCTTGGTCTTCATCTTTTCTTCCTTCCTGGTGGCTAAATCCTCAGCATTCTCCTACTGATATACCCCATGGCCCTCCTCTGCACATGTCCAACCCATCTTAATCACACCTCCCTCACCTTGTCTCCAAAGCATCCTACATGCGCTGTCCCTTTAATAAACTCATTTCTAATCCTGTCCATCCTTGTCACTCCCAACGAAAACCTCAACATCTTCAGCTCTGCTACCTCCAGCTTCACTCCTGCTATCAGTTTTCTCCACCCACTCCACCCTGCCTGCACTCTTTTCTTCATTTCTCTAACACCCTCTCCATTAATTTGCACTGTTGACCCCAGGTACCTGAACTCCTCCACCTTCTCCACCTCTTCTCCCTGCAATTACACCCCTCCACTGCCCTCCCTCTCATTCACACACATGTACTTTGTCTTACTCCTACTGACTTTCATTCCCCTTTTCCTCAGCACGTACTTCCACCTCTTCAGGCTCTTCTCCAACTGCTCCTTACTCTCACAACAAATCACAATATCATCTGCGAACATCATAGTCTATGGAGACTCCTGTCTGACCTCGTCCGTCAACCTGTCAATCACCACTGCAAACAGGAAATGGCTCAGAGCCGATCTTTGATGCATCCAACCTCCACCTTAAACCAGTCTGTCGTTCCTACTGCACACTTCACTGCGGTCACACTCATACATGTCCTGCACCACCCTCACATACTTTTCTGACACACCAGACTTCCTCATACAATTCCACAACTTCTCTCTCCACCCTGTCATATGCTTTCTACAAATCCACAAACACACAATGCAACTCCTTCTGACCTTCTCTATACTTCTCCATCAACATCCTCAAAGCAAATTATGCATCTCTGGTGCTCTTCCTTGGCATGAAACCATACAGTTGCTCACACATGGTCAGATTTTCTCTCGGCCTGGCTTCCACTACTCTTTCCCATAACTTCATGGTGTGACTGATCAACTTTATTCCCCTGTAGTTACTGCAGATCTGCACATCTCCCTTATTCTTAAAGATCGGTACCAGCACACTCCTTCTCCATTCCTGAGGCATCCTCTCACCTTTCAAAATGATGTTGAACAATCTTGTTAAAAACTCCACTGCATCTCTCCTAAACATCTCCATGCTTCTACCGGTATGTCATCAGGTCCAACCGACTTTCCACTCTTCATCCTCTTAATCAATGCTCTCATTTCCTCTTTACTAATCCTATCCACTTCCTGCTTCTTTAACTCCATATTCATCCAACCTCTCTCTCCCATTTTCCTCATTCATCAGCTGCTCAAAATACTCGCTCCATCTTCTCAACACACTCTCCTCACTAGTCAACACATTTCCATCTCCATCCTTTATTGCTCTAACTTGCAGCACATCCTTCCCAGCTCGGTCCCTCTGCCTGGCCAATCGGTACAAATCCTTTTCTCCTTCCTTAGGGTCCAGCTTCTCATACAATTCCTCATATGCCTTTTTGCCACACCTGCTGTCGCATTTCCTTTTTCTCCTGCCTACTTTTCTCATCAGTCTGTCGATCCCAATTCTGTTTCTCCAACCTCTTTCTCCTTATGCTCTCCTGCACTTCCTCATTCCACCACCACGTCTCTTTGTCTTCCTTTCTATTTCCAGATGTCCCACCAAGTACCTTTCTAGCTGTCTCCCTTATCACTTCTGCAGTAGTTGCCCAATCATCCTGCTCCTCTTCACCACAACTTAGCTCCTGTCTGACCTCTTCCCTGAATCTTTCACTACAGTCTTCCGTTTCTTTCAGTCCTCCCTCTCCTCCTCCTCTTCTTCACCTCGAAAACCATCCTACAGACCACCATCGGATGCTGTCTAGCTACACTGTCCCCTGCCAACACCTTACAGTCTCCAATCTCCTTCAGGTTGCATCTCCTGCATAGCACATAGTCCACCTGTGTGCACCTTCCTCCACTCTTATACGTCACCCTATGATCCTCCTTCTTCTTAAAATACGTGTTCACCACTGCCATTTCCATCCTTTTAGCAAAATCTACCACCATCTGCCCTTCCACATTCCTCTCCTCAAAACCATACCTACCATCACCTCCTCATCACCTCTGTTCCCTTCACCTACATGCCCATTAAAGTCTGCCATAATCACTGACGCCATTTATCATCACCCTATCAGAAACTCTCTTTACCTCCACTACACTCTTACTGTACTCTTCCATCAGAATCACCCCTACACCAGTTCTCTTTCCATCCACACAATGATAGACCAGTTTAAACACCTTCAATGTTCCTGCTCTTACTCCCTTTCCACTTGGTCTCCTGAACACACAACATATCTACCTTTCTCCTCTCCATCATATCAGCTCCCTCTCTCCCTTTACCAGTCATAGTACCAACATTGAAAGTGCCCACCCAAACCTTCACTCTCCTCCACTTCTCCTTTCCCTGCCATCTCTGTAGACGTCTTCCTCCTCTCCTTCTCCTCCTTTATCACGTCACAATTATAGAAACTGTATATATACTGTACAAAAACACAATATAACAACACATGGCATTACAGAGAGAGAGGCATATTGAGGATGAATACCATTTTTACTACAAACTCCACACCTCTACACTACCACCGCATCTGTGCACCTACATCATCTGGAGCAGTTTAGTCTAATAAAATGACAAAAACATTTAAAAAAATAATAAAATACAACCTACTCACCAGAGATGCAGACTCATAATTTGCACCACTCCTCAGAGGCTGTAAGCCAGTGGTACCGCTCGTATTCACTGGTCTGGAAGTATGTACAAGATTTCTCAGTCAGCCATTGTGGGTGCAAAAAATTCTAACTCAAATGTATCAACATGTGCAGAGCTACAGATGTGTTTTGTTAGTTGAACTTGGCTGTAACAGTTTCCTTCTGACCAACCAATCAGAAGACATGAAAATGCTGACATTATTGTGGGCCAGCTAGCTGCCCTGTGAGGCGAATTTGAAATCAGATTGGTTAATGAAACAGTCCCATTGCTTGTTTAGTTTAAGGTACATCAGCCAGCACTACTGATTCTGAAGGCCCTGGGCAGATTAGATTCTGAGTGAACAAAAAAATCTAACATACACGTACTGGAAGCAGTGCAGCCGAGAGAAACACTATGAAATAAAGAGAATAAACTGTTGGAAATAAATTAATACAATTTCATGGAACAAATATTAAAATTTAGGTTGTAAATGTGGGTCAGTGCTTCTGATAGTGTTTAGGCCAGCAGAGAAGGCTTTGCTGGCCCTGATGGCCCACCTTAGGTCTGTATGCTGGGATCTGCATAACAGATATGTGGTTTATGTAGCAGAGGTGGGGGTGGTGCTTTGCCCTGTTTGTGCACTGTATGTTTGTATAAACAACATCCAGCATTTTTTCCCCTCTAGTTGCAATGTCCACATTCTGGTGAAATTCAGGGAGCACAGTCCTGAGATTTGCATGATTGAATTCTCTGGTGACAATAAACAGTCTGTCAGGGTGTGTGTTCTGCAGTTCGCTTATGGTCCCATAGAGTACAGAGCGCATCCTTAACATTAGCAGTAGGTTTATTGTACGTGAAGTACAATAACAGTTGATTTCCCTAGGTAAATAAAAAGTTCTACATTTGACAGTCTCGCTTTCCACACTTCGGCTTCCCCTTCCTTCTGCCATCGGCCACAGGCAACACCAAGGTCTGGAGGCCTGTCCCTCAAAGCAAGCCGAGGTCATGTAGCTTCTTTCACAGATCAGTACTAATGATGTTATTTTTGTAATTCTCTAGAGCCTGGCAATGGTACACACAAACACTGGTTGCTCAGATGTCCATATGTTGCATAAGATGGGCTACAGGTGAGCTAGTATAACAGGGCAACTAGCGAAGAGTCTCTCTCTCAGGCTTCAGGTGGCATCTTTTGAACTGAAGGCTCCACCTCCTCTGGTCAGGCTCCTGCTCCTCATTGGTCTCAATATTCTTGAAATCACAGATTTGGAACGACCAACTTGTCTTGCTATGGCTGATAGGGTCATCCCTTTGGCCTTCATCTGGACAACCTGCTGCCGGAGGCTTTCAGTCACTTTAGAACGGCCCACCATCTTGCAGAGTCGGTGAAACTGGAAGTTAGGCTGCCAGTTAAATAGGGGTTGACAGATAATCAAGGAAATTAGCACCAGGTGCCAGATTAACACCAATAACTGGGAGGTATCTGAAAGTGTTCTCTAATTTTGATCAGTGTGTTTTCTGCAAAAAAATTTTTTTTTTAAATGCTTAGTTATTTTGTGGAAAAGGTGTTCTGGTAGCATGGTATAGACACGACAAAAACTTCTTCCACTGTTGAGCAGTGAAGATCACATTATTTCAGAATTGTTCAATTGTTTATGAATTGTTCTCTAATTTTGATCGCCAGTGTACATACAGTGGGTACGGAAAGTATTCAGACCCCCTTAAATTTTTCACTTTTTGTTATATTGCAGCCATTTGCTAAAATCATTTAAGTTCATTTCTTTTCCTCATGAATGTACACATAGCACCCCATACTGACAGAAAAACACAGAATTGTTGACCTTTTTGCAGATTTATTAAAAAAGAAAAACTGAAATATCACATGGTCCTAAGTATTCAGACCCTTTGCTGTGACACTCAAATATTTAACTCAGGTGCTCTCCATTTCTTCTGATCATCCTTGAGATGGTTCTACACCTTCATTTGAGTCCAGAAATTTTTGATTATACTGATTGGACTTGATTGGGAAAGCCACACACCTGTTTATATAAGACCTTACAGATCACCATGCATGTCAGAGCAAATGAGAATCATTAAGGTCAAAGGAACTGCCTGAAGAGCTCAGAGACAGAATTGTGGCAAGGCACAGATCTGGCCAAGGTTCCAAAAATTTTTTTGCTGCACTTAAGGTTCCTAAGAGCACAGTGGCCTCCATAATCCTCAAATGGAAGATGTTTGGGACGACCAGAACCATTCCTAGAGCTGGCCGTCCGGCCAAACTGAGCTATCGGGGGAGAAGAGCCTTGGTGAGAGAGGTAAAGAAGAACCCAAAGATCACTGTGGCTGAGCTCCAGAGATGCAGTCGGGAGATGGGAGAAAGTTGTAGAAAGTCAACCATCACTGCAGCCCTTCACCAGTGGGGCTTTATAGCAGAGTGGCCCGACGGAAGCCTCTCCTCAGTGCAGGACACATGAAAACCCGCATGGAGTTCTCCAAGATGGTGAGAAATAAGATTCTCTGGTCTGATGAGACCAAGATAGAACTTTTTGGCCTTAATTCTAAGCGGTATGTGTGGAGAAAACCAGGCACTGCTCATCACCTGTCCAGTATAGTCTCAACAATGAAGCATGGTGGTGGCAGCATCATGCTGTGGGGGTGTTTTTCAGCTGCAGGGACAGGACGACTGGTTGCAATCAAGGGAAAGATGAATGCGGCCAAGCACAGGGATATCCTGGACGAAAACCTTCTCCAGAGTGCTTTGGACCTCAGACTGGGCTGAAGGTTTACCTTCCAACAAGACAATGACCCTAAGCACACAGCTAAAATAACGATGGAGTGGCTTCACAACAACTCCGTGACTGTTCTTGAATGGCCCAGCCAGAGCCCTGACTTAAACCCAATTGAGCATCTCTGGAGAGACCTAAAAAAAACTGTCCACCAACGTTTACCGTCCAACTTGACAGAACTGGAGAGGATCTGCAAGGAGGAATGGCAGAGGATCCCTGAATCCAGGTGTGAAAAACTTGTTGCAGCCTTCCCAAAAAGACTCATGGCTGTATTAGATCAAAAGGGGGCTTCTACTAAATACTGAGCAAAGGGTCTGAATACTTAGGACCATGTGATATTTCAGTTTTTCTTTTTTAATAAATCTGCAACAATGTCAACAATTCTGTGTTTTTCTGTCAATATAGGGTGCTGTGTGTACATTCATGAGGAAAAGAAATGAACTTAAATGATTTTAGCAAATGGCTGCAAAATAAAAAAGAGTGAAAAATTTAAGAGGGTCTGAATACTTTCCGTACCCACTGTATATATATAGGTGGAGTCACATATACTAAACAAAATTATAAACGCAACACTTTTGTTTTTGCCACCGTTTTTCATGAGCTGAACTCAAAGATCTAAGACAGGGGTGGCCAACCAGTCAAGAGACCAAAAGCCACATTTTTTACTGTGTTACCGCAAAGAGCCACATCATACACACGAACATCACCCAACCCTTTCACACACACACACACACACACACACACACACACACACACACACACACACCCCTCTGTTTAGCCAGATTTATTGTAAATGTTACACACCAGCATGATAATGACAGAAATGGACTCCTACAGAACTAAGACCACAGGCCAGTCATTTTCAACAATGAACATTGTGTGCACTCACACACACACAAACTCTCAGTTCAACCAAGTCCACAAACAAAAATATAATAAATTACAGTAGCGTTTATTTTTTTACTATGCATGTTGCTTAGTGGGACTTCTGGCATCCCAGGTCAGAGTGCAACCGTGATTCAATAGCCGTGTTAATGTCCCATATTCTGTGTTCAACAGTGTGGCGGGACAGTTGGATTTCAACATCATCACTGAGGCATTATTTATTAACTCCCCTTCATTGTATGCCATTTTAGCTTGTGCAATGTTCCAAACCAGTTAAAACTGTATCTGTTTTTCTGCCTGACATTTCAAAGTGACCAACTTGTGTTTGTGAAGTTCAGTCCCTTTTGGAAATTCCTGGTTGATGTTAGCATGGAGTGAGCTGAAGTGGCACTGAAGATTTGAAACTTTGAAATGCGCTAATGACGCCTGACATAAGGCAGAATGACTTGTCATCAGGTTCAACAAAAAAATATAAACTCTCCCACTCTGTTAAAAACATCCTGTGTTCATCTTCATATTTTCGTTTTGCTGTGCATTTTTCTTGCCATTTTGAGAGCGAACTTGACACAAATTGTTTACTTAAAATTTAAGTAAACAATTTGCATATCGAAATTTGTTTTTTTTTATGTGCGTATTCGCTTCTCTTGTTCATTACGGTATTTTCGTCAAATGCGCATGTGCGTGAGATCAAAATACCGCAAAGTTTCAGCATGATTACAGCACAGGTGTGCTTTAGGCTGGACACAATAAAAGACCACTCTAAAATGTAGCTTTATCACACAGCACAAAGTCACAGATGTCGCAGGTTTTAAGGGAGCGTGCAATCAGCATGCTGACTGCAGAAATGTCCACCAGAGCTTTTGCCCGTGAATTGAAAGTTAATTTCTCTACCATAAGCTGTCTCCAAAGGCGTTTCAGAGAATTTGGCAGTACATCCAACAGATCATGTGTGACCCCACCAGCCCAGGACCTCCACGTCCAGCATCTTCACCTTCAAGATTGTCTGAGACCAGACACCTGGACAGCTGCTGCAACAATGGATTTGCATAACCAAAGAATTTCTGCTCAAACAGGCAAAGCGTCTCAGATAAGCTCATCGGGGGCTCGACCTGACTGCAATTTCGTCTTTCGACTTGAGTGGGCAAATGCTCACATTCGATGGCGTCTGGCACTTTGAAGAGGTGTTCTCTTCACAAGTGAATCCCGGTTTTCACTGGGTAAAATTAATGAGGCAAATGGTGGCCACACCAGATACTGACTGCTTTTCAGACCCCCCAGACCACCCAATACTGTAAAACTGCATATTTACTGACTGATTATTACGACTGAAAAATCTTCCTCTTATAGATATCAAAGTTTTGTTAAACACTGTGTTGGCAGTTTTTACTCATTTATCGAGGAAAACACCAAATTAGGTCAAATAGATACTTTCAGATGGATTTGATAAATATTTTGTTATTTATTTACTCTTAGAGCCCTGACTTGGTAAATGTTTTAAGTACTTCAATACTTTAAATATATAATTAAATACAATTTCTATTAAATTGATTTCACATTTAATCAGGCAAAAGTAAAAATCATGATTTTTATGTCCATTAAAACCCTAGACGTAGATTTAATTTAAAATGTGACTTTATTAAAGAGATAATTGTGAAGGTGAGGAGAAGGAAGCGTATGCTCGTGTCTCTCTCCATCTCTACACGCCGTGAGATCTACACACACTTCAAGCTTCACACACCAGACGCTGGTTTCCTGTGAGGCCGTCACTAATGTGCAGCTCCACACGAACGCTAGCGTACGGAGGAGAAACGAGGAACACTGCCTGCCCAGCACCGACACGGTTCTCTGTTCATACACACGGTACAAAAAAAAGAAAAAAAAAAAAAAACATACACCAAAAAAAATTCAGATGGACCAGCTGGAATTGGTCTGATGATCAGGAGAACATCTCAAAGAATCAATAAATGCGGTGAAAAAAGATTTAGTAATAAACTGGGACTAGAAAACAAAAACAACTGGAACATAAGGTGATCCGGGGAAAAATGGGATGTTTGTTTAAATGCGCTCGAGCTTCTCCCCGAGAAACTCCTCCACGCTGTCTGTGTTCCACTTAAGGATGCTGAGTTCTTCAGCGATGTTCCCGTTATCATCCAGCAGCTTCAGTACAGGATCCGAGCCTCGCACGTACTGTGAAGAACAAACAACAACTCCTGGTGTTCATGACTACAGACGCCCTTCACAGTTTAATACAACAAAACACTCGCAATGCGAGAACATCGAGTCACACAGTCCTGAAAAGATCTTCATCTTAGTGCTGGGAAATCAGTTCTGAGAACAAGGTGTTGAGATTTTACTTGAATATTTAATTATATAAATGCTTTGTATAATTTTATCATTTAATTTATGTTTATTCTGCATTTGTGCCCCTTTAATTTTTCCTTTGGCTTATTTAAATTTTTTAAATTTATATGATGTAAATAATTTTATAAAGTCATTTTGTTCTACTTCATTCACAACATTTTCACGTCCGTATGTTTTTTATTATTATTTATTTAAATACAATTATTATATTACATTTATTTATTCTATAAACAGTACCTACATGATGTTCATCTGCTTGTTTTTATTATTTTAACTACATTTTTAATAATCTTACAGAATTGTGTAATACACAGAATTTTCTTAAATTAAAATGAAGGGTGGGGAGTGGTGGCTCCAGCGGTTAAGGCGCTGGGTTGCCGATCGGAAGGTCTGGGGTTCAAGCCCCGGTATCGCCAAGCTGCCACTCTTGGGCCCTTGAGCAAGGCCCTTAACTCTCTATGCTCCGGGGGTCCCTTACGAGGGAAATATCAAGGTCCGTGACGTCGGAGTGACGTGGGGCCGCCTTCCCGTGGGCTCACCACCTGCAGGAGGGACCGTAAGGGACGGTGCTATGAGGATTGGGCAGCAGTCTGCTTAGCATTTTGAATTATGAACTTTAATGGGGTGTACGCAAACTTTTGACCTGGACTGTAAGCCTGAGGAGGTTTTCTGTGTTTTATTTTATTAGACGCTGAAAATAACACGATACCACACGAGTGTGTAATGAGGACGTGAAATTCACATTGTACCTTTATTTGAAGGCCCTTGAACATCTTCGGCTTGTCGCCCCTGACGAAAGCTGCAAAGAAATCGACAGAAATAAATCAAAACTCAGGCAGAAATAAATGATATACACAATTTAGAATTCAATCTATAACAAAATCTTTTAACATTAAAGATTACATGGTTAACTGACTCTGTATTTCATACATTTTATTACTCAGTGTAGCATGTTGTGAGGCGGCCAATCAAAAACCACCAGGGCTGCAGGCAGCCAATCAAAACTGAGTTCCTAAACAAATGATACATAAAAGGTTTCAGCTAAGCAAATGATATTTAAGGCTACAATTAGAGGTCTGCCCTTTGATTGGCCAGGCGATTAATCGGGGCGTTTCTGCCATTGTTTAATTAAACTGCTGCAAACTATACTGATTATTAGGCAGGAGGGCGCATCTGACACACTAAACAGTGCCTGTATGTTTAGCGCTTGCATGAGAGAACATAACTCTCCAATACCAGCAGGTGGCAGTAGCGTGTATTCTGCATCCAAACAGGGAAACCTGCAGCCTTTTCTCAATCATGTCTGCTTACGTGGTCCAACTAGAGTCAACAACGCGGGAAAAACTATATGAAGACTGATGCTTTAAAAACCCAGAGAGTTAGTGGTCAGCTTGGTGTGTCCTGCGCTTTACATTTTTATTATTTGTTCTTAATCTCTTATGCATTTCATATGCTACTATTTTTGGAGATAGAATGAGAAGAACATTGGGAGACTAAATGTCTGCAGTTCTTTAAAATCTTATTCCAAATGATCCTCAGTGGATTTTACATTCCCTGAAATGTTACCCTACTACAATATTATTATTATATTATCATCATCATGTCCCCCTAAAACTCACCTTGGACTTGAGGGAACCTCCCCAATTTTCATCCACAGACCTCGAGGATGGCTCCGGGGTAGAGCTAGACACCAAACAACACTCAGGATTAGATCAGCATCATCATGATCACCACAGTAATAGAATGTGGTGTGTATGGTGAAAGTTTATGGATGTGATGGAGCAGAGTGATGGAGAGGTGGAGCGTACCTTTCTGGACTCAAACTGAGCCTCCTCTTGGCAGCACTTCCTGCAGAAGGGTTCGAGCCGCATCAGGCTGAACTCACCCAACAAATCACACGAGCTGCACAACAGGTTACTGGAGAAGCCGAGCTCCCTGCACGCCTCGGACGAAACCTCAGCTCCGAACGCTGCCAGCTGTTCAAAACAAAATCACATTAAAAAATAATAATTTAATACACTAAACTCAAAATTAAATTAATTAAAGAACAAAACAATTGGAGTAAACAGAAAAAAAAATTACAATAATAGAAACACAATAGGATTTAACAACAGAATCAGAATAAAAAACAAGCCCACACTTTATTGCTAAATTATTTATTTTCATTCAGATTTGTTTTTAAATATTTATTGTCCTGAACTTCACACTTTTTTTTTTTATTTTATTAATTCCATGACACGTACACATTTTTATTTTAAATGTGTGCTGTTTTTTATTTCCGTCTAAATCTCTCTTATTTTGTTTGCGACACACGTATCCTCAGAACAGCCTTCAGTAAAATGTGTTTTCGCTTCATGATACAAAATAGAATAAAAAACTGAATACAGTATAATAATTCATTTATTATATAATAAATATAAACAAATAGAAAATACTGATCAACAGAATATGGTTACAAAAAATACAAATCATCTAATTTTACTATAATTATGTTTTATTCTTTTATCAAAAATATGTGTTTAAAAAAACGCATTAATGTATAATTTTTCTCAATTAATTTGCATTTCAATATTATAAATATTATATATAGAATATTACAGGCGCTTGACCTGGCGTCCTGACATTCTTATATTTTTTGGGGAGAAAATTATAAATAATAATAATAATAATAATAATAATAAATAAAAACATTTCGATTAATTTTATTTATAATTTATGGAAAGTTTCGACAAGCATTTTGTGCGACTTTGAACTGGAACTTTAAAATATACCGCTGATTGCAGTCAGGACGTGATTCTAATTACTTTATTCTCATCATTTATTTATTTTCATGAAATAAAACTAAACATTTTCCTGACACATTTCGCTTCATTTCGATAAGCCACGTCACGCGCGCTGCAGCGCTTCTTCTTAGCATATTAGCATCCGCATCGACTTCACAATCGTCTTCGCGTTTATTTATTCAGTATCAAAACACATTCAGAATTAAAGACACGCGAAAACCTTATAATGAATAATAAACCATTTGATAAAACATTCTTACCGACTGCAGCAAAGGTAATAACCAAAGTAAATAAACCTCAGCCGCCATGGCGCTCCGTCTTCCGCGTCTCAGCTGAGCGGAAGTACTTACGACTATTCAACCGGAAGAGAAGATACGTTGACCTGGAAGTGGAAGCAAACTACAACTACGCTAAGTAAAATTTTTTTTTTTTTTATATAAATGTAAGTCAAGTATATATAAATAATTAAGGTTTATTTGATGTAATTTTTACACTTCAAATTAAATTGTACGACTGTATTTAATAAATAACTCGTTTAGCCCGTAAGCGTAGCAGGATAAATAGTCGGTCCGCTGGGGCGGTATTGCAAACCAATCCTCACTTCCTGTATAGTCGCACTACATAGTGCATGTTGTAGCGATGTTTGCGTACTACGTAGTGCGCTATGTGTTAAGAGGCGCGCGGTTTAGGATCGAGCCTGGTATACTAAACCTAAGCGGCTGAGGTTACAATAGAAACACACATCAAAGCTGTTTCTCCTTCAGCGCGTGTATTTTCTTATTTCTTGGAGACACCAAGCAGTGAAAAAGAGATTATTGTGGATATTCCGATCTCCAAACAGATATAGAAGGTTTATTCGACACTTTAATAGCGGAGAGTTTTTTTTTTTTTGATGGTGCAGTAAACTTCAGCATGTCTTCATCTCTCCAGCTGCTGTTGTGATTTCATGGGGACTTTAAGGATCATGATGGCACCGAAGTTTCAGCTTCTGGCGCTGCTGGCCTTCGCAATAACCATGCTGTTCCTGGAGAACCAGATCCATCAACTGGAGGAGTCCAAAGGCAAACTGGGTGAGAAACACCACCACGTTCTTCTCGCTGCTTTCCTCCTCAAGACACAGGGTATACAGATGATCTCTGGAGGCAGACAGAATTTCTTGGTTTTGTATTTTTTTTATTTTAGTTGTTTAAAAGTTCTGGGGAAACATCTCAGGAACATCTTAGGTGGTCAGAAGAGAACCCTGATGAAGGTTAGAAGACTGGTATGAGTTGAAGATGATAAAAGTGAACCACATTGTTGTATTTGATTTTGATTGGTCAGAAGGTTTCATGATCTGAGCTGGAGTTCCACAGAAAGCTGAGTGTAACTGTGTAACTATAACAGGATAAAAACTACATGTCATAACCATTGGCAAATTGGCCTCGATGGAACTGCTCGTTACACCACATCACCACTTGGTTTACAGTAACACACACACACACACACACACACACACACACACACACACACACACACACAGTGGTTTTGAATCTATTTAGTAATTGATATTTCCGTCTCTTTGGCGTTAGAACGTCATTACTCCTGGGCTGAGAGATGGAGATCTCAGTAATCGTAGATCGAGTCTCAGGCTTTCGTAAATAGATCATAATCTGTCATCTCTCTTATTGACCACATGTTAATGAACTTAGACGTAGAAATTTAATCTCCTTTTACGGTTCCTTGCGTCCCCCCCAAGGCGCGTCCTTCTAAACAATCAGATTCTCAGAGAATCCATTTCGCTGGAGAAAAATCATTTGCGTCTCATTATGTTTCTGTCCGACTTGCTGAGAACCTCCACGTCCTTTACCTGGAATCTAACAGCGTCATTCTGGGGCTCATTAAACCGCAGTGGTTGGAGTCTCTGTCACGCAGATGAATTGATGATGTTATGGCTGTTTTTTTCTCAAGCCTGATATTTACGCCGTGTTTGTAAATGGATGCTCCAGGGATTTTGTTGGAGTCGTAGAGCTGTTTTTAGCCTCTCCGGTGCAGTTAACACCTCAAGCACATGTTACTTTGACACTTGTGCTCTTGAGCACTTATGGGCTCCAATTTCCAAACACTCAGGACTCCTATTCCTGTTCATGTAACTGCACAAACTAACAAGCTCTACGAAGAGAATTAGACAAAATACTGCATCAGTGTTCTGACCGTGTACCCTGGGTTATGGTTAGAGATTAAAAAAGGAGATTTAAAAACTGAAACATAATATACAAATTGTCAAGAGTCATTTAGGGGCTCTTAGAATCTAAAAGAGTCATTTAGGGGCTCTTAGAATCTAAAAGAGTCATTTAGGGGCTCTTAGAATCTAAAAGAGTCATTTAGGGGCTCTTAGAATCTAAAAGTCATTTAGGGGCTCTTAGAATCTAAAAGAGTCATTTAGGGGCTCTTAGAATCTAAAAGAGTCATTTAGGGGCTCTTAGAATCTAAAAGAGTCATTTAGGGGCTCTTAGAATCTAAAAGAGTCATTTAGGGGCTCTTAGAATCTAAAAGAGTCATTTATGGGCTCTTAGAATCTAAAAGAGTCATTTATGGGCTCTTAGAATCTAAAAGAGTCATTTATGGGCTCTTAGAATCTAAAAGAGTCATTTATGGGCTCTTAGAATCTAAAAGAGTCATTTATGGGCTATTGGAATCTAAAAGAAACATTTATGTGCTCCTACAATCTAAAGAAGCCATTTCGGGCTTCTACAATCTGAGAAAGTCATTTGTGGACTCATAGAATCTGAAAGAGTCATTTATGGGTCATAGAATCTAAAAGAGTCATTTAGGGGCTCATAGAATCTAATAGAGACCCCATCTTTGGGGTCTGATTGACAGGTCCTAGTGCACCATGCTGTCCCTTTACCTGGAGATCACACAGCTGAACATGAGGCGCTATGATTAGCCGTGACCTCTTCATTACTCAGCAGTAGCAGCTGCTCACCAGTTTCCTCATCATCTAAACCCTCGCTCCCAGATCCCACGAGTATTAGGTGCCTTCAACCAGAGGGTCAGAACAGTTCAGAGTTAGTGTGTATTATTACACCGGATAAAGGCCCTAGTTTCAGTGTGACTGAGTGATAATTATTTCTGATGTATATAATGCAGTAACCATGGAAAGCAAGACTTCCAATGTACACTTTAAAAAATTTTTTGTCCAAGACTAAATAAACATCTGCGACTGTGTTTTAGTGCCACATTAAAATAATGTAAAGATTACGAGAATTAAGTCGAAATATTTTAAGAATCAAGTCGAAATTACGGGAATAAATATTTTGGGAATAAAATTGTAGCAGTATGAGATTAAAGTGATAATTTAAAGTGGTAGAAATTCTTTGTCTTTTGGCAGATCAGTTATAATCAGTAAACGTAGCGGTTTATGCAGGAAACTTTATTTATTTTCGAAAAGTAGATCAACGGATGATTTTCAAAGAAATTGATTCTGAAAGACACTTTATTCTCATAATCTTGTTTTTTTTGTAAATGTAGCACTAAAACACCTTCGTAAACATCAACTGTACCACACAGGAAAATATCTTCCATTAAAGTGAGGTGTGAGGAACATGCATTACGTAGAACATGCATAATTTGAAAATGAACGCTCCTGCTTCTGCAGAGCTCGCCATCGCCAGGCTGGAAGTCCGAGATATCGATGAACGGCGCACTCAGGACGGAGCGAGAGAATCTCAACAGGACGCAGAGAGTGACCTCGTGGTCATTTACAATCGAGTCCCCAAAACCGCCAGCACCTCGTTCACCAACCTTGCCTATGACCTGTGCAGCAGGAACCACTACCACGTCCTGCACATTAACACCAGCAAGAACAACCCCGTCATGTCCCTGCAGGACCAGGTGTGTGTGAGACGCACACATACAATACAGTATACACACATGCAGTAAACATACATACCTGCATACATATTAAAGGTCAACTGATTCATGGTTTTTGCCAATTAATTGATTGCTGGAACTATCGGCTGTTGGCAAAAATCATTACCGATAGTTTTTCCGGGTCGCGTCTGCGCTGAAGTGGCTAAGAACGTCCGCTGTCATTATACAGTACGTGAGCGGCCTCTAGAGGCGAATCATTTGCTGTTTGTTGACATGTGAAAGTGCACACTGTACCTCGTTAGTTTAAAGTGAATTAGCTAGAGTTAAACTGATTACATTTTTTATTTTAGTAATAAAGTTCAGTTCTATTTTACATGGAGTGTTATGGTTTTATTTTTTATTCAGTATCCATTTGGAAATCTATTAGTTGATTAATTGTTATAAAATAAAATTTGAAATACACACACATGTGCAGGTTCGCTTTGTGAAGAACGTGACAATGTGGAAGGAGATGAAGCCGGCGCTGTACCACGGTCACGTTTCATTCCTCGACTTCTCCAGGTGAGAGCTGAGTACATCTACCAGCAGCTTCACTTTCACCTGTGTGTGTGTGACACATACAATCACACAAGCCCTTCTCCTTTCTTCCCCTATTCTCAGATTTGGAGTGATGAAAAAACCCATCTACATCAACATCGTGCGTGATCCCATCGAGCGCCTGGTGTCTTATTACTACTTCCTGCGATTCGGGGACAATTACAGACCCGGCCTGAAGCGCAGGAAACAGGGGGACAAGAAGGTCAGTCTGAAGCTGTTTTTTTCCCTTATATATATATATATATACATACAGTGGAACCCACTTGTCTCGACCCACTTGTCTCGGTTAACTCAACAACCCTATTAAGTCGACGTTTTTGAAGTGGAACCGCCAAATTCTTGCTTTTTCTAAGCATTTTTTTATCGAGTTTTTTTTGTTGCCGAACCCTGATATCTCGAGCACAAGGGGGAAAAAATTTGCCATTTAACGTCGGTTATCTCGGTGCAGCCGCAGAAGAACTCGCGAAAGTGGCGGAAAAATCAAACCTTACAGCTGCTCCAGGTGTTTTATTGTATACTGGTGAATCTCTGCTGTTAGTTACTGCACATATGCCTTTTGTTGTTAAATGTTATGCGATGAACGGGAGGCGAAAGCCGCACTTGGCGGCGCGGAACGTGGGATGAGCAGCAAAAACATAGAATGAACACCGGCAGGATCGGGGGGGAATCCGCGGTGCGCTTCGGGAAGAAAAGAGCAGCCGGTGTGAGAGTGCCGGTGGGAAGACACGTACCGGGATACACATGAGCGATAACAACGACCGCCGTGAACCAACATATACCACCAATAACGGACAGTGAGAGTGTGGAAGTGTAAATAGGAGCTGGTGATGATGATAAACGAGCACCAGATGTGCGCGATTGAAGCCGGGAGCTTCAGAGAAAGCGGCCGAGAAAACACCTGCCACGCTGAAGGGGGCTGAAGGGGGCGTGGCAGGTGGATTCCTGACAGATAAACATGTACTGTATGTATTTTTATAGCATGACTTCATCAAACAAATCGCGGCAACGCTGTTGTGTAAAAAAAAACTTCAGAAACACGTGCATGCACATTCTCATTTATTAACGCACATCATGTACATAAAGACATTTCAAGCACGTTAATATACTGCCGCCATTTAGATTTTCGTTTATCTCGATCATCGGTTATCTCGATGCTTTTTGGCGACCCCCTAGGACATCGACATAACCGGGTTCCACTGTATATAATATTCTAATAGCAGTTTCTGAAGAAGAAAAAGTTGAGGAGTTTAAGGTTCTTATACTGTATTTATAAAATGAATACATTTATAATTATTGTAAATTGTATATTTGGTTATATGTCTTAATATATATTCCTTTATGTTCTGCTGTTGATTTTGTGACTCTTAAAATGTTCGTTTTGTATTTTGTGTCTCTGTGGTGAGATCTGAGTGCATGTTTGATAACCGTGTGTGTGTGTGTGTGTGTGTGTGTGTGTGTGTGTGTGTGTGTGTGTGTGTGTGTGTGTGTGTGTGTGTGTGTGTGTGTGTGTGTGTGTGTGTGTGTGTGATATTTTCCAGACATTTGATGAGTGTGTTGCTGCAGGAGGTTCAGACTGCGCTCCAGAAAAACTCTGGCTCCAGATCCCTTTCTTCTGCGGTCATTACTCTGAGTGCTGGTCAGTGTAGGCTTGTGTGCGAGTGTGTGTGTGTGTGTGTATATTTTGTTAAACACAGTATGGTTGGATTTGTTGGTGATGGTGGTGCTGGTGCGCAGGAACATCGGAAGCCACTGGGCCCTGGAGCAGGCCAAGTACAACCTGATTAACGAGTACCTGCTGGTGGGCGTGACCGAGGAGCTGGAGGACTTTGTGATGATGCTGGAGGCAGCGCTGCCTCGATTCTTCCGAGGAGCCACTGAGCTCTACAGGACAGGTACGCTCTACAGGGTGATGCCTCGGGAGAGGCTCTCAGACATGGGCTCACAGGAGATGTTGAGATTTATAGGAACGTTTAGGAATAATTCTGTACACACAGGAAATACAGTGACTTTTATTCAGGTTCAGTTTATTTTAATTTAAATTATGCACAATTTTAATGTTTATTTAACAACCTTTAAAAACAGTTGGGCAAAAGTTTTGGGACCACTGACTTTTTCACCCATATGCGGTTCTTCTATAATCTCTGAACACAAAGTTGGAGGCACATGATTGTCCTCTTTGGATGCGGCAGCATGACATCTTTTCTTTAATTGAACTAGGAGAACCAAAACCTGTTCCATCATAACACAGTGCAGAAAACCAGTTCCATGAAGATCTGCTTTATATGGGTTGGAAGATGTGGAAGATCCTCAATCTTACTGAACACCTTTGGGATGAATGTGAACTCTGACTGGGCCTCAGCAACGTCCTCACCTACATCAGTACCCGACTTTACTCACAGCCTTGTAGCTGAACGAATTTCCACCAGAAGAGCTCATTATAATGTGGCATGGAATGTTCAAGAAGCACAGAATGTTATGGTCAGGTGTCCACAAATTATTGGCCATGTAGTGTAAAATAAATACAGGGTTGAGTTGTGATGTTTTTAGCGTAAAATCTCTATACAGTAAATTCTCTAATGTAAGGAAGTGTACAGAGAGCTGACCGTGTCGCATCTCCTCACGTCTTTTCTTCCTCCCAAGGAAAAAAATCGCACCTGAGGAAAACCAGCGAGAAGAAACCTCCCACTAAGGAGTCCATCGCTCGTCTGCAGCAGTCGGCCATCTGGAAGCTGGAGAACGAATTTTACGAGTTCGCTCTCGAGCAGTTCCAGTTCGTCCGTGCTCACGCCGTGAGGGAGAAAGACGGAGAGCTCTACCTCCTCCCACAGAACTACTTCTATGAGAAAATCTACCCCAAGACCACCTGAGAGGGACGGAAAAGGCGCCGCTCCGGCGCTACTCACTGGCGTCGCGTTCACTGGAGGAGGACCTTTTACAGCTGAACTGATTTTTTATTGTGTTGTTTTTTTGTGTCTTTATGTTTTTTCAGCTGAGTCTTTTACACGTGAGGTAAACGCTGAAAGCTCCACACCGGCTGCAGAAACTTTCCTGCATTTCGATCCTGTGAATAAACGCAGACGAACTCGTTCGGGGCGCAGAAACATCACTGATGTGGAGAAATCAATTCGGAACGATGAAAAGCAAATCAGATTCGAGCGACCTCATTTTTTTTCCTGCTTTTATTTATTTATTTTTGTAGGATTTCAAAACGTGTTGATGTAAAGAAGCAGGATGTGATGTTTAGCGCCCTCTGCTGGAAAAGCCAAGCGTTATAAGTAAGGAATAAAACCCTCAGCGGTATGCTGTTATAGGAAAACAATCCACGAGGTGGCGTGATGCCATACTACTCAATATTGCCACACCCCATGTCGATTATTTTCCAATTCCAGCATGTTCCTTCAGTGCTTACGTTTTTGAAAATTTTTATTCGAATGACACTTTTTATGTTTATAGCTACATTGTTAGAACGTTAACATTATAACAACATTCACGAACTCGAGTTCCTGTTTCTTGCTGACATTATAGCAGCTACAAACGCTCATTCCAGCCCCCCACCAGCCTTTACTGAAAACACTAAGACATAAAAAACTTTTTTTTTTTTTTTTTTTCTTAACAACTCTTTTAAATGATGTCAATATAAGAAGGTGTGAAACAGCATTTTAATGTCCTCAAAGCATGAGACACGTTGCGTAAATTCACAATTCATTCTCTGCATATTTCCATTGTTTTTTTTAAAATGATATTAAGTGCAGTACGTGTGATTGAGTTATCGAGTGATGTGTAAATCATAAATCCTTTAACGGTGTGACTATTACATCACTGCATTACGTTACACCTCTGGCGCTGGACTCAGGGTCAGATCAAATCCCCTTTTTTTAGAAAGATTGAATGCCACAGCATCGACTGTATTATGTCTTGATGCTACTCCTCACTCACATGTACAGGAGATCCTGCTGGCCTTCAAGAGAGACCTTCTTCATCTACATCTACAGCATTTAGCAGTCACCTTCATCCAGAGCCACTTACAACTTAACAGTTGAGGGTTAAGGGCCCAGCTGTGGAAGATCAGTGGTGCTGGGATTTAAACTCATGACCTTCTGAGCCAAGATCCAATGCCTTAACCACTGAACAACCACCTCCACATCTCACTAATCCGTTTTTTTTTCACGATGGTATTGATACTGTTGCATTAAATATTGGAGCTGATGTTCTACACTGACCAGGTGACCAGGTGCTGATGTTCTCACTGGAGCTGTGAGTGTGGTGCCTGCTACATGATCTTTATTTTTTTTATAGAAAGACACGTTTCACACGCACTTCTTCATATTAACACACATTAATTCTCTGCACAATTTGTTTCACAGCTTCTCAAACACAGAGTTTTCCTGGAAAGTCCTGGAAAGTCTCGCAGCGTTTATTTCCCCCCTCCCTCATGCTGCATTTAAAATCATTTATCATTGAAAATACACTGCATAGACAACATAGTTTAGTCCAGACAGAGAGACATTTGTCCATCTCACATCATCAGATTACATGTGAACACAGACACCTGACTGATTTATGTTTTTAAAATTTAGGATTAATTGGAATCTTGTTTGTTTTTTTGTTTTTTTGAAAGGATTATACATAATTATACTTTTATATAAATCAAAAATCATTGGATTAAATCTAATCTAATCTCAGACAGCGTTTCAACTCAGTATCTGTCTGTATCAGATCTCATCTACTTTATCATGCTGAAAGAGGGATTTTTTCAATCCTCTGTTTTATATATATTGTTTTTTTCCAGTGTGTGTGAAAGATTGTGGAATGTAAATGTGTGTGTGTGTGTGTGTGTGTGTGTGTGTAGTTTGATTATATTTATCACTGAAAGTGTTTACTGGAAATAAAAGGACACATCAAACCACAAAGCACTTATTAATTTTTTCAACCCGATTTATTAAACAGAAAATAGCCACCATTGGTTTTATGGTCCAGAGTGATACTGTGTACATCAAATACTGTAGTGGTTTAAAAATATCACAAATCTCCACACGCACAATCCAAAATCCAGTTATTATAACAGCAAATGGGGATAAATGTGGAATGCAAAGTTCAAAAAAGATTTACATACTGATCTGAGGGTCACGTGTCCATATTGGCCGTATGATTAATCAATCAATCAATTAGTGCTTTTTAAACTTTCAGGTGTTCTGGGTAAAGAAATAGAAATGAGCAGAAGTCACACTGTTTTATAAACACAGATTAAACAGGAATTATATAAAAAAATTCACATTTAGCACTTATATTTATTTAGATGTAAACCTCTGTAATGTGTGTATATTTTATGCAGGATAAACACATTTCTGTAAGTCTACAGGATCGTTTATTACCATTTTACACACTTTTGTAAGTGTGTAAAATGGTTTGGAATTTCAGGATTTTCAGATTTTTTGTGCATATATTAAAAAACTAAACAAAAGAAACACAGAAATATTACATTTACATATTCAGAATCTATTCAGATCATCCAGGGTGCGATACTACGTGCTCGGCACATCTGGTTTCAGTGTTCTCCCATGACTAACGTCTCTGGACCACTCAAGAACAGACTCATCCCAACTCCAGAACAAAGTTTTCTTTGTCATGCATATGCCTGATATACGTTCTCTACACAAGACCTCAAAAGCTCCATCTAAGTCAAGTCCTTGACTCAAGGGATGGCATGTCTTAGCATCAAGCTAATTGTTTTATTTAGAAAAGGTTCAATGAAAAAGCTCAGCGAATGTATTCACTAATGAAATATTTAATACTCACTTGACTGTAAATACTGTACACAAGAGCAGAGCTGATTTGTTTCTTTTTCCTTCCCTATAGAGTTTTTTTTTATCAAGTGGGAAATTATACGGCATGATAAGGAGAATGGACGTCCTGCCAACTTCGTTCACCCAATTGTTGTTAAAATCTGAAAGAGTCTCTCTATATAATAACTATAACTATTAGTTGATTAATTGGTTATAAATAAAATTAAAATACACACACACACACACACACACACCCACACACACACACCCACACACACACACACACACACACACACACACAGTATGTTTAATTGGATGTGCAGGTTCGCTTTGTGAAGAACGTGACAATGTGGAAGGAGATGAAGCCGGCACTGTACCATGGTCACGTTTCATTCCTCGACTTCTCCAGGTGAGAGCTGAGTACATCTACCAGCAGCTTCACTTTCACCTGTGTGTGTCACACATACAAACACAAGCCTTTCTCCTTTCTTCCCCTATTCTCAGATTCGGAGTGATGAAAAAACCCATCTACATCAACATTGTGTGTGATCCCATCGAGCGCCTGGTGTCTTATTACTACTTCCTGCGATTCGGGGACAATTACAGACCCGGCCTGAAGCGCAGGAAACAGGGGGACAAGAAGGTCAGACTGAAGCTGTTTTTTTTTTTTTTTTATTGTGAATGAATTTTTTGTATGAAAATAATTGTATATAAAAAAATAATAATAATAAAAAAAAATTATATATATATATATATATATATATATATATATATATATATATATATATATATATATATATATATATATATATATATATATATCAGTTTCTGACCTGAACACTAGGTGTCGCTGCTGCATAAAAAAACGCTTTGTGTGATGTTTAATTGTATGAACGAACTCGTAAGGTGTAGAAGAAAAGGTTTAGTTTAAGGTTTAAGAGTTTAAGGTTCTTATACAGTATTAATTATAAAATTAATACATTTATAATAATTGTAAATTGTATATTTGGTTATATGTTTTAATATATATATATATATATATATATATATATATATATATATATATATATATATATATATATATATATATATATATATATATTCATCCTTATGTTCTGCTGTGTGCATCCTTGTGTTCCTTCAGTGCTTACGTTTTCTAACATTTTTATTCGAATTACACTTTTTATCGGTTTATAGCTACATTGTTATAACGTTGTGGAATGTTCACGAGTTCCTGTTTCTTGCTGACATTATAGCAGCTACAAACGTTACAAAAGCAGTTTAGTTTTGAGGTGAGTGTCAGGGCTTAATGCAGGACACCTGAGATCTTCACAACCACACAACTCTCATTTTGTGTACAAAAGCATCTATCTATCTGTCTACAATTGACCACAGCAAAAGTATATTCTGTGTCTGGAAAAAAAAAATAAAATTAGCAAAACCACAAAAATATATTTTTAGCATATACACTAGGTCTTCTGGGAAGAAGAAGTTTCTTGGGTTAAGCACCTTGAAATGTATAAAATGTTAACTATTTAGCTATTTCTAACAATGCTATTAGTAAATGTTTCAACTGAAATAGAACTTGTTACAGATAAACAACAGGACAGTGCAGACTTTAACCATCTTTATAAATCAGTCAAATTTCCCCATATTTCTAGAATTATCACTTGGCTCAGATGCTTGGTATCTGCCACCTTACAGTTCCAGTAACTGTTAAGACTCAGTGGCACCATGGAGGCCTTCCCACTCATTTTGACTGCCAAGTTCAGCCTTAAAGAAACTCAGAACCTTTTGACATGTACCACAAGCAGCTGCACTTTGAGGACCACATCAAGCATGTGGCAACTAAATGAGAATGACTGGAGAAGGAAAGAGCTCTGCAACTCCATCCTTTTCTTTTAGGGAAATGCCCAAGCCGATGACCCGACAGCTGCTACCACAGACAGCTGAAGAAGAGCTGGATGAAGGAAAGGTTAACAATCTAGTGGTACTGGAGCAATTCTTAGCTTTCATAAATCTGGCAAAGAATAACTTGGCAGCAGACCCTAGACCAGGAACCCCTGCTGTTTCTTTCCCCTCTAGGCGGGACCTCCATCAATGACCCAGGCGGGCAGAGGGGGTCTGGTGAAGGGCACTGAGGAGCAGGCCCGGACAGGTCGAACCCTGGAGACATGAAACGTAGGGTGGATCCGGAGTGCTCTGGGGAGCCTGAGTCGGAGGGCCATGGGATTGACGACTTTGGACATGGGAATAGGCCAATGAAGCATGGGGCGAGCTTTTGACAGGTGGCCTTAAGGGGAAGGTCCCGAGTGGAGAGTCATATTTGCTCTCCGACATGGTAATGAGGGGCTAGGCGGCGCTTACGGTTGGGCCCCTGGCAAAGTCTTATGCCGTTTTTGAGCAGGGCAGCTTGGTCAGTTCTCCAGCCGCGACGGCAGCTTTGGAAGAAAAGGGCGGCAGAGAGGATGGCGGACCGCGGTTCCTGGTTAGAGAAAGTTGGCAGCAAGTAACCGTGGACCACCTGGAAGGGCAAAAGCCCTGTGGCAGCAGTGGGAAGGGTGTTATGGGCGTACTAAATCCATATTAGTTTATCCGACCAGGAGGAGGGTTCCCGACTGCGGAGACCAGTTTCCAGATCCTGGTTAAGCCTCTCAGTTTGTCTCTTCATCTGGGGGTGAAATTCAGACGAGAGGCTGGTCGAGATGCCCAGAAGGTGGCAGAATTCTCTCCAAAACTGAGACAAAAATTGGGGTCCACGGTCCGAGACGATAACTCTGGTAAATCCATAGAGGCGAAATATGTGCTAGAGGGCCAGCTTTGCAGTTTCCTAGGTAGACGGCAGCTTAGAGCGATAAAGTGGCTCATCTTTGAAAACCGATCAATGACAGTCATGACGACTGTGTTGCCATTGGAAGGGGGCAGCCTGGTAATGAAGTCCATGGGGAGGTGTGACCACTGACGTTTCAGGACAGGAAGGGGCCGAAGGAGACCTTGGAGGCGGCTGCAAGGGTTCTTGTGTCGGGCGCAGTTGGGGCAGGCTGCAACAAAGTCCTGGGTGTCCGTTACCATGGAGGGCCACCAGAAGCATGTCTTGACCAGAGACAAACTGCAAAGCTGTTGTTGACAGAAGGTGGGTGACAGAAGAACAGGGAGTTGTGACACCATTGAAGAACATCAGAGCGGAGACCCTCGGGGATGAACAGGAGACCAGTGCAGCAACCCTTGGGGACAGGGCCCCTGTCCCGGGAATTCTTTACCCGCTTCTCCAAGGTGAGACTGAGGGTGTGAACCAACACGGATTTAGGAAAGATGGTCCCTCCACCAGGGAATTCATTTTTGAAGAGTCTCTTCAAGACCTGACGCACCTGCCGGATGTGTTCGTCCATGGAATGGGAGAAGATATCATCTAGATAGACAAATACGAAGCTGTTGAGCATGTCTTGGAGGACCTCATTGACAAATGTCTAAAAGACAAGTGACGTTAGTTAGGCTGAACGGCATGACGAGGTACTCATAATGACCAGCTGGGGTATTGAAGGCGGTCTTCTATTCGTCCCTCTCCCTGATATGCACCAGGTGGTATGCGTTGCAAAGATCCAGCTTAGTAAAGACTGGCACCATGCAGGAGCTTGAACGCTGAAGCCATAAGCGGCAAGGGGTAACGGTTCCGGACAGGGATGGCATTAAGACCCCGGTAGTCGATTTATGGGCGTAGGGATTTATCCTTCTTCTTTACGAAGAAGAACCCTGCCCCAGCTGGGGAGGGGGATGGTCGGATGATACCTGCTGCCAGGGACTCCTGAATATACTGGTTCATGGCTGCTTTCTCTGGGGCTGATGACTGATACAGGCGGCCCCGTGTGGGACTGGTTCCAGAAAGCAGCTCAGTGGTACAGTCAAAGTGTCGGTGGGGAGGCAGGGAGGTAGCCAAGGCTTTACTGAATACAGGCACAAGGTCATGAAAGGTTTCAGAAACCGATGCTAAATCTGAGTGCATTGACAACCAGCAGTGGTTTGGGTGGGGGGAAGGCGAGGCAGTGGCCAAAGCAATGCACACCCCAATCCAGTATACGCCGTCATTCAGTCTACACGTAGGTAGGGTTTTCACAGCCAAGGGAACCTGAGCATGATGGGGGCTTGGTGCGAGGAGATGACCAGGAAGGAAAGCCACTTCTGATGTCGTTTTCCCACTGACATGAGCAGAGGCTTAATGCAGTGAGTGGCCCGGTCTAAAAGGCTGCCGTCCAGGGCTCTGATTAGCAGAGCTTCGGGTAGGGGTTATATAGGGACTTGTAGTTGCTTGGCAAAATTGAGGTCAATAAACTCAGCGTCGGCCCCCGAGTTGACGAAGGCAGCCAATGTCGTGCCTCCGGGGCCTGCTTGAAGGTAGACCCAAGATGGTGGGTTTGGAGAGAGTGAGGGAAGAGGGGCTAGTGGGTGCTCGCTCCTTCACCGACTAACCATGCCTTTTATTGCGCAGGATGTGGCCATGTGCACTTTATCTCTGCAATAGACCCAGCGACTGACGTATCCCCTTCTGGGTGGGGGTCAGGTGGGGGCATCCTATCTCTATGGCCTGCAGCAGAGAGAGAGAGCGGGTGCCGGGACCCAAAGCACGAGTTGGGGGAACTCCGTCTAGGGGATGGACAGAAAGGATCAAGAGCCTTAGCGGGGTAACAATGCTCCCAGTGGCGTTACCTTATGCGCTGATTGATGTGTGTAGCCAAGGAGATCAGACAATACAGATCCCGGGATGGATCAGGAACGGCGAGTTCGTCCTTAACGGCAGAAGAGAGGCCCTGGAGGAAAGTATCATAAAGTGCCGCGTGATTCCATCTGCTGTCAATGGCCTGGGTCCAGAAGTCAGCCGTAAACTCTGCCACAGAGCGATGCCCCTGTGTGGCTGAGATCAGGGAGCGGGCGGCATCTCGGCATGGTGTAGATGAACCATTATCTACCAGTTTCCTATTTAAGGAGGAAGGAGTAAAGCAATTGAGGAGGGTTGTTGTAGTGTTGTTTTGATGGTTTGTTTTGGTGTTCAGGGTATCGCTTGGTTGTTGATGTTAAAGATTTTGACCTCTGCCTGTTTACTGACTTTGAGCCTGTTTTGCCCCTTGGACTACTGTTGTTTGTATATACATACAACAGTAGTCCAAGATGTATGTTGTACAACATAAACACCCTGAATTAGAGTTTTATATAAGTATAATCAGCAAAATGGCTTATTTAAAAAAAAAAAGAATTATATTATATCCACTCGTTTATTTGTACTCGTTTTGTTTTTTGTGATTGTTCGGTTGTTTTATCTTTATATAAAAGCCTAATGAGGGACGAAGGACACAAACCAGCTTTTTTGCTACATGCGCTATGTACATGACATCAGTGTGTAACAATTTCTAGTGTATTGTCTGTTGTGCCTTGGCATGAGAGTCACTATTTCAACAGTCTCCTGGATATTGTCCTCCATTTAATTCTTTCTCTCTCTCTTTCTCCTCTTATATCTAACATTTAAGTTATAATTTTATTAAACACTTTTACATACATTTCATTTTCGATCACATAACCTCATATCTGCATAATAATCCATACAGAATCCAGCGTTTAGAGGTCGAGTGAATATGGTGTGGACTCTGTAGAGGAGCCTCATCGTATCAGAGACGCTGTAGAAGGACAGATTTCCTGCACTGTGATCCACATACACTCCTATTCTGGAGGACACTGGATCTTGGAGTTCAGTTTGAATGTTATTGTGCCAGAAAGAGACAGAGGAAGAAGAACACACCAGACTCCAGGACTGACCCACACTCTTTCCAAACCCACACTCATCACCCCATCCTTTCCTGCTGACCTCTTTATATGAGACTGATATGTCCACACCATCACCATTCCACTCCACCTCCCAGTAACAGCGTCCACACACACTCTCTTTACACAACACCTGAAACCAGGAGTTAAATCTCTCTGGATGATCAGAGTATCGCTGTCTTTTCTCACTCTATCTCACGGCTCTGCTCTTCTCAGAGAGAAAGAGATCAGGATGTGCTGTGTTGGGATCCAAAGTCAGATAACAGAAATCTAGAACAATAAAATGTGCACAGGTTTGATGTTAATCACAGGATTTATAATAAATGTGTGTGAGACACCTGTGTGTGTTTCTGTTCTCCTAATGCTGCTCTACATGAACTATTTTAAATATTACACATCATCAGTCATCAGGGAGAAATGGATCAGATTTAGATCATCATTACAGACATGTTGTGTGTGTGTGTGTGTTACACCTACACTGCAGAAAATCTGCTCTGCACTTTGGTTCTGAAGGTAAAATCATCTGAACTGCTGCAGCTGTGAAAACACAGAGACAAAATGGAGACTAAAAATTTAATGAAAACATTTTACATCATAAATATAAAAGTTGTGATATTGTGATTAGTGGTGAGAGTAGGGAGCAGGTGGAGATTGTGTTAGAGAAGTGAAGAAAAGAGTGCAGGCAGGGTGGAGTGGGTGGAGAAGAGTGATAGCAGGAGTGATTTGTGATCTGTGAGAGTGAAAGGGAAAGTTTATAGGACTGTGGTGAGACCTAAGATGTTGTATGGTTTAGAGACAGTGGCATTGAGTAAAAGACAGGACGTGGAGCTGGAGGTAGCAGAGCTGAAGATGTTGAGATGTTCATTGGGAGTGACGACGATGGACAGGATTAGAAATGAGTTTATTAGAGGGACAGCACATGTAGGTCGTTTCGGAGACAAGGTGAGGGAGGTGAGATTGAGATGGTTTGGACATGTACAGAGGAGGGACATGGGGTATATCAGTAGGAGAATGCTGAGGATGGAGTCACCAGGAAGGAGGAAAAGAGGAAGACCAAGGAGGAGATTTATGGATGTGGTGAGGGAGGACTCTTTACTTTACACAACTAATAAATCATTTCCAACACAACTATTTGTTTACCTTTTTGTTGAATTCCTCCTGACAGATTTCCTCGACTCGTTTTATTAGATCTGAGACAGATTTCCTCACTCCATCAAATGAGAGATGTTGATTGACAATGAAGCTGGGTGAGTCGTCACATTCAGGAGAAACACAGAGAGACGGGAAACTCTACAGAGAGGAAACACATCATAGAGAAGGAGAAAAGTGTAGGAGAGAAACGAATGAATCTCAGACTGAATCAGACCAAAGACACACTTGGTTCACACACTGTTTCAGCTCCTGCACCTTCTTCTGCTTCTCCTGAATCTTCTGCTGGGATTTATTCTGCTCCTCCTTTAGTTCATTCTGAGACCAAATAAAATACATTTCAGATAGATTTTATTGTGTTTTACAGAATTATAGTAAAAGTTCTTAATATTGTCTCTAGAACTAATTCTGCTAAAAGGAGAAGCAAAGTATAAAAGTTCTATTAAACTACATTCTTCAGCAGGTGTCACATGATCTTTTTGGTTTTGGGTGAAAACGGCACCTGGTTGAAATGTCACTGTTTTTCCTGTTACAGAAACATTAAAGTAGAAAATCTAACAGCATCACTTACTATTTGATTGAGATGCAGGTTCTCAGATATGATGTTTCTATATAGTGTGTGTGTCTGTGTGCATTTATAAATAGATCTGATCTCTCATATATATCTCAAATATCATCTGTTGATTTGTGCACTTTAGCTGTAAAAAGCTGTATGAAGGCTGTTTAAAGTGCACTGACTGCTCGCCTGTGTTTAACACGTATTTACACACGATCCTCTAACAGTAAATACAAATTCACCTCAGAACCGAGTAAATTCACTGAACAGAATTTACAGTAGAAACAGAATTTGTGTAAATTCATAAATTAATGTTCAGATCTCACCTGTTTTTTACTTCTTTCTGCAGTAGTTGAAACTGTACAATGGCCTTTATGTTCATCCATCATACACATGTAACAGATGAAGCTTTGGTCAGTACGGCAGTAGATCTCCATCAGTTTGTCGTGCTGAGAGCAGATCTTCTCATGGAGATCTACACAGGCTTCAACTAACTTGTGCTTCTTAAAAGCCTGAGACTGATAGTGAGGTTTAAGATGATCTTCACAATACGAGGCCAGACACACCAGACAGGACTTGACGGCTTTGTGTTTTCTCCCAGTGCAGGAATCACAGTCCACATCTCCAGGTCCAGTGTAACAGTGAGCAGGAGAAGCAGCTTGGAGTTCAGTCTACTTCAGTTTCTCCACCACGTCAGCCAGAATGTTGTTCCTGCGTAGAACAGGCCTTGGAGTGAAAGTTTCTCTACACTGTGGGCAGCTGTAGACCCTCTGAAGATCCTCCTGATTCCAGCTGCTATTAATACACACCTTACAGAAACTGTGACCACAGTAAATAGTCACAGGATCCTTCAGGAGATCCAGACACACTGCACAGATGAACTGATCCTGATTTACTGAAATACTGGCTTCTGCCATTTTCTCTCTCACCAGTGTGTGTGTGAGAGAGAGAGAGAGCAAGAGAGCGAGAGAGGCGGGGGGCTTCGAGTTCTGAGTTTTGTTTTCTTTAAAATGAACTTCCTGTTGTTAGTGTTATAGTGTGGCACAGAGTGGGCATGGCTTTAAACACAGAGAGTTCAGGCTTGTAAAGAACAGTGTAGTCTTACAGGAGATACTTTCTGATCTAAACAGTCCAATCCAATGCAGCCTGATTTGTTCTTTGTTGTGAATTTGACTGTGGGTTTAATAATAAGAGAAATATAAAACTGACAGCATTCAAACGCTTCACTCAGCACATCATGTCTTTTTAGGTGTAATGCTACAAGATCACCACATCTGGATTCAAGGATCTCCTTCGTTTGCTCTCTGCAGTGTCTTCAACATCTGTCATGTGAATTAGGGAATGTCACTGTACAGCTGTTTTCAGAGAGAATACATTTGGATTGAAATCCAGGCTCTGACTAGACCTCTCATGAACATTCACACACTTTTATCAGCACAGTGTACTGGGTGTGTTTCGGCTCTTTGTCATGTTGGAAGGTAAAAATTGTCTCCAGCAAAAATTAAGAGGATGAAGAGTGAAATATCGGTTGGACCAAATGACATCCCAGTAGAAGCATGAAGATGTTTACATTTACATTTACATTTGCGATATGTAGCAGATGCCCTTATCCAGAGCGACGTACAAAAGTGCTTTGAGTCTCTAGCAATGAATAAATCTACACTGGTACGCAAGATTACAAACTTAATATAAATATAACTCTTGAATTCTACAAAGCAAACTTGAAAAGTGCTAATTTAAGTGTTTCAGGTAGCGGTAGGTCTTCAATCGTCGCATGAAGATAGCCAGGGACTCCGCTGTACGGACATCTAGGGGACGTTCATTCCACCACCTCAGTGGCAGAACAGAGAAGAGCCTTGAAGTATACTTACCTTCCATTCTGAGAGAAGATGGTACCATTCCAGCAGTGCTGGAGGATCTCAGACAGCCTGGTGCAGTGCGAGATGTGATGAGGTCTCTGAGGTAAGATGCCGCTGGTCCGTTTTTGGCCTTGTAGGCAAGCATCAGTGTTTTCAATCTGATATGTGCAGCTACTGGAAGCCAGTGAAGGAAGCGCAGCAGTGGGGTGGTGTGGGAGAACTTGGGCAGGTTGAACACAAGTCATGCAGCTGCGTTTTGGATCATTTGTAGTGGACAAATAGCGTTCAGACGAAGACCTGCCAGTAGAGAGTTGCAGTAGTCGAGTCTTAAAATGACAATAGACTGAACAAGCACCTGGGCAGTCTGTGTGGACAGAAATAGTCGAATCTTTCGGATGTTGTAGAGAAGAAATCAACAGGAACAAACCACCATTAGTGACATGTGGGAAGAAGGACAGTTCATTGTCCATAGTTACCCCAAGGTTACGAGCAGTGGCTCAAGGAAAGAGCAGAGAGTCATGAGAGTTATTTAAAGATCTTGACCTGGAGATGAATCACCTGGGATGACCAGCAGTTCTGTTGTTGCTGGGGTTGAGTTTTAGTTGATGAGCACTCATCCATTAAGATATGTCTGTCAAGCATGCCGAGATCCGAGCGAAAGCTGTGGTATCTGATGGAGGGAAAGAAAAGATTAATGAAGTGTCATCTGCATAGCAATGGTAAGAAAACCCATGTGAGGATATGACTTCACCAATTGAGTGGGTATAGAGGGAGAAAAGGAGGGGACCAAGTACCAAGCCTTGTAGGACACCAGTGGTGAGTCTGCACGGGGCAGATGTGGATCCCCTCCATGTTACCTGGTATGAGCGACCTTCCAGGTAGGAAGCAAACCATTCCCATGCTGTTCCACGGATACCGAGGCTCTTGAGGGTAGACAAGAGAGTCTTGTGGTTGACTGTGTCGAATGCTGCTGAAAGGTCCAGAAAGATAAGTACAGATGACAGCTTGGCTGATCGAGCAGTATGCAGTTTCTCAGTAACCTCCAAAAGGGCTGTCTCTGTGGAATGTGCCACTTTTTAAATGTTTAAGAATAAGGGAGATGTGCAGACCTGAAGTAACTACAGGGGAATAAAGTTGATCAGTCACACCATGAAGTTATGGGAAAGAGTAGTGGAAGCCAGGCTGAGAGAAGAGGTGACCATCTGTAAGAAACAGTATGGTTTCATGCCTAGGAAGAGCACCATAGATGCATTATTTTCTTTGAGAATGTTCATGGAGAAGTATAGAGAAGGTCAAAAAGAGTTGCATTGTGTATTTGTGGATTTAGAGTAAGCATACGACAGGGTGGAGAGAGGAGTTGTGGTATTGTAGAGAAGTAAGTGAGGGTGGTGCAGGACATGTATGAGAAGTGTGCAGTAGGAATGACAGACTGGTTCAAGGTCGAGGTGAAACTGCATCAAGGCTCTGAGCCCTTTCCTGTTTGCAGTGGTGATGGACAGGTTGATGGACTAGGTCAGACAGGAGTCTCCCTGGACTGTGATGTTTGTGGATGATATTGTCAAGTCAGGTCAAGTATGTTTTGTCATATACAGTGAAACACAGTGTGTGTGTGTGTGTGTGTGTGTGTGTGTGTGTGTGTGTGTGCGCCTTCATGATGAGGAGTATGATTGCTATATTAACAAAACAAACTTAAAAAATTTTAAGAAATATAATGGTTATAAAGTGAGAACAAGGTGAACAAGACAACACACACATGTACATATATTTACAACTGTATAATACAGTGAGTATTTACAATAAGCATAGCAAAGTTCAGGGTTTGAAGTCAGAACAGGTGTAATTACAAAAAATGCACATTATCAACTTGTGCTGTTAATATCATGAACAGCAGCTACGCTAATTCCTCTCCACTGCTTCTCTTTCTCTCCCCATCCCGAGGCATCCTGAGGTTTGGCCAGCTCCAGTCACCTCCCACCTCATGAAGATTATGGACCTTTAAAGAAATAGATGCCAAATTTGCAAACATCCTGAACTATCTAGAGACGTACCAGTGCCAACTGGATCCCACTACATGTGTGGAGTTTTTACATTGGACCTCCTGGAGTGTTTAAAGGCTCTGGCATGGAGAAGCTGATGTTGGATCTGTGATGATCACAAATGTTGAGCTCATAAAACTAGGAGCTACTAACCATATAGACTGTTTAAGACTGTAGAAAGAACATCACTTATAATTTTATACTCCAATACTCATGTTAGTTCTCTCTCTCTCCAGTGTTCTGTATTGTTGAAGATATTTTTTTTAATAAAATTCTTGATGTCACCCAAATGAGGATGGGTTTCCTTTTGAGTCTGGTTCCTCTCAAGGTTTCTTCCTCATTACATTTAAGGGAGTTTTTCCTTGCCACAGTCGCTACGGCTGCTCATCAGGGATAAATGCACACCGTTCACCTTGACTGTTGATTTTTGTAAAGCTGCTTTGAGACAATGGCTGTTGTGAAAAGCGCAATAGAAATAAAGTTGACTTGACTTGACTTGACTATTGACCTATGCCAGTTCTGACTTCCAGTTGTTTTTTTTGGTTATTCTGTTCCAAGTCCTGATTCCTACTTCTGACCCGACTTTATAGGTCGCCTATAAAAAAAATCCTCCCGGTGACATCATCTACAGGGAAGTGGGCGTGGCTTTAGTTAACTGGAGTGCAGGGAAGGTCTGGACTGGAGTCTCAGGATGGCACCTGCACACATAAACCACACAGCGCATACAAATCAAGCAAGAGACATATTTGGGCACCTGGAAGACATGCTTTTATTACTAAAATTGCAGTTTGAAACCGTTTGAAACAGAAACAAATACACACTAAGAAACTTTACTCCGTCGAAAGCTAGCTAGGGTGAGAGATACGCTCATCCCAGCTGCACGTCCAACCTCGAAATTCTGCATTTTTTTTTTCAATTTTGTCGTATATTATTATCGTGAGAAAATCTTAAGTCGAACCATCGTAATTCGGAACCCTCTGTGATAATTTTTTAATGTGGTTGGTTCCTCTTTTGGGAAGAGGTAAAATTTGTGATTTTTACTGTTGACAACTAGGTGGCGCCATTAGAACATGAAATAGGTACATAGATACATTTTACCATTTTTCTGTAAAAAAAAAAAAAAAATAACAATACTCCACATCAGATTTTGGAAAATAATTTATTATATATTATAACAAACAACAAAATGCAACTGGCAATGCAGTTGCTGATAGTTATTTTTTTGCTAATAGTTAAGTTCCACTCTGAACTCCTGAGCTGCCGGTGTCTGACACCGTTTGGTTTTTCTTCTACAGCTGTAGCTGCCAACAACCTTCAAAGATAAAAGAACAAGAAAACAATAAGTACAGATTTCATTTATAATTTTTCTAAAAGCTTCATTTTAAAGCTGCACATAAAAATGAGAATAATCCTGCAAACATACAGTACATGCATCACAAACTGTATCTCCTAAATTTATCTCAAAAAAGCACATGAATTCAGTACAAATCTGAAATAGGATGCATGTAGTAACAAATATCTGATGGCAAATACACTATATTTCCAAAAGTATTGGGTCACCTGACCTTTGTTTTTCTTTTCCAAACTGTTATCACAAAGCTGGAGGCACTCAATTGTACTTGTCTTTAGATGCGCTTCAATAAATTTTTGCATTCACTTGAACTTGGAAACCCAAACATTTTCCAGCATGGCGATGCCCCTGTGCACAAAATGAACTCTTAGAAGATCTGGTTTACATGCTTTGGAGATGAATATCCTGAGTGGCCTGCTATAGAGCTCTGATCTCATCCCTTATAAACGATGTAATAAATTAATGTGAATGCTGACTGCACCCCAGGTCTCCTCACCTTCATCAGTACCCGCCTTTTGTAATACCCACGTGGCTGATGAACACAAATATCAATAAGCACACTCCAAAATCTAGTTAAACATCTTCCCAGAAGAGTGGAGGGAATTATAAGAGTGAATTGGAACTAAATGTGGAATGTGAAGCTTAAAAATCACAAACCGTCCTTATGACCAGGTGACCCAATACTTTTGGCAATATAGTGTACCTTGTCCAGATTGTCGACGCCTCCAGCGGTTGTAGTCAGTGATGACTTGAGGCTTGCATTTAATTCTTTCTGTCACTGCTGCCTCATGGTGCCTTGTGCTTAGAAGGATCACATTCCTCCCTCGTTTGGGAATGTCATTACCCGCCATTAAGTTTCTGGTAAAGGTGAAGACAGAGGTGAAGACAGGTCTTCCTCTAACCTGCAGCAGGTTGTAAACCCGGCAGCCCGGGTTTATTTATGCAGATTGTGCAAATTAAACTGTCACAAGTAACACACATGCCCTGGCCCACCTCTGCAGCATCCCCGTCTTCATCAGATAAGGAGAACACTTCGTGGCAACATCAGTGGTTATCCATATCTTAAGTCCATATCTGCACTGCCACTTTGAACATTCCACAGGGAGCTTGTGGACTCACCTCTGGGCCTGTAGACCTTTGCCAAAATCAGTAGACCCATGTAGGCTCTGACATCCATCGGTCCACATGGTCATGATGACAAGTGAATTATTAAATCTCCTCCAAAAAAAACTTCAATGCAGACTTCACATTCTGGACCCTTACAATGGCATAACGTGTCAGCCCTGAAGTCATGCCTCAGGCATGCTGCAGAAATGGAGTTGTCTCTGCATTGGTGGAAAACCACACTTGGCCATTTCTTCCAATCCAACCTGATACAGGATCCTCAGAATCTTCCTCACTTTTCAGTCAGGTGCTGCAACAAACTCTGGATCTGACTCTCCTGAGTCGGTGGTGTCATGGGGAGATGTTTCCTGCAGCTTGCTGGGGTCGGGCTTTATAAATTTGTCCAAAACATCTGCAGAAGTGAAGGGTCTCATGTTGCTTGCTGCTTTTCTCACTATCAAATGTCAAGTCAAGTCAAGTCAAGTTCATTTCCATTGCGCTTTTCACAACAGCCATTGTCTCAAAGCAGCTTTACAGAAATCAACAGTGACGGTGAATGGTGTGTATTTATTCCTGATGAGCAGCCGTGGCGACTGTGGCAAGTAAAAACTTCCCTATATGTTATGAGGAAGAAACCTTGAGAGGAACCAGACTCAAAAGGGGAACCCATCCAAATGACCTGCAGGATAACATGCAGGTGCATAAATATTATTTTTGTTAATGTAAACTTTAATAGTTCTGAGAGCTGAGGTGCATATTTTTTTATTTTGACACATTAAGGTCAGTGCTCAAATGTCACCCACTCTCTCTCTCTCTCACTCTCTCTCTCTCACTCTCTCTCTCACACACACACACACACACACACACACACACACACACACACACACACACACACACACACACACACACACACACACACACACACACACACACACACACTATTATATTCTGATATACTCCATTGAAAACTGCATAGAAAACTTATTTGAAAATCCAGAAACTAAGCTATGCACAGTGCTATTTTAAGGTGTTTTGGCGCCACCTGGTAGCCAACAGAACAAATGACAAATTTAACCTCTTTCAAAAAGGGGGCACTACTAATTTTTAAAAATGCACGATTATATCATGTCATGTCAGTTACAGTTAACGAGGAAAAAACATCCACCCAATAAGTGTGGGAGAAACAAAAAGCTGATGCTGCAAAAACAATGCATCAAAGATTATTAATAAGTTTTTAGGGAATAATAAGCTTTGTGGGAATAAAGCTTATTATACTGCCATCTTGCCATCTGCAATATAATTAAAACAATAGAAATGTTGATTTACACAATTTACATCTTGCATAATTGAATGTTTTATTTTTTTATTTTTTACAGAAAGAAACAATCCAACATGAGTGAATTTGTTTAAAGGTGAAATCACGCATTCGCTCCTCCACAAGCAGCTTCTATAAACGTTATAATGTCCAAATTAAAGGAAGTTAAACTCAATATGTGACTTTTGCATTTTTTAAAATGCACTTTTATACATGTTTTTTTGTGATTGTTCGGTTGTTTTGTCTTTATGTAAAAGCCTAACGAGGGACGAAGGACACAAACCAGCTTTATGCTACATGCGCTATGTACATGACATCAGTGTGTAATCATTTCTAGTGTATTGTCCATTAAATAAACAAATACAAATAAAATAAAAACATACAGATAGAAATATTTAAAGTGACCCAAAAATATTAGGAAATTGAAGCTAAACTTAAAAATGTATGAATTTGACTTGAACATAGATTCTGTTTCAACACGAACAAATAATTCATACAATCATCATAAAAAATAATTATAAAAGTTACACCAAAAGTATTAGGACACCCCAGTCTATTCTGCTCTCCACAGATCATCTCGAATTAATCAAACGTAAATAAAATAAAATAAAATAAATGTAAAAATGAAGGATTTTATGGCTTAATTTATTCTTTCACAATTCACTCGTCTCCACAGGATTCCTAACACAATTCAGATATACTGAGGAGTCAAGAAGCTTTGGCATGAGAGTCACTACTTCAGCAGTCTCCTGAATATTGTCCTTCATTTTCTTTCTTTCTTTCTTTCTTTCTTTCTTTCTTTCTTTCTTTCTTTCTTTCTTTCTTTCTTTCTTTCTTTCTTTCTTTCTTTCTTTCTTTCTCTCTCTCTTTTTTTTCTCTCTCTCTCTGTTTCTCTCTCTCTGTTATTTTAAACCTTTATCACAATCGTGAGGAACTTGGCCTGGAAACATCTCTGTACCTTTACCTTCAAGTCAAGTCAAGAAACTTTTTTTGTCATTTTAACCATATATAGCTGATACAGTACACAGTGAAATTTCTCCAGAACCCTGATTCTACACAAAACAACATAAAACAACAATCACAGAAACAGAAAACACAGGGCCCCAGTTAAACATCAACGGGACCCTAGTGGAGAGAGTGGACAGTTTCCGGTACCTTGGTGTTCACATCACACAGGACCTGTCTTGGTCCTGTCACATCAACACCCTGGTGAAGAAGCCTGACAGCGTCTGTACCATCTGAGACGCTTAAGGGACTTTAAACTTCCCTCTCAGGTTCTAAAGACTTTTTACACCTGCACCATTGAGAGCGTTCTGACAGGTAGCATCACTTCCTGGCTCGGGACCAACACCATGCAGGACAGGCGAGTCCTCCAGAGGGTGGTGCATTCAGCTGAACGTACCATCCACACCGAGCTCCCTAACCTGCAGGACATCTACAGCACGCGGTGCCAGACCAGAGCCAGGAAGATTATGAAGGACCTCAGCCATCCCAACAATGGACTCTTTTCTTTGTTGCGTTCAGGGAAACGCTTCCGCTTCCTGAAAGCGAACACAGAGAGAATGAGAAGGAGCTTCTTCCTGCAGACTATTCAGACTTTAAACCAGGAAACACCCAAGATCTAAAAACTGGCCCACTCTCTCCATCACAGAGGTGGCAAAAGTACACACATCCATAACTTAAGTAGAAGTACAGATACTCATGTTTTAAAATACTCGGGTAAAAGTTGAAGTACTGATTATACCTTTTTACTTAAGTGAAAGTAAAGAAGTCTTGGCTCTGACATGTACTTAAGTAAAAAGTAGTTATTACTTCTACCTGTTTTAGCTGTTAACTGGCTCTCGATAGATAGATAGATAGATAGATAGATAGATAGATAGATAGATAGATAGATAGATAGATAGATAGATAGATAGATAGATAGATAGATAGATAGATAGATAGATAATTGTCATTGCATAGTACAGCTACACAGCAACGAAATGCAGTTTGGCATCTACCAGAAGTGCAAAAAGAAGCAATCGTGCAAATAGTGCAGATAAACATGTATCATATGTACAGCATGTGATATATATGTAAGCATATGTACAGTGATTAAATATAAAGGCTATAACAGTGCAGAGACGTGTGGACATCATTAAGAGCCTTTGCTATGTTTCCACACGGACAGTTAATGAGGTGATACCGGAGAAACTGCACCTCTTCAAGTCAAGAAGATTTTATATATAATCATAGACATTTTACAGATTTAAATGATGTATTGTTTTTATTTGTACGATCAGTAAAGACAGTCATTTAAGTTTGTTTCTCCATTATGAGGGAAAAACCCACAAAACGCCACCCAGAGGGTTAATTATGTAAAACATGGCGGATTTGGTGTTTAATTTAAGACAAAAAATAAATAAAAAGTTTACTAATTAAATATATTTTTCGGCGGAGTTTATTTATTTATTTTATATCTAAGTAAAGAAGGGACATCGTGAATAAGTGTATGTTTTGCTGGAGGTTTTAATTTCGCCTTTTTTATATTTAGTTATTTATTTATGTATTTAATTTTTTTTTTTTTTTTAAATGGTAAAAACAGAAATGAATTGATGCGCGTTAATAACATTTAGTGCCGTTTAAAATAATTTGACTTTTGACAGCCAAATATATACGTATATATATATATATATATATATATATATATATATATATATATATATATATATATATATATATATATATATATAAAACTAATTAAAAATGTTGTTACCTAATGAATGTATTCAGGCTGAAGAGCCACATATAGAACACAAGCAGAGAAAAGATAATGATGATCATGAATGTGTCTGTTCTCAGTCATGTTCTCATCACTGACTCCCTCTGTCTCATCCACATCAACCCCAAACTTCTTACTGCTTCTGCCTGCTGATTCTTATCTTAGTCAGGACTTTATACACCAGCGGATTGAAAAAGACGCGCAGTAACAGGAAATCGGTTGTTCGGCTGAAATCGGCGCAGTGAAAAGAAAAATGTGATATTTCACCAAATCAATGGATTAAAACTAAAGTAACGAGCCGGTTTTGAAAATGTAAGAAGTAAAAAGTACAGATATTTGTGTAAAAATGTAATGAGTAAAAGTAAAAATTTGTCTGAAAAATAAATAGTGGAGTAAAAAACTGATACCAGAAAAATCTACTTAAGTACAGTAGCGAAGTTACTTCCCACCTCTGCTCCATCATCACACTTTTTCTCCGCACATATTTCTCTTTTTGCACTACGACACTTTAAACTTTGGACTTGCACAGCACAGTGCACTTTATACTTAATATTTTACACCACACCATACCGCACACAGACACTTTACACCACACCATACCACACACCAGACACTTTACACCACACCATACCGCACACAGACACTTTACACCACACCATACCGCACACAGACACTTTACAGCACACCGTACCGCACACAGACACTTTACACCACACCATACCGCACACAGACACTTTACAGCACACCGTACCGCACACAGACACTTTACACCACACCATACCGCACACAGACACTTTACAGCACACCGTACCGCACACAGACACTTTACACCACACCATACCGCACACAGACACTTTACAGCACACCGTACCGCACACAGACACTTTACACCACACCATACCGCACACAGACACTTTATACCACACCATACCGCACACAGAGACTTTATGGACACTTTACACCACCTTAATTGTTTACTGTTGTTTACTGTTTTGCTGTTTACTGCCATTAGCATATTTTTGTATATACATCTTTTTCTCTTATATACATCTTTATATATTCTTATATTTTATATAGTTTTATACTTTATTTATCTGACTTCTTTTTCTTTGTTTTATTTTTCTCCCCATTTTATTCCCTCATGCCGGACCATCGTAAAAAGCATTTCACTGCATGTCGAACCCTGTATGTATGTGTATGTGACAAATAAAATTGGGTTGATTTGATTTGATTTGATTTAGTAGAAAAATCCTTGCCACATTACGTGCATGTGTGCAACCTGCTGCAAACAGTGCAAAAAGACAACACAAGACAGTGCAAGACAACACACAAAACACAAAATAGCTCCGCCAGTAAACCTGTCGTAACGATATAAAGTGAACAGTAGCAAAAAAATGTAAACAGAATATTGTGCGAAAGAACAAATAGCAGCATCCCGGAAGATGTGCAAAAACAGCATGTAAACATTTTGTGATTTAGTGTGAGTGGAACTGAATGCTGGGTGCGCGAAGTGTGTGATGTGTGTTGAGTCCGGTTTGTACAGATCAGACACACAGTTTGTTTGTGTGTGTGTGTGTGTGTGTGTGTGTGTGTGTGTGTGTGTGTGTGAGTTCAGTTTAGTTGTTTGTTGAGTAGCCTGATGGTTTGAGGGAAGAAACTGTTGCACACTCTACAGATTTACTGAAGTTCAGGGAGAAATGAAATCTGACTCCTCAGTTAACCTTTTATTAAACACTTTTACATACATTTCATTTCATCACAAAACCTCATAACTGTCTTATTACCCATCCAGAATCCAGCGTATAGAGGCCGAGTGAATGTGGTGTGGACTCTGTGGAGGAGCCTCATCGTATCAGAGACGCTGTAGAAGGACAGAGTTCCTGCACTGTGATCCACATACACTCCTATTCTGGAGGACGCTGGACCTCGGAGTGCAGTATTAATGTTATTGTGCCAGAAAGAGACAGAGGAAGAAGAACACACCAGACTCCAGGATTTACTGTTCAATCCAAACCCGCTCTTATAACCGTGTCCTTTCCTGCTGATCTCTTTATATGAGACTGATATGTACACAACACTGCTCCACTCCACCTCCCAGTAACAGCGTCCACACACACTCTCTTTACACAACACCTGAGGCCAGGAGTCAAATCTCTCTGGATGATCAGAGTATCGCTGTTTTGTATTACTGCGTCTCATGACTCTGTTCTTCTCAGACAGAATGAGTTGAGGATGTGCTGTGTTGGGATCCAGAGTCAGATAACAGAAATCTAAAACAATAAAATGTGCACAGGTTTGATGTTAATCACAGGATTTATAATAAGTGTGTGTGAGACACCTGTGTGTGTTTCTGTTCTCCTAATGCTGCTCTACATGAACTATTTTAAATATTACACATCATCAGTCATCAGGGAGAAATGGATCAGATTTAGATCAACAATACAGACATGTTTACACTCTGTGTGTGTGTGTGTGTGTGTGTGTGTGTGTGTGTGTGTGTGTGTGTGTTACACCTACACTGCAGAAAATCTCTGCTCTTTGGTTCTGAGGGTAAAATTATCTGAACTGCTGCAGCTGTTGAGACACAGAGACAAAATGGAGACTGAAAAATGATGTGGAAACATTTTACATCATAAATATGAAAGTTGTGATATTGTGATTAGTGGTGAGAGTAGGGAGCAGGTGGAGAAGATCCTGGAGAGCTGGAGAGTGTGTTAGAGAATTGAAGAAAAGAGTGCAGGCAGGGTGGAGAGGGTGGAGAAGAGTAATAGCAGGAGTGATGTGTGATAGAAGAGTATCTTTGAGAGTGAAAGGTAAAGTTTATAGGACTGTGGTGAGACCTGAGATGTTGTATGGTTTAGAGACAGTGGCATTGATTAAAAGACAGGAGGTGGAGCTGGAGGTAGCAGAGCTGAAGATGTTGAGATGTTGGGAGTGACGACGATGGACAGGATTAGAAAGGATTAGTAGGACGTTTTGGAGACAAAGTGAGGGAGGTGAGATTGAGATGGTTTGGACATGTGCAGAGGAGGGACATTGGGTATATCAGTAGGAGAATGCTGAGGATGGCGACACCAGGAAGGAGGAAAAGAGGAAGGCCAAGGAGGAGGTTTATGGATGTGGTGAGGGAAGACATGCAGGTAGTTAGTTTGAAAGAGGCAGATGTAGAGGACAGTGGGGTGTGAAGATGGATGATCTGCTGTGGCGCCCCCTAATGGGAGAAGCCGAAAGAAGAAGGTGTAATATGAAAGTTTGGAGGAAACTTTCCAGATTTGAATTGAAGCATCAACTATTATATTCTAGATTAGTTCTTCTGACTGTCTGTTGAGTTTATCTTGATGCAATTCCATTTTTTGGTCACCTGCCACCTCCCACCCAACAGACAGCGCTACTTATATCACAGTTTACATTTGCGGCATTTAGCAGATGCCCTTATCCAGAGCAGTTATATATAGTGTGCTTAAGCTCTATCTTGAATCTACTCTCTTCTGGTAAGGTAAGATTCTAACTTTTTATATCTATTTAACTCAGTTGATTCTAAAATGTTGCTCTGTGCTTATTAGTTTGGTCAGGTGATTAATCAAGGGTTGTTTCAGTCTCAATTGAGGTGTGAATTGTGGGCAGGGCTTACTCACTTATATTAAAGGTGCTCCACTACAGACATAGGTAGCCCCCCTAGAGCCAGTAACGCTTAGTGTTTATTTAAAATTTCTTATTTGTACTTTTTCTTTTTAAAACACATTGATCTCAAATTGGGAGATCAGTCATGTGCCTCAAACCCATCTCTGTAGTCATCTCTTACAGACACAGATGTTCTTATCCACAGAACAGATGTCACTTTGCCAGTAATCTCATCGACCCTCCCCTGTTGTCTCAATCTCAAACAGTGGTGGTCGGTGGGCTCTGGAATTGCCAGTCTGCTGTAAGGAAAGCTGATTTTATCACAGGCTTGGCTTCCCACTACACCTTCAACTTTCTGGCACTTACTGAGACCTGGATATCCCCACAGAACACTGCTACACCAGCTGCTCTGTCTTCTGCCTATGCTTTCTCTCATTTACCAAGAGAAACCGGTAGAGGTGGTGGTACAGGTCTACTTTTATCACGGAGATGGTGTTTCACACCTCTCCCTTTGTTTCATCTAACCATTTCTTCTTTTGAATTCCATGCAGTATCAGTTACCTCTCTAATCAATCTTTTCATCATTGTCATCTACCACCCTTCTAAACCCCTTGGATATTTTCTAGAAGAGATGGACACACTCCTCAGTACTTTTCCCTCTGACAGTTCTTGGTGACTTCAACCCCCCATCCGACAAACTTCAGTCATCCTGCCTCTTGCCTTTTCTGAATACCTTCTCCTTCACATTTAACAGCTGCCCTCCAACACACAAGGGAGGAAATGACCTGGACCTGGTTTTCACCCGCCCTACTCCAGCTACAGACATGACTGCCACCAAAACAAACTTTACTATTTATCTATCCTTTTTGTTCCTCTTTTAAATAATCCTAAATTGTTTTTGTCTTCCTGACTTATGCCTGTAGTTAGTTAACTCGACTATAACTAGTGTTGACTATATTCATTGCCTCTCACTCTATCATATCTCTGTATCTTAACTTTGTTCGTGATTATAAGCACTATGCCGGCTGTGTGTCTGCCTTTGAGCACAGGTGAGGACTCGTTCGAGTTGCAAACGGTGGAGTTGGAGATGAAGGCTTTGGAGAAACAGATTCGTGAGCTGCATGCAAAGCATGCCCAGCTGCGAGAGCGGAAAGCGGTGCTGGAAACATCCCGGGTGGACGCGCACTCGTCCCAGGTAAGTTCCCGGAATGAACCTGATGCTCCCAGCACCTCAACTGTTTCTCTGCCCAGGCCCAGCGCACCTACAATGCGGCCTGCCCAGGTGTCGTTCACTTCAGCACCAATGCACAACGGACCCTGGATGCTGCAGAGCCAAACCCCGGTTGAGGACGTCTTCCCCGCCACCACCGGCCTTCGAGATCTCGACCGAGAACCGATTCGCCCCTCTCCGCGAGACGGAACGCGATACCGTGATTCTCTGAGATTCCATCGTCCAGCATATCCGCGCTACCGAAGCCAAAGGTAAGGTGCACACTCGCTGTTTTCCTGGTGCTCGTGTTCTCGATGTCGCTACGCAGGTACCCGCGATCCTGAACGAGAACTTCGGAGCTGTTGTTCTCCATGCCGGAGCGAACGACACCAGGCTGAGGCAAACAGAGATCTTAAAGAGGGATTTCGGGATCCTGGTGAAGACGGTACGCAGCACATCGCCCACAATGAGGATCATAGTGTCAGGACCTCTTCCCACTTACCAGCGAGGGGCTGAAAAGTTTAGTAGACTCCTTGCACTAAATGAATGGTTACAGTCATGGTGTTGAGAGCACAAACTTCTCTTTGTTAATAACTGGAACTGTTTCTGGGAGCGTCCTAGGTTCTTCCGCCCTGATGGCCTGCACCCCAGCAGAGCTGGAGCAGCAGTGCTATCAGATAACATCTCTAGGACACTTCACACCATCTGACTGGTAAGAAATCAGGAAATCTTCAACTATAAGAACACACATACAACAGACCAAATAGTTACAAGTGAGCACACAGCCCAATTTATAGAAACCGTATCTATTCCTCGTGTAGTAAAACCAAAAATTAAATACACAAGATCCAGAAATAACAAAGTTCTAAAGTTTGGTCTTTTAAACATTAGATCACTTGCACCCAAAGCTAAATCAACATGTCAGTTAGAACCCATTCCAACTCATCTATTAAAGGAAGTGTTATATACAGCCGGTGAGCCTCTTCTCAATATTATTAACTCCTCACTATCATTAGGTCACGTCCCTAAATCCCTCAAGTTAGCAGTTATTAAGCCCCTCATTAAAAAACCTAATCTGGATCCAAACACGCTATCGAATTACAGACCTATTTCAAATCTCCCATTTATGTCTTAGATTTTAGAAAAGATTGTCGCAGCCCAGTTATGTTCCCACTTGCAAGAAAACAATATCTTTAAAGAGTTTCAGTCAGGTTTTAGGCCCCATCATAGCACAGAAACTGCCCTAGTTAAAATCACTAATGACCTTGATCTCCTCCTGGATCACTTACAGAATTACATCGGCATTCAGGGACAGGCATTATGCTGGTTTAAATCCTACCTGTCTGATCATTACCATTTCGTAGACTTAAATGAAGAGTTATCCAGGCTAATGCTAGTAAATTATGGCATGCCACAAGGTTCAGTTCTAGGACCCCTGCTTTTCATAATATACATGCTTCCCTTAGGAAATATTATTAGAAGGCATGGAATTAGCTTCCATTGTTATGCTGATGATACCCAGCTATATATCTCATTTAATCCAGGCGATACAGCTCAATTAGCTTGCATAACTGAGTGTGTTAAAGAAATAAGAGATTGGATGACCCATAACTTTCTACTATTAAAGTCTGATAAGACGGAGATTTTGCTCATCAGCCCAAAAATCAGTATACAGAAGCTCCAGCATCTCAAACTGCATTTAGACGGATGTTCTGTAACCACTAGTTCAACGGTAAAAGACCTGGGAGTTAGACAGCAACTTGTCTTTTAAAAATCACATTAACCAAGTTACAAAAACAGCCTTCTTTCACCTTAGAAATATTTCTAAGTTAAGAAACATGTTATCTATATCTGATGCAGAGAAGCTCATCCATGCGTTCATGACCTCCAGAATAGACTATTGTAATGCATTACTAAGTGGATGTCCTGCATCATTAATAAACAAGCTTCAGTTAGTTCAGAATGCAGCAGCCGTTCTTACAAGGTTGAGAAAAATATAACCATATAACCCCAATCTTATCATCCCTACACTGGCTTCCTGTTAAGTTTCGAAATAGACTTCAAACTACTACTTCTTACTTATAAAGCCCTAAATGGTTTGGCTCCCATGTATCTCTCCAGTCTTTTAGCACGCTACAATCCGCCACGCTCCCTAAGATGTCAAAACTCTGGGATTCTAGTAGTTTCTAGAATAGCAAAGTCCACTAAAGGCGGTAGATTATTTTCACATTTAGCTCCTAAACTTTGGAATAGTCTTCCTGACAGTGGTAAAAACATATCTTTTTAGCAAAGCCTACACATAACACACATCACATCATAACCTTGTGCTCCAGAACACTTGATCACATCACATTATCAACTTGTGCTGTTAATATGATGAACAGCAACTACGCTAATTCCTCTCCACTGCTTCTCTTTTTCTCCCCATCCCGAGGCATCCTGAGGTTGCTCCAGCTCCAGTCACGTCCCACCCCATGAAGATTATGGACCTTTGAAGAAGTATATGCCAAACTCCCAAACATCCCGAACCATCTATAGACGTACCAGTACCAACTGGATCCCACCACATGTTTGAAGTTTTGACATTGGACCTCCTGGAGTGTTTAAAGGCTCTGGCATGGAGAAGCTCATGCTGGATCTGTGATGATAACAAATGTTGAGCTCATAAAACTAGGAGCTACTAACCATAAAGACTGTATAAGACTGTAAAAAGAACATTACTCATAATCTTATACTCCAGTACTCATGTTAGTTTTCACTCTCCAGTGTTCTGTACTGTTGAAAGATTTATGATCACACTCTTGATGTCACCCAAATGAGGATGAGGTTCCCCTTTTGAGTCTGGTTCCTCTAAAGATTTCTTCCTCATTACATCTAAGGAAGTTTTTCCTTGCCACAGTCTTGCTCATCAGGGATAAATGCATACCATTCACCTACACTGTTGATTTCTGTAAAGCTGCTTTGAGACAATGTCTGTTGTGAAAAGCGCTATAGAAATAAACCTGACTTGACTTCTTTCTAAATCTCTGGAACGCACTGTTTTTAACCAACTGTCTGTCTATCTCTCACAGAACAACCTCCATGATCCAAACCAGTCTGGCTTCAAAGCGGCACATTCCACAGAGACAGCCTTTTTGGCTGTTTCTGAGAAACTGCATGCTGCTCGGTCAGCCAAGCTGTCATCTGTACTTATCTTCCTAGACCTTTCAGCAGCATTTGACACAGTCAACCACAAAACACTTTTGTCAACCCTCAAGAGCCTCGGTATACGCGGAACAGCATGGGAATGGTTTGCTTCCTACCTGGAAAGTCGCTCATACCAGGTAACATGGAGGGGATCCACATCTGCCCCGTGCAGACTCACCACTGGTGTCCCACAAGGCTCTGTACTTGGTCCCCTCCTTTTCTCTCTCTATACCCACTCCATTGGTGAAGTCATATCCTCACATAGGTTTTCTTATCACTGCTATGCAGATGACACTCAACTAATCTTTTCTTTCCCTCCATCAGATACCACAGCTTCCACTCGGATCTCGGCATGCTTGACAGACATATCTTCATGGATGAGTGCTCACCAACTAAAACTCAACCTCAGCAAAACAGAACTGCTGATCATCCCAGGCGATTTATCTCCAGGTCAAGATCTCCAAATAACACTTCATGACTCTCTGCTCTCCCCTTCAGCCACTGCTCGTAACTTTGGGGTAACTATGGACAATGAACTGTCCTTCTTCCCACCTGTTGCTAATGTGTCTCGATCTTGTAGATTTCTTCTTTACAACAATCAAAGTATTCGACCATTTCTGTCCACACAGGCTGCCCAGGTGCTTGTTCAGTCTCTCGTGATTTCAAGACTCGACTACTGCAACTCTCTGCTTTCAGGTCTTCCCATGAACGCTATTTGTCTACTGCAAATGATCCAAAACGCAGCTGCATGACTTGTGTTCAACCTGCCCAAGTTCTCCCACACCACCCCACTGCTGCGCTCCCTTCACTGGCTTCCAGTAGCTGCACGTATCAGATTCAAAACACTGATGCTTGCCTACAAGGCCAAAAATGGACCAGCACCATCTTACCTCAGTGACCTCATCACATCTCGCACTGCACCATGCTGTCTGAGATTCTCCAGCACTGCTCCACTGGTACCACCTTCTCTCAGAATGAAAGGTAAGTACACTTCAAGGCTCTTCTCTGTTCTGGTACCGAGGTGGTGGAATCAGCTTCCCCTAGATGTCCGTACAGCAGAGTCCCTGATTATTTTCAAGCGACGACTGAAGACTTACCTCTATCTGAAACACCTAAATTAGCACTTTCCAAGATTGTAGAAGTCTAGAGTTATATTTATATTAAGTTTGTAATCTGGTGTACCAGTGTAGATTTATTCATTACTAGAGATTTAAAGCACTTTTGTATGTCGCTCTGGAAAAGGGCATCTGCTAAATACTGCAAATGTAAATGTAAATGTAAATATCATCTGGGGAGAGGAAACACTAATACCTGCTTCCTCAGAGACATGAGAATCCAAACAACTGCATCTTTACAATCTGCTGCTCATGCTGTATCACAAGGCAGTGGAACACACTCAGAGGAGAACGCTATCTACCTTCTTCTGCATACGTGACCTCCACTTATTCCTGTTCCATGAAATTTCTCTCCCCCTTTACTGTGATACACAACAAATAAATCATTTCCAACACAACTATTTGTTTACCTTGTGAACGGATTTTGTTGAATTCCTCCTGACAGATTTCCTCGACTCGTTTTTTCAGATCTGAGACAGATTTCCTCACTCCATCAAATGAAAGATGTTGATTGACAGTGAAGCTGGGTGAGTCGTCACATCCAGGAGAAACACAGAGAGACGGGAAACTCTACAGAGAGGAAACACATCATAGAGAAGGAGAAAAGTGGAGGAGAGAAACGAATGAATCTCAGACTGAATCAGACCAAAGACACACTTGTGATCTCAGACAGGAACATTTATTGCCATACGCATGCCCTCAAGAGGACAGCCCGTAATCTGGAGAGAAAATGGAGGAAAACTAAATTGGAGGTATTTAGAATTGCGTATAAAGACAGTATGCTCAGCTACAGACAGGCGCTAAAAGCTGCTAGAGCTGAACACCTGAGCAAACTCATAGAAAATAACAAAAACAATCCCCTTTTTAGTACAGTAGCTAAACTAACTACAAATCAGGGCTCTGAAAATTGTGTTCCATCACAGTTTAGTAGTGAGGACTTTATGAATTTCTTCACTGAAAAAATAGATAACATTAGAAAAACAATTGTGGCAGTTCAACCTCTGACACCATCTCCTGAGACAGTGTTACCTTCAACTCCACAACTCCACTGTTTTACATGTATAGGACAGGAAGAGCTGTATAATGTTATTGCCAAAGCTATATCGACAACATGTCAGTTAGATCCAATTCCTACTAAATTACTGAAGGAAGTGTTATATACAACTGGTGAACCTCTTCTGAATATTATTAACTCTTCACTATCGTTGGGACATGTCCCTAAATCCCTCAAGTTAGCAGTTATTAAGCCCCTCATTAAAAAACCTAATCTGGATCCAAACACGCTATCGAATTACAGACCAATTTCAAATCTCCCATTTATGTCTAAGATTTTAGAAAAGATTGTCGCTGCCCAGTTATGTTCCTACCTGCAAGAGAACAATATATTTGAAGAATTTCAGTCAGGTTTTAGGCCCCATCATAGCACAGAAACTGCTCTAGTTAAAATCACTAATGACCTGTTTTTAGCTTCAGACCAAGGCTTTATCTCGTTGTTGGTTCTAATAGATCTTAGTGCTGCATTCGACACTATAGACCATGATCTCCTCCTATCGCTTACAAAAATTACATCAGCATTCAGAAACAGGCATTAAGCTGGTTTAAATCCTACCTGTCCGATCGTTAACATTTCGTAGATTTAAATGAAGAGCTATCCAGGCTAATGCAAGTAAATTATGGCGTGCCGCAAGGTTCAGTTCTAGGACCCCTGCTCTTCACAATATACATGCTTCCGTTAGGAACTATTATTAGAAGGCATGGAATTAGCTTCCATTGTTATGCTGATGATACTCAGCTATATATCTCATCTAAACCAGGCGATACAGCTCAATTAACTCGGATAACTGAGTGTGTTAAGGAAATAAGATATTGGATGACCCACAACTTTCTACTTTTAAATTCTGATAAGACTGAGATTTTGCTCATCGGCCCAAAAACTAGTATACAGAAGCTCCAGCATCTCAACCTGCATTTAGACGGATGTTCTGTAACCACTAGTTCAACTGTAAAAGACCTGGGAGTTATTTTAGACAGCAACTTGTTTTTCAAATATCATAACCAAGTTACAAAAACAGCCTTCTTTTACCTTAGAAATATTTCTAAGTTAAGAAACATGTTGTCTATATCCGATGCAGAGAAGCTCGTCCATGCGTTCATGACCTCCAGAATAGACAACTGTAATGCATTACTAGGTGGATGTCCTGCATCATTAATAAACAAGCTTCAGTTAGTCCAGAATGCAGCAGCCGGAGTTCTCACAAGGTCAAGAAAATATGATCACATAACCCCAATCCTATCGTCCCTACATTGGCTTCCTGTTAAGTTTCGAATAGACTACAAACTATTACTTCTCACTTATAAAGCACTAAATGGTTTGGCTCCTATGTATCTATCCAGTCTTTTAACACGCTACAATCCGCCACGCTCCCTGAGATCTCAAAACTCTGGGCTTCTAGTAGTTCCTAGAATAGCAAAGTCCACTAAAGGTGGTGGAGCATTTTCACATTTAGCTCCTAAACTCTGGAATAGTCTTCCTTACAGTGTTCGGGGTTCAGACACACTCACCCAGTTCAAGTGCAGATTAAAAACATATCTTTTTAGCAAAGCCTACACATAACACACATCACATATCATAACTTTGTGCTCCAGAACATCTGATCACATGCACATTATCAACTTGTGCTGTTAATATCATAAACAGCAGCTACGCTAATTCCTCTCCACTGCTTCTCTTTCTCTCCCCATCCCGAGACACCCTGAGATTTGGCCAGCTCCAGTCACCTCCCACCTCGTGATGATTACGGACCTTTGAAGAAGTAGATGCCGAACTCGCAAACATCCCGAACCATCTAGAGACGTACCAGTGCCATTTGGATCCCGCTACATGTGTGGAGTTTGACATTGGACCTCCTGGAGTGTTTAAAGGCTCTGGCATGGAGAAGCTCATGCTGGATCTGTGATGATCCCAAATGCTGAGCTTATAAAACTAGGAGCTACTAACCATATAGACTGTATAAGACTGCAGAAAGAACATCACTTATAATCTTATACTCCAGTAATCATGTTAGTTCTCACTCTCCAGTGTTCTGTATTGTTGAAAGATTTATGATCAAACTCTTGATGTCACCCAAATGAGGATGGGTTCCCCTTTTGAGTCCGGTTCCTCTCAAGGTTTCTTCCTCATAACATCTAAGGGAGTTTTTCCTTGCCACAGTCGCCACGGCTGCTCATCAGGGATAAACACACACCATTCACCTTAACTGTTGATTTGTGTAAAGCTGCTTTGAGACAATGTCTGTTGTGAAAAGCGCAATACTAATAAACTTGACTTGACTTGACTTGAGGAACATTTATTGCTGTAATGAGCTTTTGGAAGGAAACTTTGTGAGGAACAGCGCCCTCTGTAGATCAGACAGTGAGTGTTACCTGGAGGAAGTGGATGTGATCAGGTGTGTGTGAAAGCTGCTCCAGATCACTGACTCTCCTCTGAAGATCAGTGATCTCCTGCTCCAAATGTTTTAGGTGTTGTTCAGCTCGACTCAGGTCAGCTTTTTCCTGAACTCTGATCAGCTCCGTCACCTCCGAGCGCCTTTTCACCAGGGAGCTGATCATCTCATTAAAGATCTTCTCATTATCATCTACTGCTGCCTGTGAACGCTTCTGTTAGAACACACGCACATCTTTATAATGAGTCTCCCTCTAGTGTTTGTGTGTGTGTGTGTGTGTGTGTGTGTTCATTCCTCACCTTTATAATATCAACGGTCTGTTTCATCTCCTGCACCTTCTTCTGCTTCTCCTGGATCTTCTGCTGGGATTTAATCTGCTCCTCCTTTAATTCATTCTGAGACCAAATAAAATAAATTTCAGATAGATTTTATTGTGTTCTACAGAATTATAGTAAAAGTTCTTAATATTGTCTCTAGAACTAATTCTGCTAAAAGGAGAAGCAAAGTATAAAAGTTCTATTAAACTACACTCTTCAGCAGGTGTCACATGATCTCTTTGGTTTTGGGTGAAAACGGCACCTGGTCAAAATGTCACTGTTTTTCCTGGTACAGAAACATTAAGGGTAGAAAGTCTAACAGCATCACTTACTATTTGATTGAGATGCAGGTTCTCAGATATGATGTTTCTATATAGTGTGTGTGTCTGTGTGCATTTATAAATAGATCTGATCTCTCATATATATCTCAAATATCATCTGTTGATTTGTGCACTTTAGCTGTAAAAAGCTGTATGAAGGCTGTTTAAAGTGCACTGACTGCTCGCCCGTGTTTAACACGTATTTACACACGATCCTCTAACAGTAAATACAAATTCACCTCAGAACCAATTAAATCCACTGAACAGAATTTACAGAAGAAACAGAAGATTTCTGTAAATTCATAAATTAATGTTCAGTTCTCACCTGTTTTTTACTTCTTTCTGCAGTAGTTGAAACTGTATCATGGCCTTTATGTTCATCCATCATACACAAGTAACAGATGAAGCTTTGGTCAGTACGGCAGTAGTTCTCCATCAGTTTGTCGTGCTGAGAGCAGATCTTCTCTTGGAGATCTACACAGACTTCAACTAACTTGTGCTTCTTAAAAGCCTGAGACTGATAGTGAGGTTTAAGATGATCTTCACAATACGAGGCCAGACACACCAGACAGGACTTGACGGATTTGCGTTTTCTCCCAATGCAGGAATCACAGTCCACATCTCCAGGTCCAGCGTAACAGTGAGCAGGAGAAGCAGCTTGGAGTTCAGTCTTCTTCAGTTTCTCCACCACTTTAGCCAGGATGTTGTTTCTGCGTAGAACAGGCCTTGGAGTGAAAGTTTCTCTACACTGGGGGCAGCTGTAGACCCTCTGAAGATCCTCCTGATTCCAGCAGCCATTAATACACACCTTACAGAAACTGTGACCACAAGGAATAGCTACAGGATCCTTCAGGAGATCCAGACACAATGCACAGATGAACTGATCCTGATTTACTGAAATACTGGCTTCTGCCATTTTCCTGCTGTGTGTGTGTAAGAGAGAGAAAGAGAAAAAGAGGGAGAGAAAGAGAGAGGGGGGGGAAAGACTGACTCAGAATAAAGGAGTTCTGAGTTTTGTTTTCTCTGAAATGAATTTCCTGGTTGTGTGTGTTATAGTGTGACACACAGAGTGGGCGTGGTTTTAAACACAGAGAGTTCAGGCTTGTAAGGAACAGTGTAGTCTTACACCAGGAGATACTTTCTGATCTAAACAGTCCAATCCAATGCAGTCTGATTTGTTCTTTGTTGTGAATTTGAATGTGGGTTTAATAATACCAGAAATATAAAACTGACAGCGTTCAGACGCTTCACTCAGCACATCATGTCTTTGTAGGTGTAATGCTACAAGTTCACCACATCTGGATTCGAGGATCTCCTCCGTTTTCTCTCTGCAGTGTCTTCAACATCTGTCAAGTGAATTAGGGAATGTCACTGTACAGCTGTTATCAGAGAGAATACATTTGAATTGAAATCCAGGCTCTGACTAGACCTCTCGTGAACATTCACACACTTTCAACAGCACTGTACTGGGTGTGTTTCGGCTCTTTGTCATGTTGGAAGGTAAAAATTGTCTCCAGTCTGAGATCTTATTTTCCTCAAGCTCATCTCATACGTTCATTCTGTTCATCTCAGAGTCACTGCTGCTGGGAAAAAGGATTAGTAAGGAGGAAGTGAGAGCAGCTATTAAGAGGATGAAGAGTGAAAAGTCAGTTGGCCCAGATGACATACCAGTAGAAGCATGGAGATGTTTAAGAATAAGGGAGATGTGCAGACCTGCAGTAACTACAGGGGAATAAAGTTGATCAGTCACACCATGAAGTTATGGGAAAGAGTAGTGGAAGCCAGGCTTAGAGAAGAGGTGACCATTTGTGAGCAACAGTATGGTTTCATGCTGAGGAAAAGCACCACAGATGCCTTATTTGCTTTGAGAATGTTGATGGAGAAGTATAGAGAAGGACAGAAGGAGTTGCATTGTGTGTTTGTGGATTTAGAGAAAGCGTACGACAGGGTGGAGAGAGGAGGTGTGGTATTGTATTAGGAAGTATGTGAGGGTGATGCAGGACATGTATAAGGACAGTGTGACAGCAGTGAAGTGTGCAGTAGGAATGACAGACTGGTTCAAGGTGGAGGTGAAACTGCATCAAGAATTGGCTCTGAGCCCTTTCCTGTTTGCAGTGGTGATGGACAGACTGGTGGACGAGGTCAGACAGGAGTCTCAGTGGACTGTGATGTTTGCGGATGATATTGTCAAGTCAAGTCAAGTATGTTTTGTCATATACAGTGCAGTACACAGTGAAACCGATCAGTACGGATCAGAAGGTTGTGCATGTGGATTGTCCATAAAAAAATTTATAAATACTGTACATGTACACATTTGTTTCAACATGAACTGTGCAAAAAGTTTTGTATTTGTTTATCATTTATGAATGTGTGTGTGTGAGTGTGTGTGTGTGTGTGTGTGTGTGTGTGTGTGTGTGTGTGTGTGTGTGTGTGTGCGTGCGTGTGTGTGTGTCATTCCATTCCCTTTATGATGAGGAGTCTAATTGCTATATTTGCAAAACAAACAGATATTGATTTTCAAAAGTTCAAGAAATAAAGTGGTTATAAAGTGAGAACAAGGTAAACAAGACAACACACACGTACATATATTTAGAACCATATAATACAGTAAGTATTTACAATAAGCAAAGCAAAGTTCAGGGTTTGAAGTCAGAACAGGTGTAATTACATGTTAATGACCTACGACAGTTTTGACTTCAAGCTGTTTTTTTGGTTATTCTGTTCCAAACTCCTGATTCCTGCTTCTGACTCGACTTTATAGGTTGCCTATAAAAAAAAATCATCCGGGTGACATCATCTACGGGGAAGTGGGACAGCATCGGATGGTGATCTGTAGGATGGTTTTGAAGGTGAAGAAGAAGAGGAGGAGAGTAAGAACTGAAAGAAGAATAAGATTATGGAAACTGAAGGAGGAAGACTGTATTGTGATATTCAGGGAAGAGGTCAGACAGCTCGGTGGTGGTGAGGATGTGCTGGATGTTTGGGCAACTACTGCAGAAGTGATAAGAGAGACAGATAGAAAGGTTCTTTGTGTAACATCTGGACATAGAAAGAAAGACAAAGAGACTTGGTGGTGGAATTAGAAAGTGCAGGAATGCATAAGGAGAAAGAGGTTGGAGAAACATAAGTGGGATCGACAGAGTGATGAGAAAAGTAGGCAGAAGTACAAGGAGATGTGGCAGAAAGTAAAGAGGGATGTGGTGAAAGCCAAGGAAAAGGCATATGAGGAGCTGTAGGAGAAGTTGGACACTAAGGAAGGAGAAAAGGATTTGTACTGATTGGCCAGACAGAGGAACCGAGCTGGGAAGTATGTGCTGCAAGTTAGAGCAATAAAGGATGGATATGGAAATGTGTTGACTAATGCGGAGAGTGTGTTGAGAAGATGGAGGGAGTATTTTGAGCAGCTGATGAATGAGGAAAATGAGAGAAAGAGAAGGTTGAATGGTGTGGAGATGTGAAGCAGTAAGTGGATAGGATTAGTGAGGAAGTGAGAGCAGAGATTAAGAGGATGAAAAATGGAAAGTCGGTTGGACCAGATGAGATACCGGTAGAAGTATGGAGATGTTTAAATCAAATCAAATTCTTTTGTTACAAACACATACATACAGAGTACGACATGCAGTGAAATGCTTTTTACGATGGTTCGGCATAAGGAAATAGGATGGGGAGTAAAAATAAAAAGAAGAAAAAGAAGGAAGATAAATAAAGTATAAAAACTATATAAAATATAGGAATATATAAAGATATATATGAGAAAAAAGATGTATATACATAATATGCTTATGGCAGTAAGCAGTAAAACAGTAAAAAATTTAAGGTGGTTTTGTGATTGTCCATAAAGTGTCTGTGTGCATTATGGTGTGGTATAAAATATAAAGTGCACTGTGCTGTGCGAGTCCAGAGTTTAATGTGTCATAGAGCGAAAAGATAGATATGTGCATAGAAAAAGTGTGATGATGGAGAGAGTGGGCCAGTTTTTAGATCCTGGGTGTTTCCTGGTTTAAACTCCGAATGGCCTGCGGGAAGAAGAAGCTCCTCCTCATTCTCTCTGTGTTTGCTTTCAGGGAGCGGAAGCGTGTCCCTGAACGCAACAAAGAAAAGAGTCCATTGTTGGGATGGCTGAGGTCCTTCATAATCTTCTTAGCACTGGTCCTGCACCACGTGCTGTAGATGTCCTGCAGGTTAGGGAGCCCGGTGTGGATGGTACGTTCAGCTAAACGCACCAACCGCTGGAGGGCCTGCCTGTCCTGCATGGTGCTGTTCCTGAACCAGGAAGTGATGCTACCCATCAGAACGCTTTCAATGGTGCAGGTGTAGAAAGTCTTTAGCACTTGAGAGGGTAGTTTAAAGTCCCTTAAGAGTCTCAAATTGTACAGACGCTGCCAGGCCTTCTTCACCAGGGGGTTGGTGAGACAGGACCAAGACAGGTCCTGTGTGATGTGAACACCTAGGTACCGGAAACTGTCCACTCTCTCCACTGGGGTCCCGTTGATGTTTACAGTTGATATGACCGCCCCTGCTTTGTGCTGAAGTCCACGATCAACTCCTTAGTCTTGCTGATGTTCAGGAGAAGGTTGTTCTCCTGGCACCAGCTCTCCAGGTTTTTAACCTCCTGTAGGTAGGCTGTCTTGACGTTGTTGGAGATCAGGCCCACCACAACAGTGTTGTCTGCAAACTTGATGATGGTGGTGGAGTTGGAAGTGGCCACACAGTCATATGTGTACAGTGAGTACAGCAGGGGGCTCAGAACACAACCCTGGGAAGCTCCAGTGCTGAGGGTGAGGGTGGATGAGGTGTGTTTTCCCACCCCTACGGCTTGTGGTCTGTCTGTCAGGAAGTTAGAGATCCATTGGCACAGCGGCAGGCTGAGTCCCAGGAACTCCAAATTAGAGGTGATTGTGGAGGGAATTATGGTGTTAATGCTGAACTGTAGTCCACAAACAGCATCTTTGTATAATTCCCATTTCTTTGGTACAGGTGGCTCATCGTGGTGTGGAGGAGATGAGCAATGGCGTCCTCAGTAGAACGGTTCAGATGGGACGCGAACTGTAGTGGCTCCAGTGTGTCTGGTAGTGAGGCAGTAATGAAGTCTCTGACCAGTCTCTCAAAGCACTTCATCACTACTGTGGTCAAGGCTACAGGGCAATAGTCGGTAAGGCAGGCGGGCTGGGGTTTCTTCGGGACAGGAACAATGGTGGAAACATGAGGGGACAACAGACTGTTCCAATGAGAGGTTGAATATCTCAGTATACACCGGTGCTAGCTGGTCAGCGCAGGCTTTCAGAACCCGACCTTTGATGCCATCTGGTCCTGCTGCCTTCCTGGTATTCACTCTTTTGAATCTTCTTCTTCTTCTTCTTTCGGCTGCTCCCATTAGGGGTCGCCACAGCGGATCATCCGTCTCCATACCACCCTGTCCTCTATATCTGCCTCTTTTACACCAACTACCTGCATGTCTTCCCTCACCACATCCATGAACCTCCTCCTTGGCCTTCCTCTTTTCCTCCTACCTGGTGGCTCCATCTTCAGCATTTTTCTACCAATATAATTCATGTCCCTTCTCTGCACATGTCCAAACCATCTCAATCTCGCCTCCCTCACCTTGTCACCAAAACATCCATGTGCTGTCCCTCTAATAAACTCATTTCTAATCTTGTCCATCCTCGTCACTCCCAACGAAAACCTCAACATCTTCAGCTCTGCTACCTCCAGCTCCACCTCCTGTCTTTTACTCAATGCCACTGTCTCTAATCCATACAACATCGCAGGTCTCACCACAGTCCTATAAACTTTCCCTTTCATTCTTGCAGATACTCTTCTATCACAAATCACTCCTGTCACTCTTCTCCACCCACTCCACCCTGCCTGCACTCTTTTCTTTACTTCCCTAACACACTCTCCATTACTTTGCACTGTTGACCCCAGGTACCTGAACTCCTCCACCTTCTCCACCTCTTCTCCCTGCAACCGCATCACTCCACTGCCCTCCCTCTCATTCACACACATGTACTCTGTCTTACTCCTACTGACTTTAATTCCCCTTCTCTCCAGCGCATATCTCCACCTCTCCAGGCTCTTCTCAACCTGCTCTCTACTCTCACCACAAATCACAATATCATCTGCAAACATCATAGTCCAGGGAGACTCCTGTCTGACCTCGTCCGTCAACCTGTCCATCACCACTGCAAACAGGAAAGGGCTCAGGGCCGATCCTTGATGCAGTCCAACCTTCACCCTGAACCAGTCTGTCGTACCTACTGCACACTTTACTGCCGTCACACTGTCCTCATACATGTCCTGCACCACCCTCACATACTTCTCTGACACACCTGACTTCCTCATACAATACCACAACTCCTCTCTCGGCACCCTGTCGTACGCTTTCTCTAAATCCACAAATACACAATGCAGCTCCTTCTGTCCTTCTCTATACTTCTCCATCAACATCCTTAAAGCAAATAAGGCATCTGTGGTGCTCTTCCTCGGCATGAAACCATACTGTTGCTCACAGATGGTCACCTCTTCTCTCAACCTGGCTTCCACTACTCTTTCTCATAACTTCATGGTGTGACTGATCAACTTAATTCCCCTGTAGTTACTGCAGGTCTGCACATCTCCCTTATGCTTAAAGATCGGTACCAGCACACTCCTTCTCCATTCCTCAGGCATCCTCTCCCCTTCCAGAATCCTGTTAAACAATCTGGTTAAAAACTCCACTGCCATCTCTCCTAAACATCTCCACGCTTCTACCGGTATGTCATCTGGTCCAACCGACTTTCCATTCTTTATCCTCTTAATCGCTGCTCTCACTTCCTCCTTACTAATCCTATCTACATCCTGCTTCACCAACTCCACATCCTCCAACCTTCTCTCCCTCTGATTTTCCTCATTCATCAGCTGCTCAAAATACTCCCTCCATCTTCTCAACACACTCTCCTCACTAGTCAACACATTTCCCTCTCCATCCTTTATTGCTCTAACTTGCAGTACATCCTTCCCAGCTCGGTCCCTCTGCTTGGCCAATCGGTATAAATCCTTTTCTCCTTCCTTAGTGTCCAACCTCTTATACAGTTCCTCATATGCCTTTTCCTTGGCTTTCGCCACATCCCTTTTAACCTGCTGCCGCATCTCCTTGTACTCCTGCCTACTTTTCTCATCACTCTGTCGATCTCACTTCTGTTTTGCCAACCTCTTTCCCCTAATGCTCTCCTGCACTTCCTCATTCCACCACCACGTCTCCTTGTCTTGCTTTCTATTTCCAGATGTCACACCAAGTACTTTTCTAGCTGCCTCCCTCATCACTCCTGCAGTAGTTGCCCAATCATCCGGCACCTCTTCACCACCACCGAGCCCCTGTCTGACCTCTTCCCTGAACCTCACACTACACTCTTCCTCCTTCAGTTTCCACCATCTTATTCTTCTTTCAAACCTTACTTTCCTCCTCTTTTTCTTCGCCTCCAAAACCATCCTACAGACCACCATCCGATGCTGTCTAGCTACACTGTCCCCCACCAACACCTTACAGTCTCCAATCTCCTTCAGGTTGCATCTCCTACACAGAAGATAATCCACCTGTGTGCACCTTCCTCCACTCTTATACGTCACCCTATGATCCTCCTTCTTCTTAAAATACGTGTTCAACACTGCCATTTCCATCCTTTTAGCAAAATCTACCACCATCTGCCCTTCCACATTCCTCTCCTTAAAACCATACCTACCCATCACCTCCTCATCACCTCTGTTCCCTTCACCTACATGCCCATTAAAGTCTGCCCCAATCACCAATCGTTCTTTCCTAGGTACACCATCTACCACTTCATCTAATTCACTCCAGAATCTTTCTTTCTCCTCCATCTCACAGCCAACTTGTGGAGCATAGGCACAGATGACATTTATCATCATCCCTTCAACTTCCACCTTCACGATCATCACCCTATCAGAAACTCTCTTCACCTCCACTACACTCTTACTGTACGCTTCCTTCAGAATCACCCCTACACCATTTCTCTTCCCATCCACACCATGATAAAACAGTTTAAACCCACCTCCAATTTTCCTGGCCTTACTCCCTTTCCACTTGGTCTCCTGAACACACAACACATCTACCTTTCTCCTCTCCATCATATCAGCTATCTCTCTCCCTTTACCCGTCATAGTACCAACATTTAAAGTACCAACCCGAACCTCTACTCTCCTACACTGCTCCTTTTCCTGCCGTCTCTGTAGACGCCTTCCTCCTCTCCTTCTCCTCCTTCGGCCAACAGTAGCCCAATTTCCACCGGTACCCTGTCGGCTAACGATACCTGTGGCGGTCGTTGTTAACCCGGGCCTCGACCGATCCGGTATGAAATTCTCATTTGTGATCCGCATATTTGATTTGGCACATGTTTTACGCTGGATGCCCTTCCTAATGCAACCCTCCCCATTTACCCGGGCTTGGGACCGGCACTAAGAGTACACTGGCTTGTGCCCCCCTAATGGCTGGGTTATTCACTCTTTTGAATGCCCTCCTCAAATCATGCTCTGAGATGGTGACCGTGTTTAACTCTCCGGCTCTCTCGGCGTGCTAGCGCCGCGTAAAAGGTGTTTAGCTCATCTGCCAGAGAAGCGTTTGCATTCACCATTATAGATGGTGTTCTATAGTCTGTGATTGTTCTAGTTTCCTCCCGTAGCGCCGCTTTGCATCCTCCACCGCTCTGCGAACAATGTAAGACGCAGCCTTGTACTCATTCATGTCCCCGGTGGGGAGCCCCATGTTATAGGCAGCGGAGTGGGATCTCAGAGCATCTCGGATGGTTTGATCCACCCACGGCTTCTGGTTGGGAAACGTTCTGAAGGTGGTTTTTTGCAACGTATCTTCCACTAGTTTCCCGATGAATCCCACAACTGCTTTCGTAAACATGTTCACGTCATCAGAGCTGCGCCTAAACATGTCCCAGTCTGCGTCATCCAAAGCATCCTGCAGAGCGGCCACCGATTGGTCAGTCCAACACGCGACCTCCCTCTGAACCGGAGCTTCCTGTTTTAGCCTTTGTTTGTAAACAGGCATGAGGAAGATGGCGGCATGGTCTGATTTCCCAAATGGTGAACATGATTGTGCCTTGTAGCTGTTCTTGAATGTTGTGTAACAGTGGTCCAGTGTCCTTTCGCCCCTGGTAGGGCAGGTAATGTGCTGCTGAAAGTTCGGAAGTGCGCGCTTGAGGTTGGCACTGTTGAAATCTCCTACCACAATGAGCGCAGCGTCCCGATGCTGTGTTTGGTGAAGAGTTAGTATCTCATGTAAATCCCATACATAAACGCCACTGACTATGACCGAGCTAAATTCCTGAGGTACATAAAAGGGCCGACATTTGATGGTCAGTAGTTCCAGATTTGGTGTGCAGGAGCGTGAAAGAGGAACGCTGCTCATGCTGTCGCACCAGTGGTTGTTCACCATCAGACACACTCCACCTCCTCTTGACTTCCCCGAGACCCCGGCCAAAATCAGTAGACCCATGTAGGCTCTGACATCCGTCGGTCCACATGGTCATGATGACAAGTGAATTATAAAATCTCCTCCAAAAAAAACTTCAATGCAGAGTTCACATTCTGGACCCTCACAATGGCATAACGTGTCGGCCCTGAAGTCACGCCTCAGGCATGCTGCAGAAATGGAGATGTCTATGCATTGGTGAAAAACCACACTTGGCCATTTCTTCCAATCCAACCCGATACAGGATCCTCAGAATCTTCCTCACCTTCAGTCAGGTGCTGCAACAAAATCTGGATCTGACTCTCCTGAGTCGGTGGTGTCAGGGGGAGATGTTTCCTGCAGCTTGCTGGGGTCGGGCTTTATAAATTTGTCCAAAACTTCTGCAGAAGTGAAGGGTCTCATGTTGCTTGCTGCTTTTCTCACTATCAAATGACCTGCAGGATGACATGCAGGTGCATAAATATTATTTTTGTTAATGTAAACTTTAATAGTTCTGAGGGCTGAGGTGCATACTTTCTGATTTTGACACATTAAGGTCAGTGCTCAAAGGTCACCCACTCTCTTTCACTCTATCTCTCTCTCTCTCTCTCTCTCTCTCTCTCTCTCTCTCTCTCTCTCTCTCTCACACACACACACACACACACACACACACACACACACACACACACACACACACACACACACACAAACACACACACTATTATATTCTGATATACTCCGTTGACAACGGCAGAGAAAACTTCATTGAAAAGCGAGAAACTAAGCTTTCTATGCACAGTGCTATTTTATGGTGTTTTGGCGCCACCTGGTAGCCAACAGTACAAATTACAAATTTAACCTCTTTTCAAAAACGGGGCACCACTAACTTTTAAAAATGCACGATTATATCATGTCATGTCAGTTACAGTTAAGAAGGAAAAAACATCCACACAATAAGTGTGAGAGTAACAAAAAACTGATGCTGCAAAAACAATGCATCAAAGATTATTAATAAGTTTTTAGAGAATAATAAGTTTTGAGAGAATAAGCTTATTATACTGCCATCTTGCCATCTGCAATATAATTAAAAACAATACAAATGTTGATTTACACAATTTACATCTTGCATAATTGAATGCTTTATTTATTTATTTATTTTTTACAGAAAGAAACAATCCAACATGAGTGAATTTGTTTAAAGGTGAAATCACACATTCGCTCCTCCACAAGCAGCTTCTATAAACGTTATAATGTCCAAATTAAAGGTAGTTAAACTCAATATGTGGCTTTTGCATTTTTTTAAGTGCACTTTTATACATAAACACCCTGAATTAGAGTTTATTTTATAGTTATAATCAGCAAACCGGCTTATTTAAATTTTTTTTTTTTATCCGAGCAATCGGAAAAATAATCATTAGTTGCAGCACTAATTTATATTCACTCGTTTATTTGTACTTGTTTTGTTTTTTTGTGATTGTTCGGTTGTTTTGTCTTTATGTAAAAGCCTAACGAGGGACGAAGGACACAAACCAGCTTTATGCTACATGCGCTATGTACATGACATCAGTGTGTAATAATTTCTAGTGTATTTTCCATTAAATAAACAAACAAATAGAAATAAAATAAAAATATACAGATAGAAATATTTAAAGTGACCCAAAAATATTAGGAAATTGAAACATGAAAATGTATAAATTTGACAAATAATTCATACAATCATCATAAAAAATTATCATAAAAGTTACACCAAAAGTATTAGGACACCCCAGTCTATTCTGCTCTCCACATCTCAAATTAATCAGAAGCAAAGTAAATAAAATAAAATAAAATAAATGTAAAAATGAAGGATTTTATGGCTTAATTTATTCTTTCACAATTCACTCGTCTCCACAGGATTCCTAACACAATTCAGATATACTGAGGAGTCAAGAAGCTTTGGCATGAGAGTCACTACTTCAGCAGTCTCCTGAATATTGTCCTCCATTTTATTCATTTCTCTCTCTCTCTCTCTCTCTCTCTCTCTCTCTCTCTCTCTCTCTCTCTCTCTCTCTCTCTCTCTCTCTCTCTCTCTCTCTTATTTTAAACCTTTATCACAATCATGAGGAACGTGGCCTGGAAACATCTCTGTACCTTTACCTTCATTCTAGAAACATCCTACATTCTACAGATTCTGCACACAGAATTACTGAAGTTCAGGGAGAAATGAAATCCGACTCCTCAGTTATCATTTTATTAAACTTTTACATGCAGTTTATTTCATCACAAAACCTCATAACTGTGTTATAACCCATCCAGAATCCAGCGTATAGAGGCCGAGTGAATGTGGTGTGGACTCTGTGGAGGAGCCTCATCGTATCAGAGACGCTGTAGAAGGACAGAGTTCCTGCACTGTGATCCACATACACTCCTATTCTGGAGGACGCTGGACCTCGGAGTGCAGTTTTAATGTTATTGTGCCAGAAAGAGACAGAGGAAGGAGAACACACCAGACTCCAGGATTTACTGTTGTATCCAAACACACACTCATAACCGTCTCCTTTCCTGCTGATCTCTTTATATGAGACTGATATGTACACAACACCACCGCTCCACTCCACCTCCCAGTAACAGCGTCCACACACACTCTCTTTACACAACACCTGAGACCAGGAGTCAAATCTCTCTGGATGATCAGAGTATCGCTGTTCTGTATCACTGCGTCTCACCGCTCTGTTCTTCTCAGACAGAATGAGTTGAGGATGTGCTGTGTTGGGATCCAGAGTCAGATAACAGAAATCTAGAACAATAAAATGTGCACAGGTTTGATGTTAATCACAGGATTTATAATAAGTGTGTGTGAGACACCTGTGTGTGTTTCTGTTCTCCTAATGCTGCTCTACATGAACTATTTTAAATATTACACATCATCAGTCATCAGGGAGAAATGGATCAGATTTAGATCATCAATACAGACATGTTTACACTCTGTGTGTGTGTGTGTGTGTGTGTGTGTGTGTGTGTGTGTGTGTGTGTGTGTGTGTGTGTGTGTGTGTGTGTGTGTTACACCTACACTGCAGAAAATCTGCTCTGCTCTTTGGTTCTGTGAAAATCATCTGAACTGCTGCAGCTGTTGAGACACAGAGACAAAATAGAGACTGAAAAATGATGTGGAAACATTTTACATCATAAATATGAAAGTTGTGATATTGTGATTAGTGGTGAGAGTAGGGAGCAGGTGGAGAAGATCCTGGAGAGCTGAATAGTGTGTTAGAGAAGTAAAGAAAAGAGTGCAGGCAGGGTGGAGTGGGTGGAGAAGAGTGATAGCAGGAGTGATTTGTGATAGAAGGGTATCTGCAAGAATGAAAGGGAAAGTTTATAGGACTGTGGTGTGACCTGAGATGTTGTATGGTTTAGAGACAGTGGCATTGAGTAAAAGACAGGAGGTAGAGCTGGAGGTAGCAGAGCTGAAGATGTTGAGATGTTCGTTGGGAGTGACGACGATGGACAGGATTAGAAATGAGTTTATTAGAGGGACAGCACATGTAGGACGTTTTGGAGACAAGGTGAGGGAGGTGAGATTGAGATGGTTTGGACATGTGCAGAGGAGGGACATGGGGTATATCAGTAGGGGAATGCTGAGGATGGAGCCACCAGGAAGGAGGAAAAGAGAAAGACCAAGGAGGAGGATTATAGATGGGGTGAGGGAGGACTCTTTACTGTGATACACAACAAATAAATCATTTCCAACACAACTATTTGTTTACCTTGTGGACGGATTTTGTTGAATTCCTCCTGACAGATTTCTTTGACTCGTTTTTTCAGATCTGAGACAGATTTCCTCACTCCATCAAATGAGAGATGTTGGTTGACAGTGAAGCTGGGTGAGTCGTCACATCCAGGAGAAACACAGAGAGACGGGAAACTCTACAGAGAGGAAACACATCATAGAGAAGGAGAAAAGTGGAGAAGGGAAACGAATGAATCTCAGACTGAATCAGACCAAAGACACACTTGTGATCTCACACAGGAACATTTATTGTGGCTGTAATGAGCTTTTAGGAGGAAACTTTGTGAGGAACAGCGCCCTCTGTAGATCAGACAGTGAGTGTTACCTGGAGGAAGTGGATGTGATCAGGTGTGTGTGAAAGCTGCTCCAGATCACTGACTCTCCTCTGAAGATCAGCGATCTCCTGCTCCAGATGTTTCAGGTGTCGTTCAGCTCGACTCAGATCAGCTTTTTCCTGAACATTGATCAGCTCCGTCACCTCCGAGCGCCTTTTCACCAGGGAGCTGATCATCTCATTAAAGATCTTCTCATTATCATCTACTGCTGCCTGTGAACGCTTCTGTTAGAAAATGTTAAAATATGTTTATAATGTCCTCAGTTGTATGTAATGTAATGCTGTGTAGTTCTTCTGTGTTGTGCATATGAGTGAGCCACCAGGGGGCACTGAAGTGTTAACTATTGTAAAACGCGTTTGCGTTAATGTTTGTCCCCTGTGAGTTACGGTTCTTCTCAGTGTGTGTGTGTGAGCTGCTCTGACTGTGAGACTGATGTGTCAGCAGTTTATTAAATGATTAATCTCCATCGTCAATTTATCTTCGCTAGCTGCAACAGTAGTGTGGCACAACTCAACAGGTTATGGGCCCAGGAGTTGTTCGGAAGGATAAGTTTGTTGTTTTTTACTGTTTAGAAAGTCGCGACGGACAGCGTGCTAACATGGCGGGACAACGGAGGATGTACAGTTTGCCTCTACTGATGTTCGACGGAGATGAGTCTAAGTATGAGCTTTGGGAAACTAAAATGCTGGGACATTTTTATTTATCAGGACTAAAAGACACGGTGTTAAAAGAGCCGCAGTCAGAATCTGAGATAGCAGCGGATGCAAAGAAAAATGCTGACGCATATGCTGAACCGATTTTGCTGTTAGATGATAAATGCCTCTCATTAGTTATGAGGACATTAAAGACAAAAATGATGGTGTAAAGCCTCAGAAGATGTCGAGGACTACGTGTTCAAGATAAGAGACAGAGAGACCGGTATCCAGCGGCAGCCAACGTGCAGCATCAAGGAAAATGGTCTAATGGTGGACATGGGGGCTACCTCTCATATTATCATGGACATAACTATGTTCAAGAGTTTCGACAGAACATTAAGGCCTGAAAAGCCCACTGTCGAGCTGGCAGACGGCACTCGATGCAACGGAGTCGCTCCGCGGAAGGAAAATCCTGAGGTTTTCCTCATCGACAGCGGAGGACAGCAACGCAAGGCAGTGCTAAAAGACGCTTTGTTTGTACAACCATACCCCCAAAGAATCTTTTCAGTGAAGGCAGTGACCGCAAAAGGGGCTACGGTTGTTTTCAAAGAAAATAAAGACACCCTGATAACCAGAGACGGTACCAGATTTAACATACATGTATACGGCAAGTTATATTATTTGCATACTGGAACTGAATCTAATGATAGGCATAATGCCTGCCATGACATACAAACATGGCACGAGATCTTAGGTCACTGTAACTATGAAGATGTTATTAAGTTGCAGGGTATTGTTTAAGGTATGCAGATCAAAGGTAAAATTAGCTGACCCGAACAAGAGTGTGAGGTGTGTATTCAGGGAAAGTTTGCCCAAACCAGAAATAGGGACCCTGATGTCAGAGCCCTTACAGATGGTACACACAGACCTTGCAGGTCCAGTAGCCACAGAATCGATGGACGTTTACAAATATGTGCAGTCATTCACTGACGACTATTCGAGCGCAGTCTTCGTATACTTCCTAAAGACGAAAAGTGACACCGTACAGGCTACTGAAAAATTTCTAGCAGATGTATCCCCTTACGGGAAAGTGAGGTGCACGAGATCCGACAACGGAACTGAGTTTACGTGCAATGACTTTCAAGCATTGTTGAGGAAAAACGAAATCAGACATGAAACGTCAGCTCCGTAAGGTCTAAGTGATGTTTATGTCAGAGTAAAACCCAAGACTGGTGAGACTACACAGAGTAGGAGTACAGAAATGCTCCAGAGCCAAGTGTACAGAGTAGAAGTACAGATAGTTACAGTTCAAGTGAAGCAACCAGATCTAGTGACCGCAATCATTCACAAAATGTGACAAATGGTGAACCCGAGAGTAGGAGATATCCGACCAGAGAGAGAAAAACACCGAGTTACTTGGATGACTTCGTAACTGAAGACAGTGATAATGATGAGGAGAATATCACAATAGATTATTGCTGCAGAGTGGTGTGTGGCATTCCACAGACTTTTGAGGGAGCAATGAGGTCAACTAACTCAAAAGAATGGATAAAAGCCATGGATGAAGAAATCCAGTCTCTAAACGAGAACAAAACATTTACCCCGACAACACTGCCAATAGGCAAGAAAACAGTGGGGGGTAGATGGGTCTACTCTATAAAGACTGATGTAGATGGAAAAGACAAATACAAAGCCAGGTTTGTGGCCAAAGGTTACAACCAGAGAATGGGAATAGACTATGGAGAGAAATTTTCGCCCACTGCGGACTTGACAAGTGTAAGGGTGGTGCTACAGAAAGCTGCACAAGAAAATTTACTCCTGCATCAAATGGACATGAAAACCGCACACTTGCATGCTCCCATAGACTATAAGATCTACATCAATCCACCAGAGGGTTACCAAGAGAAAGAGGGTATAGTTTACAAACTAGAGAAATCACTTTACGGTTTGAAACAATCCGGGCGAAACTGGAATAAGATTTTACACAATTGTCTTTCTGAGAATGGATTCACACAAAACCCAGCCGACCACTGTGTTTATGCCAAAGAGTCAAAAGAAGAAAAAGTGATCATAATTACATGGGTTGATGATTTAATTATCGCTGCAAGCAATCAAGAGAGACTGAAAGAAGTGAAAGAGATGCTTGCAGAAAAGTTTAAAATGAAAGATCTGGGTACACTGAAACATTTTCTGGGTATTGATTTTAATCTGTCAGATGGGTGTATAAAAATGACCCAGGAAAAATACACTAACAAGATACTACAGCTTTTTAATATGCAAGATTGTAGGATCAGGGAAATACCATGTGAACAGAAATTAGAGTATACTGAAAATGCAGTAAAGATGAAAGATGTAAAAATGTACAGAGAAGCTGTGGGAAGTCTTATATACCTGACTGTTTGTACCAGACCAGATTTGAGTTTTGTTGTGAGCAGATTATCACAGTATTTTGCTGAACCTACAGAAGAACAATGGGTCACTGTGAAACATGTGTTTCGGTATCTCAAAGGTACAGCAGAGAAAGGGTTAAGTTTTAGGAGAAATGACTGTGAGAAATTAGGTATACAAGCCTACAGTGATGCTGACTGGGCAGCTGATACCAGTGATAGACGCAGTACTACCGGATACTGTGTGAGTTTAAACCAAAACAGCTCTCTAGTATCATGGAAGTTCAGAAAGCAGCCAACTGTGGCGCTTTCCACATGCGAAGCAGAATACATGGCACTTGCTTCAACCATACAAGAGTGTTTATACCTAGAGCATTTACTGGAAGGTATAGATAACTACAAGTATGCACAAACTGTAGTACATGAGGACAATCAGGAAACAATTGCTCTTGCCAAAAACCCTGTAAGCAGACGGAGATGTAAACACATGGACATAAAATCACTTTATCAGGTCTATTGTAAATAGGGGAAGAGTAACTTTGATGTATTGTTCTACTGATAACATGATTGCTGATGTAATGACCAAACCTGTAACGAAGTTAAAACTAAATAGGTTTGCAGGTGTTTTTTTTGAAGATTAATATGTGTATGACAAGGGTCCACATTTATTATATCTTCTATTTTTGTTATATAGCAACCTGAGTACAAGTGGGGGTGTTAAAATATGTTTATATTGTCCTCAGTTGTATGTAATGTAATGCTGTATAGTTCTTCTGTGTTGTGCATATGAGTGAGCCACTAGGGGGCACTAAAGTGTTAACTATTGTGAAACGCGTTTGCGTTAATGTTTGTCCCCTGTGAGTTACGGTTCTTCTCAGAGTGTGTGTGTGTGTGTGTGTGTGTGTGTGTGTGTGTGTGTGTGTGTGTGTGTGTGTGTGTGAGCTGCTCTGACCGTGAGACTGATGTGTCGGCAGCAGTTTAATAAATATGCCTTACACGGCTAAAGATGATTAATCTCCATCGTCAGTTTATCTTCCAGATGCATCGCTAGCTGCAACAAGTGTAGCACAACTCAACAGAAAACACAAACACACACACACACACACACACACACACACACACACACACACACACACACACACACACAGATAAACTCTTACTGTGTGTGTTCATTCCTCACCTTTATAGTATCAACAGTCTTGTTTCAGGTCCTGCACCTTCTTCTGCTTCTCCTGGATCCTCTGCTGGGATTTAATCTGCTCCTCCTTTAACTCATTCTGAGACCAAATAAAATATATTTCAGATAGATTTTATTGTGTTTTACAGAATTATAGTAAAAGTTCTTAATATTGTCTCTAGAACTAATTCTGCTAAAAGGAGATGCAAAGTATAAAAGTTCTATTAAACTACACTCTTCAGCAGGTGTCACATGATCTCTTTGGTTTTGGGTGAAAACGGCACCTGGTTGAAATGTCACTGTTTTTCCTGTTACAGAAACATTAAGGGTAGAAAATCTAACAGCATCACTTACTATTTGATTGAGATGCAGGTTCTCAGATATGATGTTTCTATATAGTGTGTGTCTGTGTGCATTTATAAATAGATCTGATCTCTCATATATATCTCAAATATCATCTGTTGATTTGTGCACTTTAGCTGTAAAAAGCTGTATGAAGGCTGTTTAAAGTGCACTGACTGCTCGCCCGTGTTTAACACGTATTTACACACGATCCTCTAACAGTAAATACAAATTCACCTCAGAACCAATTAAATCCACTGAACAGAATTTACAGTAGAAACAGAAGATTTCTGTAAATTCATAAATTAATGTTCAGTTCTCACCTGTTTTTTACTTCTTTCTGCAGTAGTTGAAACTGTATCATGGCCTTTATGTTCATCCGTCATACACAAGTAACAGCTGAAACTTTGGTCAGTACGGCAGTAGATCTCCATCAGTTTGTTGTGATGGGAACAGATCTTCTCTTGGAGATCTACACAGGCTTCAACTAACTTGTGCTTCTTAAAAAGCCTGAGACTGATAGTGAGGTTTAAGATGATCTTCAGAATACGAGGCCAGACACACCAGACAGGACTTGACGGCTTTGTGTTTTCTCTCAGTGCAGGAATCACAGTCCACATCTCCAGGTCCAGTGTAACAGTGAGCAGGAGAAGCAGCTTGGAGTTCAGTCTTTTTCAGTTTCTCCACCACTTCAGACAGCATGTTGTTCCTCCGTAGAACAGGCCTCGGAGTGAAAGTTTTTTTTACACTGGGGGCGGCTGTAGATGCTCTTCATGTTCTCCTGATTTAGAGGTGGGAATTAACGAAGTACATTTACTTCGTTATTGTACTTAAGTAGATTTTTCTGGTATCAGTATTTTACTCCACTATTTATTTTTCAGACAACTTTTTACTTTTACTCATTACATTTTTACACAAATATCTGTACTTTTTACTTCTTACATTTTCAAAACCGGCTCGTTACTTTAGTTTTAATCCATTGATTTGGTGAAATATCACATTTTTCTTTTCACTGCTCCGATTTCAGCCGAAAAACCGATTTCCTGTTACTGTGCGTCTTTTTTAATCCGCTGGTGTATAAAGTCCTGACTAAGATAAGAATCAGCAGGCAGAAGGCAGTAAGAAGTTTGGGGTTAACGTGGATGAGACAGAGGGAGTCAGTGATGTAAACATGACTGAGAACAGACACATTCATCATCATCATCATCATCATCATCATCATCTTTTCTCTGCTTGTGTTCTGTATGTGGATCTTCAGCCTGGATACATTCATTAGGTAACAACATTTTTAATAAGTTTTATATATATATATATATATATATATATATATATATATATATATATATATATATATATATATATATATATATACACGTATATATTTGGCTGTCAAAAGTCAAATTATTTTAAACGGCACTAAATGTTATTAACGCGCATCAATTCATTTCTGTTTTTACCATTTAAAAAAAAATAAAATAAAATAAAATACAGAAATAAATAACTATTTCTATATAACTATATAAAAAAGCCGAAATTAAAACCTCCAGCAAAACATACACTTATTCACGATGTCCCTTCTTTACTTAGATATAAAATAAATAAATAAACTCCACCGAAAAATATATTTTTAATTAGTAAACTTTTGTTTTATTTTTGCGCCAAGTCTTAAATTAAACACCAAATCCGCCATGTTTTACATAATTAACCCTCTGGGTGGCGTTTTGTGGGTTTTTCCCTCAAAATGGAGAAAAGAACTTAAAATTACTGTCTTTACTGATCGTACAAATAAAAACAATACATCATTTAAATCTGTAAAATGTCTATGATTATATATAAAATCTTCTTGACTTGAAGAGGTGCAGTTTCTCCGGTATCACCTCATTAACTGTCCGTGTGGAAACATAGAAAACTCTCTTAATGATGTCCACACTTCTCTGCACTGTTATAGCCTTTATATTTAATCACTGTACATATGCTTACATATATATCACATGCTGTACATATGATACATGTTTATTTGCACTATTGCTACTTTTGCACTTCTGGTAGATGCCAAACTGCATTTTGTTGCTGTGTAGCTGTACTATGCAATGACAATTATCTATCTATCTACAGTGAGGAAAATAAGTATTTGAACACCCTGCTATTTTGCAAGTTCTCCCACTCAGAAATCATGGAGGGTCTGAAATTGTCATCATAGGTGCATGTCCACTGTGAGAGACATAATCTAAAAAAAAAAAAATCCAGAAATCACAATGTATGATTTTGAAACTATTTATTTGTATGATACAGCTGCAAATAAGTATTTGAACACCTGAGAATGTCAATGTTAATATTTAGAACAGGAGCCTTTGTTTGCAATTACAGAGGTCAAACGTTTCCTGTAGTTTTTCACCAGGTTTGCACACACTGCAGGAGGGATTTTGGCCCACTCCTCCACACAGATCTTCTCTAGATCAGTCAGGTTTCTGGCCTGTCGCTGAGAAACACGGAGTTTGAGCTCCCTCCAAAGATTCTCTATTGGGTTTAGGTCTGGAGACTGGCTAGGCCACACCAGAACCTTGATATGCTTCTTACAGAGCCACCCCTTGGTTATCCTGTCTGTGTGCTTCGGGTCATTGTCATGTTGGAAGACCCAGCCTCGACCCATCTTCAATGCTCTAACTGAGGGAAGGAGGTTGTTCCCCAAAATCTCGCAATACATGGCCCCGGTCATCCTCTCCTTAATACAGTGCAGTCGCCCTGTCCTATGTGCAGAAAAACACCCCCAAAGCATGATGCTACCACCCCCATGCTTCAAAGTAGGGATGGTGTTCTTGGGATGGTACTCATCATTCTTCTTCCTTCAAACAAGTTTAGTGGAATTATGACCCAAAAGTTCTATTTTGGTCTCATCTGACTCACTTTCTCACTTTCTCCCATGACTTCTCTGGATCATCCAAATGGTAATTGGCAAACTTAAGACGTGCCTGGACATGTGCTGGTTTAAGCAGAGGAACCTTCCGCGCCATGCATGATTTCAAACCATGACGTCTTAGTGTATTACCAACAGTAACCTTGAAAATGGTGGTCCCAGTTCTTTTCAGGTCATTGACCAGCTCCTCCCGTGTAGTTCTGGGCTGATTTCTCACCTTCCTTAGGATCATTGAGACCCCACGAGGTGGGATCTTGCATGGAGCCCCAGTCCGAGGGAGATTGACAGTCATGTTTAGCTTCTTATATTTTCTAATTATTGCTCCAACAGTGGACCTTTTTTCACCAAGCTGCTTGGCAATTTCCCCGTAGCCCTTTCCAGCCTTGTGGAGGTGTACAATTTTGTCTCTAGTGTCTTTGGACAGCTCTTTGGTCTTGGCCATGTTAGTAGTTGGATTCTTACTGATTGTATAATGTGGACAGGTGTCTTTATGCAGCTAACGACCTCAAACAGGTGCATCTAATTTAGGATAATAAATGTAGTGGAGGTGGACATTTTAAAGGCAGACTAACAGGTCTTTGAGGTTCAGAATTCTAGCTGATAGACAGGTGTTCAAATACTTATTTGCAGCTGTATCATACAAATAAATAGTTAAAAAATCATACATTGTGATTTCTGGATTTTTTTTTTAGATTATGTCTCTCACAGTGGACATGCACCTACGATGACAATTTCAGACCCCTCCATGATTTCTAAGTGGGAGAACTTGCAAAATAGCAGGGTGTTCAAATACTTATTCTCCTCACTCTATCTATCTATCTATCTATCTATCTATCTATCTATCTATCTATCTATCTATCTATCTATCTATCTATCTATCTATCTATCTATCTATCTATCGAGATCCAGTTAACAGTTAAAACAGGTAGAAGTAATAACTACTTTTTACTTAAGTACATGTCAGAGCCAAGACTTCTTTACTTTCACTTAAGTAAAAAGGTATAATCAGTACTTCAACTTTTACCCGAGTATTTTAAAACATGAGTATCTGTACTTCTACTTAAGTAATGAATGTGTGTACTTTTGCCACCTCTGTCCTAATTCCAGCAGCCATTAATACACACCTTACAGTAACTGTGACCACAAGGAATAGCTACAGGATCCTTCAGGAGATCCAGACACACTGCACAGATGAACTGATCCTGATTTACTGAAATACTGGCTTCTGCCATTTTGCTTGTAAGGAACAGTGTGGCTTTACAACAGAAAATACTTTCTGATCTAAACAGTCCAATCCAATGCAGTCTGATATGTTCTTTGTTGTGAATTTGAATGTGGGTTTAATAATAACAGAAATATAAAACTGACAGCATTCAGACGCTTCACTCAGCCCATCATGTCTTTGTAGGTGTAATGCTACAAGTTCACCACATCTGGATCAGTGTCTTCATCATCTGTCATGTGAATTGGGAATGCCACTATACAGGAGTAATTTTGAGGGCAAGGCTGTTCGGCCTGTTAGGGCTGGATGGTATCCATTACACTCAGGAAGGTGCTGCTTTAATTTCTTGCAGTAAAGCTAATAGTTTCCGAACAGTACTAGTTAACCAGTGACTATCCAGACCCAAGGCTAGGGAGCCAGGGAGGGTGTTTGTTTTTGCCTAGCCCATGTGTTAATCATTCCTGCCAAGTTTCTGCTTCTAGTTTGTAAGGTTTGTTTCATGTTTTCTTTGTTTTCTTTGTTTTGCCCATGTCTTTTTTCAGCTTTCTGTTGACATTTTGTTCGTAATTTCTAAACTAAAACTTTCAATGAAATGGAAATAATATTCAAAATATCAAATGAAAAATGAACTTTAATATCAAACAAAATCTAAGCAGAATTTCATAGAATAAAACTTGATTTTGAATTTTAGTTTAGATGATGTTCATCTATGCTGCAATATTATAGATGACCAGAAGATGGCAGTGTAGCATGTATTAGAGCTCCATGGCACAGAAGTGAATTGGAAGTAGTGAAACTCTAACGGACAAACAGATATTTTGGATTCAATGTGAACCTGAATTAAGACCAGTCATAGTTATTTATTTATCAACACTAACGTCTCTAGGTTACGAACGTAACCCCAGTTCTCCGAGGGAATGGGACGCTGCGTCGAAGCGCTTTGGGAATGCCCCTGCGTTGTCCACGCTCTGAACCATGTGTGAAATCTAGCCAATAGGCAAGACGTGACGTCATAGACAGACGACGTTGCGTAAACCAAGAAGCTACAAGAGGCTGTGCGGTGGTAGCGACATAAGCTTCTGCAAAGAGAGAAGGTAAACACCGCAGGGATGCAGGGAGTGTGGCACGGAGACGCAGCATCTCGTTCCCTCGGGGAACTAGGGTTACGTTTGTAACCCCAGCGTCGCAATGTCCTGGATTGATACTCCAGCAGACCAGGCGGTAGAGGCCGCAACACTCCGAGCGGAGCGGGTACCAGGACTCGTAGTTGAAAGGATGGCATCCACTACCCACCTGCTTAACGTCTGCCCATCGGCAAGAAAACCTTTCTTAATAGGTCCACGGCAGACGAACAGCTGTACCGACCGCCTCCATGGACCCGTCCTGTGGAGACAAGTGTCCAGTGCTCCACGGGTCTGTAACCCCTGGTCGGGGGCTATAAACGAAGGTGGCCAGAATGCCTGTAACACGACACGTCCTGTGGGAGCCGTAGGCACCTCAGGTTTCGTGTATAGAAACACTCTGGCCATGCCAGGGGCAACTCCAGGTGGGACAGGGCAACTGCCAAGTCCCAGACAGACACTCTGGGTCGCGTCCCGGGCCTCAGCCTTCAGGCGCCGTGGAGGAAACGTGTCACCAAAGGCAGGGTGATATATGCCGCGATGGCGGGCACGTAAACCTTCAGGGTCGAAGGGGTTAACCCTGTGGCAAACTGTTCCTGTAAAACCCCAGAACTAAACCGACCGGGCAGTTAACTGGGTCCAAGTCACGGTGCTCACACATGAACAGTCACCATCGTGCGGCGTACAACCTCCTCGTAGGGGGAGCTCTGGAGTGGAGAAGGGTCTCTACTACCTCGGTAGAGAGACCAGCCACAGCTTCCACAACTCCGCCCGCCTGCAAAAGGAGATCCCTCCAGGGAGGAATTTCCCACACAGGGCCCTCGAGTAGGGATACCAGGTCTGTAAACCAAGGCTTGCCCGGACATCGAGGTGCTACCAGGAGGAGACAGACTCCTTCCCAGTGAGCTCTTCACAGAACTCCAGAGAGCAGCACGATCAGGGGAAAGGCGTACAGGCGTAGCCTCAGCCATGACTGTCCTATGGCATCCACTGTCACGACAGGGCATCTGCTCTGACATCCAACCATCCCGGGATGTAAACGGCTCTTAATGAGAGGAGTTCGTCCTGGGACCACAAGAGGACCTCTCGCGCCAGTTGTTTGCAAGGGGTGAGACCGGAGGCCCCCCTGGTGGTTGATGCACAAGACCACTGTAGTATTGTATGTGCGGACCAACACATGGTGGTACCTTAGGCCTGGGAGGAAGTGCTTCAACCCCATAACACTGCCAACATCTCCAGGCAAATTAAGTGCCACGAGAGACGTGGGCCGCTCCACAGACCCTGGGCGAAGTGGCCACTCATGACCGCTCCCCACCCCGTGAGGGAAATGTCCGTTGTTCGTGTTGGGTCCCTCTATGCATCCAAGACTCGAAGGGCACACCGCGAAATCTTGATGGTACGATACGGACTCCCTCTGGGGGAGAACCCAACACTGGAGGGGCCTCATGTGGAGAAGGCTGAGTGGAATTACACTAGATGCTGCGGCCATGAGACCCAGCAGCCTCTGGAACTGCCTCACAGTGAGTGGCTGTCCTGCTCCTACCCTCCTCCTAACCTCCTAACCTCTCGCGCCAGTTGTTTGCAAGGGGTGAGACCGGAGGCCCCCCTGGTGGTTGATGTACGAGACCACTGTAGTATTGTACGTGCGGACCAACACATGGTGGTCCCTTAGGCCTGGGAGGAAATGCTTCAACCCCATAACACTGCCAACATCTCCAGGCAAATTAAGTGCCACGAGAGACGTGGGCCGCTCCACAGACCCTGGGCGGAGTGGCCACTCATGACCGCTCCCCACCCTGTGAGGGAAATGTCCTCCTGACTGCGGTAAGGATGACGTCAAACCGGGCGGATGACAACCGTGCCCGCAACCTGGCCGAGTCCCACACCACGCCGAGAAAAGTGGTTCTCCGCGCTGGAAAAAGTACACTCTACCCGGCGTTTTAGTCTGAACCCCAGTGCCTTCATGCAGGCGAGAACAACATCTCAATGCCGAACTGCCTGGTGCTCTAAACGAGCCAATATCAACCAATCGTCGATATAATTCAAAATGCGTATTTCTCTCACTCTATTTCTCTCTCTCTCACACACACACACACACACTATTATATTATGATATACTCCATTCAAAACTGCATAGAAAAACATAATTAAAAAGCCAGAAACTAAGCTTTCTATGCACAGTGCTGTTTTATGGTGTTTTGGCCCCACCAGGTAGCCAACAGTACAAATTAAAAATTTAACCTCTTTCAAAAAGAGGGCACTACTTATTTTAAAAAATGCACGATTATATCATGTCATGGCAGTTACAGTTAATCAGGAAAAAAAACATCCACACAATAAGTGTGGGAGAAACAAAAGCTGATGCTGCAAAAACAATGCATCAAAGCTTAATAATAAGCTTTGACTGGAATAAGCTTAATATACTGCCATCTTGCCATCTGCAATATTATTAAAAACAAAAGAAATGTTTATTTACACAATTTACAATAAATAAAATAAAAATACAACAAATATAATACAAAAAAATTTAAAAATACAATAAAAATTATTTATTTATTTTTTACAGAAAGAAACAACATGAGTGAATTTGTTTAAAGGTGAAATCACACATTCGCTCCTCGAAAAGCAGCTTCTATAAACATTATAATGCCCAAATTAAAGGTAGTTAAACTCAATATGTGGCTTTTGCATTTTTTTAAAGTGCACTTTTATAAATAAACACCCTGAATTAGAGTTTTATATAGTTATATTCAGCAAAACAGCTTATTTACATTTTTTCATCCAATTAATCAGAAAAGTAATCATTAGTTGCAGCCCTTATTTATATTCACTCGTTTAATTGTAGTTGGTTTTTTTTTTGTGATTGTTCGGTTGTTTTGTCTTTATGTAAAAATCTAACGAGGAACGAAGGACACAAACCAGCTTTATGCGCTATGTACATGACATCAGTATGTAATAATTTCTAGTGTATTGTCCGTTAAATAAACAAATACAAATACAAATAAAATAAAAACATTCAGATAGAAATATTTAAAGTGACCCAAAAATATTTGGAAATTGAAGCTGAACTTGAAAATGTATGAATTTACCCTTGAACATAGATTCTGTTTTAACTTTGCTAAAAGGATGAAAATGGCAGTGGTGAACACGTATTTTAAGAAGAAGGAGGATCATAGGGTGACGTATAAGAGTGGAGGAAGGTGCACACAGATGGACTATGTTCGATGTAGGAGATGCAACCTGAAGGAGATTGGAAACTGTAAGGTGTTGGCAGGGGACAGTGTAGCTAGACAGCATCGGATAGTGGTCTGTATTATGGTTTTGGAGGCGAAGAAGTAGAGGAGGAGAGTGAGGACTGAAAGAAGAATAAGATGGTGGAAGCTGAAGGAGGAAGAGTGTAGTGTGAGGTTCAGGGAAGAGGTCAGACAGGGGCTCTGTGGTGGTGAAAAGGTGCCGGATGATTGGGAAACTACTGCGGGAGAGATGAGGGAGACAGCTAGAAAAGTACTTGGTGTGACATCTGGAAATAGAAAGGAAGACAAAGAGACGTGGTGGTGGACAGTGTGACAGCAGTGAAGTGTGCAGTAGGAAAGATAGACTGGTTCAGGGTGAAGGATGGACTGCATCAAGGATCAGCCCTGAGCCCTTTCCTGTTTGCAGCGGTGATGGACAGGTTGACAGACGAGGTCAGACAGGAGCTCCCCTGGACTATGATGTTTGCAGATGATATTGTGATTTGTGGTGAGAGTAGTGAGCAGGTTGAGAAGAGCCTGGAGAGGTGGAGATATGTGCTGGAGAGAAGGGGAATGAAAGTCAGTAGGAGGGAAACAAAGTACATGTGTGTAAATGAGAGGGAGGGCAGTGGAGTGGTGCGGTTACAGGTAGAAGAGGTGGAGAAGGTGGAGGAGTTCAGGTACCTGGGGTCAACAGTGCAAAGTAATGGAGAGTGTGTTAGAGAAGTAAAGAAAAGAGTGCAGGCAGGGTGGAGTGGGTGGAGAAGAGTGACAGGAGTGATTTGTGATAGTAGGGTATATGCAAGAATGAAAGGGAAAGTTTATAGGACTGTGGTGGGACCTGTGATGTTGTATGGATTAGAGACTGTGGCATTGAGTAAAAGACAGAAGGCGGAGCTGAAGATGTTAAGGTTTTCGTTGGGAGTGATGAGAATGGACAGGATTAGAAATGAGTTTATTAGAGGGACAGCGCATGTAGGATGTTTTGGTAACAAGGTAAGGGAGGTGAGATTGAGATGGTTTGGACATATGCAAAGGAGGGACATGAGTTATATTGGTAAAAGAATGCTAAGGATGGAGCCACCAGGTAGGAGGAGTAGAGGAAGGCCAAGGATGAGGTTCATGGATGTGGTGAGGAAAGACATGCAGGTAGTTGGTGTGAAAGAGGCAGATGTAGAGGGCAGGGGGGTCTGGAGACGGATGATCCGCTGTGGCGACCCCTAATGGGAGCAGCCGAAAGAAGAAGAAGATAGATTCTGTTTAACACGTACAAACAATTCATACAATCATCATAAAAAATTATCATAAAATTTAAACCAAACGTATCAGGACACCCCAGTCTATTCTGCTTGTCACAGATCATATCGAGTTGATCAGAAGTAAATAAAATAAAATAAAGGTAAAGATGAAGGATTTTATGGCTTCATTTATTCTTTCAGAATTCACTCGTCTCCACAGGATTCCTTACACAATTCAGAAATACTGAGGAGTCAAGAAGCTTTGGCATGAGAGTCACTACTTCAGCAGTCTCCTGAATATTGTCCTTTATTTTATTTCTCTCTCTCTCTCTCTCTCTCTCTCTCTCTCTCTCTCTCTCTCTCTCTCTCTCTCACTCTCACTCTCTGTTGTTTTAAACCTTTATCACAATCATGAGGAACGTGGCCTGGAAACATCTCTGTAGCTTTACCTTCATTCTAGAAACATCCTACATTCTACCGATTCTGCAAATAGAATTACTGAAGTTCAGGGAGAAATGAAATCTGACTCCTTAGTTATAATTTTATTAAACACTTTTACATGCAGTTCATTTTCGATCACAAAACCTTACATCTGCATTATAACCTACACAGAATCCAGCGTATAGAGGTTGAGTGAATGTGGTGTGGACTCTGTGGAGGAGCCTCATCGTATCAGAGACGCTGTAGAAGGACAGAGTTCCACATACACTCCTATTCTAGAGGACGCTGGACCTCGGAGCTCAGTTTTAATGTTATTGTGCCAGAAGTAGACAGAGGAAGAAGAACACACCAGACTCCAGGACTGACTGTTGTATCCAAACACACACTTAAAACCCTGTCCTTTCCTGCTGATTTCATTATATGAGACTGATATAAACACATTACCGCTCCACTCCACCTCCCAGTAACAGTGTCCACACACACTCTCTTTACACAACACCTGAGACCAGGAGTCAAATCTCTCTGGATGAGCAGAGTATCGCTGTTCTGTATCACTGCGTGTTACGACTCTGTTCTTCTCAGACAGAATGAGTTGAGGATGTGCTGTGTTGGAATCCAGAGTCAGATAACAGAAATCTAGAACAATAAAATGTGCACAGGTTTGATGTTAATCACAGGATTTATAATAAGTGTGTGTGAGACACCTGTGTGTGTTTCTGTTCTCCTAATGCTGCTCTACATGAACTATTTTAAATATTACACATCATCAGTCATCAGGGAGAAATGGATCAGATTAACAATACAGTTTACACTGTGTGTGTGTGTGTGTGTGTGTGTGTGTGTGTGTGTGTTACACCTACACTGCAGAAAATATTCTCTGCTCTTTAGTTTTGAGGGTAAAATCATCTGAACTGCTACAGCTGTGGAGACACAAAGACAAAATGAAGACTGAAAAATGACATCAGAATCAAGCCAACTGCATCTTTACTATCTACTGCTCATGCTGTCTCACAAGGCAGTGGAACACACTCAGAGGAGAACGCTATCTACCTTCATACCGAGATGGCACCGGTGAGGTTGGCTGCCGTCATGTTTTCTCTTTTTTTGTTTATTTTATTAGATACACTTCCATCTACACTAGATGGACATCATCAGATATGACAGACACTTTTATTTCTATTGGTGTACAATGCACTAACCTTTCGAAGTTTTTAAATCTGGACCCATGCTGGCCGAAAGAGATCCTGAGGGAGAACAAAGGACCGGCGTCCGCGAGGGAAAGAGCTGGCATCAGGAACAGGCTGAGGGCACGTGTACACCGTGCTCCCTTACCTAGTATCCTGTTAGCCAACGTCCAGTCACTGGAAAACAAGCTCGACAACCTCAGGGCAAGGGTCAAGTTCCAGAGAGACATTCGGGACTGCAACCTTCTCTGCTTCACCGAGACATGGCTGAACCCAGCGGTACCAGACCACACCATCCAACCGGCCGAGTTTTTCTCGGTTTACCGCATAGACAGAACACTGGAGTCGGGGAAGTCAAGAGGAGGTGAAGTGTGTCTGATGGTGAACAATCACTGGTGCGACAGTGTGAGCATCGTTCCTCTTTCACGCTCCTGCACACCAAATCTGGAACTACTGACCATCAAATGTCAGCACTTCTATCTACCTCAGGATTTCAGCTCGGCCATAGTCAGTGCTGTTTATATTCCACCTCAAGCGGACACAGACACTGCAGTATGGGATTTACATGAGACAGTAACACTTCACCAAACACAGCATCAGGACGCTGCGCTCATTGTGGTAGGAGATTTTAACAGTGCCAAACTCAAGAGCGCACTACTGAACTTTCATCAGCACATCACCTGCCCCACCAGGGGCGAAAGGACACTGGACCACTGTTACACACCATTCAAGAACAGCTACAAGGCACAATCATGTCCACCGTTTGGGAAATCGGACCATGCCGCCATCTTCCTCATGCCTGTTTACAAACAAAGGCTGAAACAGGAAGCTCCGGTTCAGAGGGAGGTCACGCGCTGGACTGACCAATCGGTGGTCGCTCTTTAGGACGCTTTGGATGACGCAGACTGGGACATGTTCAGGCGCAGCTCTGATGACGTCAACATGTTTACGGAAGCGGTTGTGGGATTCATCGGCAAACTAGCGTATGATACGGTGGAAAAAAACACCATTAGAACGTTTCCCAACCAGTAGTCATGGGTGGATAAAACTATCCGCGATGCTCTGAGATCCCGCTCCGTTGCCTACAACACGGGGCTCGCCACCGGGGACATGGACATGGACAAGGCAGCGTCTTACAGTGTTTGCAGAGCGGTGAAGGATGAGAAGCAGCGCTACGGGAGGAAACTAGAGTCACAGTTCCAACATGGTGGCTCTAGGAGCCTATGGCAGGGACTACGAACAATCACGGACTATAGAACACCATCTTCTAGAATGGTAAATGCGGACGCTTTTCTGGCAGACGAGCTAAACACCTTTTACGCTCGATTGGAGGCTGCAGCTAACCACGCTAGCGGCACAAACAGCGTGCACGCTGAGAGAGCCGGAGAGGTAAACACGGAGCATGACGTGAGGAGGGCATTCAAGAGAGTGAATACCTTTGTTTGGAAGGCAGCAGGACCAGATGGCAGATTGTTTGGAAGGCAGCAGGACCAGATGGCATCACAGGTTGGTTTCTGAAAGCCTGCACTGACCAGCTAGCACCGGTGTTCACTAAGTTATTCAATCTGTCACTGGAAGAGTCTGTTGTCCCCTCATGTTTCAAACAGTCCACCAGTGTTCCTGTCCCAAAGAAACCCCAGCCCGCCTGCCTCAACGACTATCGCCCTGTAGCCTTGACCTCAGTAGTGATGAAGTGCTTTGAGAGACTGGTCAGAGACTTCATCACTGCCTCACTACCAGACACACTGGACCCATTACAGTCCGCGTACCGTCAGAACCGTTCTACTGAGGTCACCATTGCTCATCTCCTCCACACTACGATTAGCCACCTGGACCAAAGAAATGGGAATTATATCATGTAACCCACTAGAAAATAATTCTAGATTATAGAGGGTTAGTTTGGTTACAATTATATGATTAGCTCTGGATGAGACTAAATTAATCGTTCATTCAAAGTCACAGAATATGTGTGCTTTTTTCTTTAAGAGTGCCGCTAATGGTAGCAAGCTTGATTGGTGTGTACATGTGGAAAATGTGTTTGACACAACAAGTTAAGTTGGTCTTTATTTTACTTGTTTGCTATTGGTTAATCCCGGGTTTCCCGGAAAATCTAGAATTTGGGTGGAAAAAGAAAAAAAAGGAAGAGACGGTGCTGCCCGGAGGCTGATCGGATTGATTAAGCTGAAAATGTGCAGTAATAAGAGTGAATTATTTAATAACTAGTTGTATAATTTACTTAAAGTGTAGAGCGTGTGTGTTAATACACTGATTGTTTTATGTGTTAAGTTTGAGTTTACCGGGTGGACTTTTCCCTCATGGCGATTAGCTAATGAGCAAGCAATTGGTGAGAAAACGGACTCAGCTTAGTGGTATACTAAGACCTTAACAAAAGAAGGAGAAAAGGACTGTTATTGAGGAGAAATTGGGAGATTCTGCTTAGAAGACCACATACTGACCCTGATCATAGCGATTTTCTGGTGGCTGTATTGGAGAGTGACACATAGGCGGCCAGGCAAAACGCAGGACGAGGATGGGAGGAGACTTACCACAGGTTTTGCCGTTATTCCACAGAGTTCTAAAGGAGTTAAGGTACCCTTTTCGTTTCTTATATGCTTCGGAGAGTGAAGAGGCCAGTTTTCTGTTTTCACGGCCACTACATACCCGAGCCACGATTCAGGCCTGCTACTGAGTGTGTGTGTGTGGGCCCACAGGTTACTTTAAATAGTTCACATTGTGCACTAAGGAACTTCGTGTAACAATAATAATCAGACTTCTTGTGAAAGAGTTTCATACATTTGACTACAAGTGTGTATGCAGACACCGAAGAAATCGCTACGGCACTGATTTATATTGTGATGCTGGTGAAATGTGTTTTGGGGGTTTAACTATATCAGAGACTTAAAGTGCTTATAATTTGGGTCATTTAAATTCTTGTATTAAGATTTAATGAGTTCTTATTTTTTTTTATTATTATTATTATTATTATTAAATTTGTTCTGTTCGATTACTTGCTAGAGAGTTTCTTCATTTGAACTTGAGGTATTCTACGTTTTATGTTTAAGATTATTTACTACACGAGAGTCAATTTATTCAGTGATATCAGAGGGGCCTTTATACAACATCTCTGAGGCATTCGTTTAGTGAACCTGGTGCTGCTCCTTACTACACTATAAATAACACGGGTAAGGGGCGCTACACAAAGATGCTGTTTGTGGACTACAAATCAGCATTTAACACAATAATTCCCTCCACACACACCTCTAAGTTGGAGGTCCAGGGACTCAGCCTGCCGCTATGCCAATAGATCTCTAACTTCCTGAAAGACAGACCACACAGACAGTTCACATATGACTGTGTGGCCACTTCCAACTACACAACAATTATCAAGTTTGCTGACGACACTGTTGTGGTGGGCCTGATCTCCAACAATGACGAGACAGCCTACCTACAGGAGGTTAAAAACCTGGAGAGATGGTGCCAGGAAAACAACTGTCTCCTGAACGTCATCAAGACTAAAGAGTTGATTGTGGACTTCAGCACGAAGCAGGGGCGGTCATACCAACCGCTAAACACCAACGGGACCCCAGTGGAGAGAGTGGACAGTTTCCGGTACCTTGGTGTTCACATCACACAGGACCTGTCTTGGTCCTGTCACACCAACACCCTGGTGAAGAAGCCCGGCAGCGTCTGTACCATCTGAGATGCTTAAGGGACTTTAAACTACCCTCTCAGGTGCTAAAGACTTTCTACGCCTGCACCATTGAGAGCGTTCTGACGGGTAGCATTACTTCCTGGTTCAGGAACAGCACCATGCAGGACAGGCAAGCCCTCCAGAGTGTGGTGCGTTCAGCTGAACGTACCATCCACACCGAGCTCCCTAACCTGCAGGAAATCTACAGCACGTGGTGCCAGACCAGAGCCAGGAAGATTATGAAGGACCTCAGCCATCCCAACAATGAACTTTTTTCTTTGTTGCGTTCAGGGAAACGCTTCTGTTCCCTAAAACCGAACACAGAGAGAATCAGGAGGAGCTTCTTCCCGCAGGCCATTCGGAGTTTAAACCAGGAGACACCCAGGATCTAAAAACTGGCTCACTCTCTCCATCATCACACTTTTTCTCTGCACATATCTCCCTTTTCGCACTATGACACTTTAAACTCTGGACTCGCACAGCACAGTGCACTTTATATTTTATACCACACCATACCGCACACGGACACTTTATGGACAATCACAAAACCACCTTAAATTGTTTACTGTTTTACTGCTTACTGCCATAAGCATATTTTGTATATAAATCTTTTCTCTCATATATATCTTTATATATTCTTATATTTTATATAGTTTTTATACTTATTTATCTGCCGTCTTTTCTTTGATTTATTTTTCTCCCCAACCCATTCCCTCATGCCGGAACGTCGTAAAAAATAGCATTTCACTGCATGTCGTACCCTGTATGTATGTGTATGTGACAAACAAAATTTGATTTAAAATTTGATTTGATTGTGAATACGTGACCTCCACTTATTACTGTTCAATGAAATTTCTCTCCCTCTTTACTGTGATACACAACAAATAAATCATTTTCAACACAACTGTTTGTTTACCTTGTGGACGGATTTTGTTGAATTCCTCCTGACAGATTTCCTCGACTCGTTTTTTCAGATCTGAGACAGATTTCCTCACTCCATCAAATGAGAGATGTTGATTGACAGTGAAGCTGGGTGAGTCGTCACATCCAGGAGAAACACAGAGAGACGGGAAACTCTACAGAGAGGAAACACATCATAGAGAAGGAGAAAAGTGGAGGAGAGAAACAAATGAATCTCAGACTGAATCAGACCAAAGACACACTTGTGATCTCAGACAGGAACATTTATTGTTGCTGTAATGAGCTTTTAGGAGGAAACTTTGTGAGGAACAGCGCCCTCTGTAGATCGGACAGTAAGTATTACCTGGAGGAAGTGGATGTGATCAGGTGTGTGTAAAAGCTGCTCCAGATCACTGACTCTCCTCTGAAGATCAGTGATCTCCTGCTCCAGATGTTTTAGGTGTTGTTCAGCTCGACTCAGATCAGCTTTTTCCTGAACTCTGATCAGCTCCGTCACCTCCGAGCGCCTTTTCACCAGGGAGCTGATCATCTCATTAAAGATCTTCTCATTATCATCTACTGCTGCCTGTGAACGCTTCTGTTAGAGCACACACACACACACACACACACACACACACACACAATGTGTGTGTGTTCATACCTCACCTTTATAGCATCAACAGTCTGTTTCAGCTCCTGCACCTTCTTCTGCTTCTCCTGGATCCTCTGCTGGGATTTAATCTGCTCCTCCTTTAACTCATTCTGAGACCAAATAAAATACATTTCAGATAGATTTTATTGAGGGGGAGTGGTGGCTCCAGTGGTTAAGGCGCTGGGTTGCCGATCGGAAGGTCTGGGGTTCGAGCCCCGGTATCGCCGAGCTGCCACTCTTGGGCCCTTGAGCAAGGCCCTTAACCCTCTATGCTCCGGGGGTCTCTTACGAGGGAAATATCAAGGTCCGTGACGTGGGGCCGCCTTCCCGTGGGCTCACCACCTGCAGGAGGGACAGTAAGGGACGGTGCTGTGAGGATTGGGCAGCAGTCGAAGGCGGGGGCCTGCTTAGACTGCTGCCCCCGCGACCCGAATTACGGATTAGCGGGAGAAAATGAATGAGTGAATGAATAGATTTTATTGTGTTCTACAGAATTATAGTAAAAGTTCTTAATATTGTCTCTAGAACTAATTCTGCAAAAAGGAGAAGCAAAGTATAAAAGTTCTATTAAACTACACTCTTCAGCAGGTGTCACATGATCTCTTTGGTTTTGGGTGAAAACGGCACCTGGTTGAAATGTCACTGTTTTTCCTGTTACAGAAACATTAAGGTAGAAAGTCTAACAGCATCACTTACTATTTGACTGAGATGCAGGTTCTCAGATATGATCTTTCTATATAGTGTGTGTGTCTGTGTGCATTTATAAATAGATCTGATCTCTCATATATATCTCAAATATCATCTGTTGATTTGTGCACTTTAGCTGTAAAAAGCTGTATGAAGGCTGTTTAAAGTGCACTGACTGCTCGCCCGTGTTTAACACGTATTTACACACGATCCTCTAACAGTAAATACAAATTCACCTCAGAACCGAGTAAATCCACTGAACAGAATTTACAGTAGAAACAGAATTTGTGTAAATTCATAAATTAATGTTCAGTTCTCACCTGTTTTTTACTTCTTTCTGCAGTAGTTGAAACTGTATCATGGCCTTTATGTTCATCCGTCATACACAAGTAACAGCTGAAGCTTTGGTCAGTACGGCAGTAGATCTCCATCAGTTTGTCGTGCTGAGAGCAGATCTTCTCTTGGAGATCTACACAGGCTTCAACTAACTTGTGCCTCTTAAAAGCCTGAGACTGATAGTGAGGTTTAAGATGATCTTCACAATACGAGGCCAGACACACCAGACAGGACTTGACGGATTTGCGTTTTCTCCCAGTGCAGAAATCACAGTCCACATCTCCAGGTCCAGCGTAACAGTGAGCAGGAGAAGCAGCTTGGAGTTCAGTCTTTTTCAGTTTCTCCACCAATTCAGCCAGAATGTTGTTCCTGCGTAGAACAGGCCTCGGAGTGAAAGTTTCTCTACACTGGGGGCAGCTGTAGACCCTCTGAAGATCCTCCTGATTCCAGCAGCTATTAATACACACCTTACAGAAACTGTGTCCACAAGGAATAGCTACAGGATCCTTCAGGAGATCCAGACACACTGGACAGATGAACTGATCCTGATTTACTGAAATACTGGCTTCTGCCATTTTCCTGCTGTGTGTGTAAGAAAGAGAGAAAAAGAGGGAGAAAAAGAGAGGGGGCTTCAAGTTCTGAGTTTCGTTTTCTCTGAAATTAATTTCCTGTTGTGTGTGTTATAGTGTGACACACAGAGTGGGTGTGGCTTTAAACACAGAGAGTTCAGGCTTGTAAGAAACAGTGTAGTTTTACAACAGGAGATAATTTCTGATCTAAACAATCCAATCCAATGCAGTCTGATTTGTTCTTTGTTGTGAATTTGAATGTGGGTTTAATAATAACAAAAATATAAAACTGACAGCATTCAGACGCTTCACTCAGCACATCATGTCTTTGTAGGTGTAATGCTACAAGTTCACCACATCTGGATTCGAGGATCTCCTCCGTTTGCTCTCTGCAGTGTCTTCAACATCTGTCATGTGAATTAGAGAACGTCACTGTACAGCATTTGGATTGAAATCCAGGCTCTGACTAGACCTCTCATGAACATTCACACACTTTCATCAGCACAGTGTACTGGGTGTGTTTCGGCTCTTTGTCATGTTGGAAGGTAAATATTTCTCCAGCAGCAATTAAGAGGATGAAGTGTGGAAAATCGTTTGGACCAAATGACATCCCAGTAAAAGCATGGAGATGTTTACATTTACATTTGCAGCATTTAGCAGACGCAATTATCCAGAGCGACATACAAATATGGTTTGAGTCTCTAGCAATGAATAAATCTACACTGGTATGCAAGATTACAAACTTAATATAAATATAACTGTTGAATTCTACAAAGCAAACTTAGAAAGTGCTAATTTAAGTTTTTCAGGAAGAGGTAAGTTTTCATTCGTCGCATGAAGATAGTCAGGGACTCCGCTGTATGGACATCTAGGGGAAGTTCATTCCACCGCCTCGGTGCCTTAACAGAGAAGAGCCTTGAAGTATATTTACCACTCATTCTGAGAGAAGGTGGTACCAGTCAAGTGGTGCTGGAGGATCTGCGTGGTGCAGTGCGAGAAGTTATGAGGTCTCTGAGGTAAGATGGCGCTGGTTCATTTTTGGCCTTTTAGGCAAGCATCAGTGTTTTGAATCTGATGCTTTACACGTCAGTAGTAGTGTTTTATAATCAGTGTGAGATGTAATTGGAAGCAGTGTAGATGATTAAAACAGGGGTGATGTGGTCATATTTCCTAGATCTAGTGAGGACTCTTGCTGCTGCATTTTGAACCAACTGAAGCTTATTTCTGCACTTACTCCAACACCCAGACAGTAAAGCGTTACAGTAGTCTAATCTAGAAGTAACAAAAGCATCAACTAGTTTTTCTGAATCCTGTAACCACATCATATTTCTCATTTTAGCAATATTTCTAAGGTGAAAGAAGGAGATCCTGGTAATATTATTCACATGAGCCTCAAAGAAAAGACTGGGGTCAATAATCACACCACGGTCTTTGACAGCCGTACACGCTGAAACAGAAACACCATCCAGAGATGCTACTTAATCGGAAAGTTTGCTTCTAGCTGCATGTGGTCCTAGTAAAAGTACTTCCGTCTTATCTGAGTTATGCAGAAGAAAGTTATCAAGCATCTACTGTCTAATGTCCTTTACATGTCCTTTATAATATTTCTATAACTGACAATAACATAGTGATATCTTCCAGTCAATTAACTTTTTCTAGTACATTGACTGCCAGGCCACTCTACACAAAGTTATTGTGCCTTGAGATCTATCACAAGATGGCTGCCATGCCTTTTCTCTGAGTTTTTGGCTGCTTACAATCTACTAAAAATCTACTTAATCGCATTAAGGACCATTACATCAAGTTTGAGATTTGCTCAATTATATGCACTTTGATCATATACAGTGGATTTTGAGAACATTTCATTTTCATCATTTCATCTTCTCCCGCTTATCTGTAATTCGGGTCGCGGGGGCAGCAGTCTAAGCAGATTCCCCAGACACTTCTCCGTGTCCAGGGATCGGGCTGTCAAGGCCCCCGCCTTCGACCGCTGCCCAATCCTCTCAGCACCGGTCCCTTACGGTCACGGTCCTTGATTTATTTTTCTCCTAAGGGTCCCCTGGAGCATAGAGGGTTAAGGGCCTTGCTCAAGGGCCCAAGAGTGGCAGCTTGGCGATACAGGGGCTTGAACCCCCGACCTTCCGATCGGTAACCCAGCACCTTATCCGCTGGAGCCACCACTCCCCCTAGGATTTTGAGAACATCGAGTTGTAAAGAACTTTGTAATTTGCAACATTTTGTACTTCGCTTTGGAGGCTTCTGGCCTTGTTAGGCCTGAAGAGATATCCTCACATTAACATCCAACTTGGTACATCATGGTAAGAGTGAGTAATCATGCCTCCTAAATCTAAAGCAATGCCTGATGATGATGCTGTTGTGACCATGAGTACACTGACCCAGTTACTGGATCAGCAGAAAGAATTCTACAAGGACATGTTACAACAGCAACAAGAAAACTTCAAGAGTTTTATTCAAATAATCATGGATGGAAACACAAAAAGGTTGGATGGTGTTATCAGAGATGTCCAGGAGTTGAAAACAAGCTTACAATTCACTCAAGGCATCATGGAAGATATGAAAAAAGGATATATAGACATTGATGTAAAAATCAAATCATTTGAAAGCAGCATTACAAAGTCAAAGCAGGAGATGGATGATTTATTTAATAAGTTGGACTACATTGATAATCAGTCCAGCAGATCCAATTTTCTAATTGATGGGATTGCAGAGGAAAAAGGAGAAACTGCGGTAAAGTGGTCTAGAAATCAAGATTCAACAAATGCTAGCTGAGAATTTGGGTCTCGATGGTACAAAAATTGAGATTGAGCGAGCATATCGGATGGGCCAGTTCCAGGAAGGAAGAAAGCAGAGGAAAATTGTTGTTAAGTTTCTGAGATTTAAAGATCTCCAGCGCATCCTTTTTTTCTGCAAAGAAATTAAAGGGCACAAATATTTACATCAACGAAGACTTTTCAGATGTGGTGCAGCAAAGGAGAAGGGAATTGCTGCCTAAACTGATAGCAGCCAGAAAAAAAAAGGTGAAAGAGCCAGTCTAAGGTATGATAAACTCATTATTTGGCCTGCAATTGGACAAAGAGAATAACTGACTATGTTTACTATCCAACTTAAATTGTCTCATTGATGTTTTTTTTCTTTTGTAAACATGTCATCTTTATTTGTAAATTTGTCAAAGAAAGGTTTACTTTTAGCTCATTTAAACATATGTAGTCTTCGAAACAAGATTAACCCAGCCATTAGGGGGGCACAAGCCAGTGCACTCTTAGTGCCGGTCCCAAGCCCGGGTAAATGGGGAGGGTTGCGTTAGGAAGGGCATCCAGCGTAAAACGTGCCAAATCAAATATGCGGATCACAAATGAGAATTTCATACGACCGCCACAGGTATCGTTAGCCGACAGGGTACCGGTGGAAATTGGGCTACTGTTGGCCGAAGGAGGAGAAGGAGAGGAGGAAGGCGTCTACAGAGACGGCAGGAAAAGGAGCAGTGTAGGAGAGTAGAGGTTCGGGTTGGTACTATGACAGGTAAAGGGAGAGAGATAGCTGATATGATGGAGAGGAGAAAGGTAGATATGCTGTGTGTTCAGGAGACCAAGTGGAAAGGGAGTAAGGCCAGGAACATTGGAGGTGGGTTTAAACTGTTTTATCATGGTGTGGATGGGAAGAGAAATGGTGTAGGGGTGATTCTGAAGGAAGAGTACAGTAAGAGTGTAGTGGAGGTGAAGAGAGTTTCTGATAGGGTGATGATCGTGAAGGTGGAAGTTGAAGGGATGATGATAAATGTCATCAGTGCATATGCTCCACAAGTTGGCTGTGAGATGGAGGAGAAGGAAAGATTCTGGAGTGAATTAGATGAAGTGGTAGATGGTGTACCTAGGAAAGAACGATTGATGATTGGGGCAGACTTTAATGGGCATGTAGGTGAAGGGAACAGAGGTGATGAGGAGGTGATGGGTAGGTATGGTTTTAAGAAGAGGAATGTGGAAGGGCAGATGATGGTAGATTTTGCTAAAAGGATGGAAATGGCAGTGGTGAACACGTATTTTAAGAAGAAGGAGGATCATAGGGTGACGTATAAGAGTGGAGGAAGGTGCACACAGGTGGATTATCTTCTGTGTAGGAGATGCAACCTGAAGGAGATTGGAGACTGTAAGGTGTTGGCAGGGAACAGTGTAGCTAGACAGCATCGGATGATGGTCTGTAGGATGGTTTTGGAGGCGAAGAAGAAGAGGAGGAAAGTAAGGTTTGAAAGAAGAATAAGAATAATCATGGAAACTGAAGGAGGAAGAGTGTAGTGTGAGGTTCAGGGAAGAGGTCAGACAGGGGCTTGGTGGTGGTGGAGAGGTGCCGGATGATTGGGCAACTACTGCAGGAGTGATGAGGGAGGCAGCTAGAAAAGTACTTGGTGTGACATCTGGAAATAAAAAGCAAGACAAGGAGACATGGTGGTATAATGAGGAAGTGCAGAAGAGCATTAGGGGAAAGAGGTTGGCAAAACAGAAGTGGGATCGACAGAGTGATGAGAAAAGTGGGCAGGAGTACAAGGAGATGCGGCAGCAGGTAAAAAGGGATGTGGCGAAAGCCAAGGAAAAGGCATATGAGGAACTGTATAAGAGGTTGGACACTAAGGAAGGAGAAAAGGATTTATACCGATTGGCCAAGCAGAGGGACTGAGCTGGGAAGGATGTACTGCAAGTTAGAGCAATAAAGGATGGAGAGGGAAATGTGTTGACTAGTGAGGAGAGTGTGTTGAGAAGATGGAGGGAGTATTTTGAGCAGCTGATGAATGAGGAAAATCAGAGAGAGAGAAGGTTGGAGGATGTGGAGTTGGTGAAGCAGGATGTAGATAGGATTAGTAAGGAGGAAGTGAGAGCAGCGATTAAGAGGATGAAGAATGGAAAGTCGGTTGGACCAGATGACATACCGGTAGAAGCGTGGAGATGTTTAGGAGAGATGGCAGTGGAGTTTTTAACCAGATTGTTTAACAGGATTCTGGAAGGGGAAAGGATGCCTGAGGAATGGAGAAGGAGTGTGCTGGTACCGATCTTTAAGCATAAGGGAGATGTGCAGACCTGCAGTAACTACAGGGGAATTAAGTTGATCAGTCACACCATGAAGTTAGGGAAAGAGTAGTGGAAGCCAGGCTGAGAGAAGAGGTGACCATCTGTGAGCAACAGTATGGTTTCATGCCGAGGAAGAGCACCACAGATGCCTCATTTGCTTTGAGGATGTTGATGGAGAAGTATAGAGAAGGACAGAAGGAGCTGCATTGTGTATTTGTGGATTTAGAGAAAGCGTACGACAGGGTGCCGAGAGAGGAGTTGTGGTATTGTATGAGGAAGTCAGGTGTGTCAGAGAAGTATGTGAGGGTGGTGCAGGACATGTATGAGGACAGTGTGACGGCAGTGAAGTGTGCAGTAGGTACGACAGACTGGTTCAGGGTGAAGGTTGGACTGCATCAAGGATCGGCCCTGAGCCCTTTCCTGTTTGCAGTGGTGATGGACAAGTTGACGGACGAGGTCAGACAGGAGTCTCCCTGAATGATATTGTGATTTGTGGTGAGAGTAGAGAGCAGGTTGAGAAGAGCCTGGAGAGGTGGAGATATGCGCTGGAGAGAAGGGGAATGAAAGTCAGTAGGAGTAAGACAGAGTACATGTGTGTGAATGAGAGGGATGGCAGTGGAGTGATGCGGTTGCAGGGAGAAGAGGTGGAGAAGGTGGAGGAGTTCAGGTACCTGGGGTCAACAGTGCAAAGTAATGGAGAGTGTGTTAGAGAAGTAAAGAAAAGAGTGCAGGCAGGGTTGAGTGGGTGGAGAAGAGTGACGAGTGATTTGTGATAGTAGGGTATCTGCAAGAATGAAAGGGAAAGTTTATAGGACTGTGGTGAGACCTGCGATGTTGTATGGATTAGAGACAGTGGCATTGAGTAAAAGACAGGAGGTGGAGCTGGAGGTAGCAGAGGATTCATGGATGTGGTGAGGGAAGACATGCAGGTAGTTGGTGTGAAAGAGGCAGATGTAGAGGACAGGGTGGTATGGAGACGGATGATCCGCTGTGGCGACTCCTAATGGGAGCAGCCGAAAGAAGAAGAAGAAGAAGTCTTCGAAACAAGATTCATGAAATTACAAGAATCTGTTCAACAGAAAATATTCATGTTTTAGCCTTATCTGAAACACATCTAGATGACAGTTTTGAGAACTCACAGCTAACTATTGATGAGTACAAATTATATAGAAGAGATAGAAATCAAAATGGTGGGGGAGTTGCGTTTATATAAAGGAGAATATTGTTGCTACAATTAAATCAGATTTAATGTGCAGAGATATTGAAATAATATGGTTACAGATTAATCTTCCATCTTCAAAGTTGATCACAATGTATGCAATCTCAAACAGGTGGTGACACAACCCACAAGAATTGCTATGGATCATACGTCTAAATCAACATGTATAGATCATATTTTTACTAATGTTCCTGATTTATGTTCACGAGCAGTTTCTGTGGGGGTAGGATGCAGTGATCATAACCTGATAGCAATTTCAATAATGATGAAAATTCCTAAACCTGGTGGAAGGATCACGTATCGTAGATCGTATAAAAACTTTAATCCCAGCCTGTTTGTTGATGAGATCAATAATTCAAATTGGTTGGCAGTTCTTCAGGAGGAGGATGTAAATGCTTCTCTTAACATTTTTATGGACACTTTTAGTAAAATAGTTGATAAACATGCACCTCTCCGGAAAAGATCTATAAAAATCAACAGCGCTCCATGGTTAGATGAAGAGCTAATGTCCCTCATGAGGCAAAGGGACAATGTCAAAGATCTGGCCTTTAAATCAAAATGTGATGTAGACAGAGCACATTATCGCAAGTTGAGAAACAAAACTACAAAATTAAATAACATAAAAAAGAAAGCATATTATGGACATAAAATCTCCAATACTATGAATGATAGCAAACAATTGTGGAAAGTATTACAGAAATTGATGTGTAAAAAGCCAAATAATTTGACTATGTATATGGAGACTAATGATGGTGACATTATTAGTAAACCATATGATATTGCCAATCATTTGAATAATTTTTTTATATGCAAAGTAGAACAATTAAGATCTTGTATGACAATGCTAGATATTGAATCTCCTTGTGACAATGTTAGATTTATTATGAGAGGGAAAACTTGCTCCTTGTCATTTTATACTTTTAGTGAGGACAATGTTAAGAAGTTGCTTCTCTCTTTATTTGATGGGAAAATGCCTGGTACTGATCATCTTGATGGCAAAATTTTTAAAATTGTTGCAAATATTTTGTGCAAACCAATATGTCACATATTTAACAGATCAGTGCTCAGCGGAGTGTTTCCTAAGCTATGGAAAGCTATCCTAAGCTTCCTGTATTAAGCAAAATTTTTGAAAGGTTACTTTTTAATCAAATGTTAGAGTACTTTACATTAAATGAATTGCTTACTAGTTCACAGCATGCCTATAGACCAGGCCATTCAACTAACACTGCATTAGTGCATATGGTTGATCAGTGGCTTACATATATGGAGGGTAAAAGACTTGTTGGTGCAGTACTTTTAGATTTTACAGCTGCATTTGATGTAATTGACCATGATATTCTGTTGTCAAAGCTCAAGTATTATGGGTTCTCACAACTGTCTGTTTCACTGATAAGGAGTTATTTTAATGGGAGAACTCAGCAAGTATTTTTTAATGGTAGTTTTTCTGACAATAAATGTATATCATGCGGTATTCCACAGGGCAGCTGTTTGGGTCCACTTTTATTTTTTATTTTTGTGAAGGATTTGCCCCATGTTGTTAGAAATGCAGAAGTTGTACTGTATGCAGATGATGCAAGTTTATTTTGTGCATCTCCTTCAATCACTAATTTAAGTCTGAACCTTCAAAACCAATTAAATTTGATTATCAACTGGGTTAATTTGAACAAATTAGTTTTAAATATTTTCAAAACCAAATGTATCGTTTTTGGTACTAAACATTTGTTAAATAAACCTTGTAACCTAAATTTGACTATTAAAACAATTTTGGTTGAGCAGGTTACTAAAATTAAACTCTTGGGTGTCAAGCTGGATAATCAGCTCTCATGGACTGATCAGATAAATCATATTGTTTCTAGGATGGGCAGAGGCATTGCTTTGTCTAGGAAGTGTGTGCCGTTTTGTCCACCCTCAGTCATGAGAACAGTTGTCCAGTCTCTGGTCTTGTCACACCTGGAGTACTGCTCAGTTATTTGGTCCAGTGCTACACAGGAGCACTTGAAAAAACTTCACCTTGCACAGAATAGAGCTGCCAGGGTAGCTCTTGGCTGTTCGTACAGGACCAGTGTGAATGAGATGCACACTATATTAGTATGGCTGAAGGTACAGGATAAGGTAAAGATAAGTCTTCTGTGCTATATGCATAATGCCATCTATAAAAATAATCCCAGATTTTTTGTGGATAAATTGGTGTACAGTGGGTATTGCCACCAACATGTTACTCGGCAGGTCAGCTCTGGTGATTTAGTTGTTCCTTTTGCACAGTCAAGTTGTATGGGGAGAACTGTACTGTTTAGATCCTCCGTAGCTTGGAATCAACTGTCAATGTGTATAAGACAAATAAGTAACAGATATTATTTTAAAAAGATTGTAAAAAAATTTATGATTTGTAATGAAAATTAAGTGTAATGACTCAAATTGAATTGTATTTATTTTTTTATAACATATTGTAAAAAGTGTGGTGTGATTGTATATAATATGTTTTGATTTTGTGAAATGGACCCCAGGAAGATTAGCGACCACTCGTGGAAGCTAATAGGGTTCCAAATAAATAAATAAAAAATAAATAAACACACTTCCTTAACATAGTTAAGCTGATCTCTCTCATCTGGCTTTGCTGAAATATACAGCTGTGTATCATCAGCATAGCAATGGAAGCGAATACCATGTTTATGAATAATTTCACCAAAAGGAAGCATATGTGGCAAGTGTAATGGTGTCACACTAAATAATTGAAGTTACAATTGATCAGTGGCATTAAGGTGTGAGTTTTCTTTCTTTATTTTGAAATTTATATTGGCGATTGCATGAATGATGCACGGTCACGTAGGTAGAATAAGTGCTTTCATGCAAGCTCTCACGTGTATGCACGAAGGTAGAGATGACGTCATTTTCGTGCGCCCTCTTTCTTTTGCCGAATGTGATAGCGATGAGAGGTATGATTTATCAGCTCTTCGGGAAAAAGTTTTAAAATAATAATAAATACAAATCGCCTCTCCTTGAACTGCCACCTTAACGTGGTGGAGGGGTTTGAGTACTCGAATGACCCTAGGAGCTATGTTGTCCGGGGCTATATGCCCCTGGTAGGGTCTCCCAAGGCATACAGGTCCTGGGCGACGGGTCAGACTAAGAGCGGTTCAAAACCCCTTATGAGAGATACTACATCAGGGACCGTGACGTCGCCCGGTATGGCGCAGCCGGGGCCCCACCCTGGAGCCAGGCCCGGGGTTGGGGCTCGTATGCGAGCGCCTGGTGGCCGGGCCTTCCCCCACAGGGTCCGGCCGGGCTCAGCCCGAAGGAGCGACGTGGGGCCGCCTTCCAGTGGGCTCACCACCTGCAGGAGGGACCGTAAGGGGCCGGTGCTAAGAGCATCGGGCAGCAGTCGAAGGTGGAGGCCTCGACAACCCGATCCCTGGACACGGAAGCTAGCTCTAGGGACGTGGAATGTCACCTCGCTGGCAGGGAAGGAGCCTGAGATTGTGCGTGAGGTTGAGAGGTTCCGACTAGAGATAGTCGGGATCACCTCTACGCATGGCCTGGGCTCTGGAACCACACTCCTCGAGAGAGGATGGACTCTTTACAACTCTGGAGCTGCCCATGGTGAAAGGCGTCGGGCTGGTGTGGGTTTGCTTATAGCCCCCCAGCTCAGCTGCCATGTGTTGGAGTTTACCCCGGTGAATGAGAGGGTCGTTTCCCTGCACCTACGGGTCGGGGATAGGTCTCTCACTGTGGTGTGTGCCTACGGGCCAAACGGCAGTATAGAGTACCCGGCCTTCTTGGGGTCTCTGGGAGGGGTGCTGGACAGTGCTCCGACTGGGGACTCCGTCGTTCTACTAGGAGACTTCAATGCACACGTGGGCAGGGACAGTGACACCTGGAGGGGCGTGATTGGGAGGAACGGCCCCCCTGATCTGAACCCGAGCGGTCTTCAGTTATTGGACTTCTGTGCTAGTTACAGTTTGTCCATAACGAACACCATGTTCAAGCATAAGGGTGTCCATCAGTACACGTGGCACCAGGACACCCTAGGCCGTAGGTCGATGATCGACTTTGTGGTCGTTTCATCTGACCTGCGGCCGTATGTCTTGGACACTCGGGTAAAGAGAGGGGCGGAGCTGTCAACTGATCACCACCTGGTGGTGAGTTGGATCCGATGGCGGGGGAGGAAGCTGGACAGACTCGGCAGACCCAAGCGTACTGTGAGGGTCTGCTGGGAACGTTTGGCCGAGCCTCCTGTCAGAGAGATCTTCAACTCCCACCTCCGGCGGAGCTTTGACCGGATCCCGAGGGAGGCCGGAGATATTGAGTCCGAGTGGACCATGTTCTCCACCTCCATTGTCGAAGCGGCCGCTCGGAGCTGTGGCAGTAAGGTCTCCGGTGCCTGTCGAGGCGGCAATCCCCGAACCCGGTGGTGGAAACCGGAAGTAAGGGATGCCGTCAAGCTGAAGAAGGAGTCCTACCTGGCCTGGTTGGCTTGTGGGACTCCTGAGGCAGCTGACGGGTACCGGCAGGCCAAGCGAACTGCAGCCCGGGTGGTTATCGAGGCAAAAACTCGGGCCTGGGAGGAGTTCGGTGAGGCCATGGAAAAGGACTATCGGCTGGCCTCGAAGAGATTCTGGCAAACCGTCCGGCGCCTCAGGAGGGGAAAGCAGTGCCCCACCAATGCTGTTTACAGTAGAGGTGGGGAGCTGTTGACCTCAACTGGGGATGTCGTTGGACGGTGGAAGAAATACTTCGAGGATCTTCTCAATCCCGCCGTCACGTCTTCCATTGAGGAAGCAGAGGCTGAGGGCTCAGAGGCGGACTCGTCCATCACCCAAGCTGAAGTCACCGAGGTAGTAAAGAAACTCCTCGGTGGCAGGGCACCGGGGGTGGATGAGATCCGCCCTGAGTACCTCGAGTCTCTGGATGTTGTGGGGCTGTCTTGGCTGACACGCCTCTGCAGCATCGCGTGGCGGTCGGGGACAGTGCCTCTGGAATGGCAGACCGGGGTGGTGGTCCCTCTTTTTAAGAAGGGGGACCGGAGGGTGTGTTCCAACTATAGGGGGATCACACTTCTCAGCCTACCTGGGAAAGTCTATGCCAGGGTACTGGAGAGGAGAATACGGCCGATAGTAGAACCTCGGATTGAGGAGGAACAATGTGGTTTTCGTCCAGGCCGTGGAACACTGGACCAGCTCTATACCCTCTACAGGGTGCTGGAGGGTTCATGGGAGTTTGCCCAACCAGTCCACATGTGCTTTGTGGATTTGGAAAAGGCATTCGACTGTGTCCCTCGCGGCGGCCTGTGGAGGGTGCTCCGGGAGTATGGGGTCGGGGGCCCTTTACTAAGGGCTGTCCGGTCCCTGTATGACCGAAGCAGGAGCTTGGTTCGCATTGCCGGCAGTAAGTCAGACTTGTTCCCGGTGCATGTTGGACTCCGGCAGGGCTGCCCTTTGTCACCGGTTCTGTTCATAATTTTTATGGACAGAATTTCTAGGCGCAGCCAGGGGTCGGAGGGTGTCCGGTTTGGTGACGACACGATTTCGTCTTTGCTCTTTGCAGATGATGTTGTCGTGTTGGCTTCATCAGACCAGGACCTTCAGCATGCACTGGGACGGTTTGCAGCCGAGTGTGAAGCGGCTGGGATGAGAATCAGCACCTCTAAATCCGAGGCCATGGTCCTCAGTCGGAAAAGGGTGGCTTGCCCACTTCAGGTTGGTGGGGAGTTCCTGCCGCAAGTGGAGGAGTTTAAGTATCTTGGGGTTTTGTTCACGAGTGAGGGAAGGGTGGAACGGGAGATTGACAGACGGATCGGTGCAACTTCTGCAGTAATGCGGTCGATGTACCGGTCTGTCGTGGTGAAGAAGGAGCTGAGCCGCAAGGCGAAACTTTCGATTTACCGGTCAATCTACGTTCCTACTCTCACCTATGGTCATGAGCTCTGGGTCATGACCGAAAGGACAAGATCCCGGATACAGGCGGCCGAAATGTGCTTCCTCCGCAGGGTGGCTGGGCGATCCCTTAGAGATAGGGTGAGAAGCTTAGTCACTCGGGAGGAGCTCAGAGTAGATCCGCTGCTCCTCCACATCGAGAGGGGTCAGCTGAGGTGGCTCGGGCATCTGTTCCGGATGCCTCCTGGACGCCTTCCTGGGAAGGTGTTCCGGGCGCGTCCCACTGGGAGGAGACCCCGGGGAAGACCTAGGACACGCTGGAGAGACTATGTCTCCCGGCTGGCCTGGGAACGCCTTGGTGTCCCCCCGGAAGAGCTGGAAGAAGTGTCTAGGGAGAGGGAAGTCTGGGCATCTTTGCTTAGACTGCTGCCCCCGCGACCCGGCATCGGATAAGCGGGAGAAGATGGATGGATGGACAAATCGGTTAAGGAATTTTTGTGTTAAATATGATTATTTGTTAATTTTTCTTTTGATTTACAGTTAGTAATTTAATTGATGAATGTAATAATGTGTATAGTTAATTTTATAGTTATTTCAGGTAATGGCCACCATTACACGTGCGGCATCCTTTAGTTAAATTAAGTTAAATGAATAATTTCATTGCTATAAACTTGGTTGATTGAAGATGCATTTTATTTTAATGATCCATGAGAAGTTCCATGTATTTTTTTTGTTAAATTAATATACAGTACATTAAGAGAATATGTAATGATTGACAGGCACGGCTAGACCAGAGATTCACCATTTATTATCTGATGGTGTCTGTTTCAATACAGGTATGTAATTGGATTATTGTTATTTTATTTTTCTGTATTTTTCTTTCTTTCGATGTTATATTATTATTATAGTTTAGAAATTGTCATTTCCGTGCGCCCTCTCTCTTTTGCCGAATGTGATAGCGATGAGAGGCACGGCTAGACCAAAGATTCGCTATTTATTATCTGATGGTGTCTGTTTCAATACAGTGGTGAGAGAACACAGAAGCTGGAAGTAAATCTTCCGACAATTGTACCAACGTGTGGAGTCTTTTCATTTAAAAACGTACACAACGCAGAGCGAACCCACTACAAATTGGTGCCGTGACCCATCGTTTGGTTTGCTGATTGCTGACCGCCGGGAAGCTGTGAGAGTAACTGTCTTTGCCAGAGCAATGCTGATGTCATCGTTGATCTGCATTTCAGGAGCGATTTGCCATTGACTAGCTTGGATTGATTTATCTCATTTATCTTTTGAGGGGACATTTTCCGTTGGAAAAGACTTGCGGGACATTTGACAGTAAGCTCACTTTGATTTCAGGTTAAAGGGTTTTTTTGTTTGTTTGTTTGTTTGTTTTTGTGTGTGTGTATTAAGCAAATTTCGGGAATTTGGTATGGCTGATGACAAGGAGGAAGGTTTAGTATTAGATTACAAGTCAAGTCAAGTCAAATTTTATTTATATAGCGCCTTACAGCAACCAAAAGGAGCACAAGGCACTTTAAATTTTTTTTAAAAATAGACAGTAGACAATAAAATATAAAAAATATATAAAAAATATAAAAATATAACTACACAGTAGACAATAAAATAAAAAATATAAAAAATATAAAAATATAAGAGCACAATATATATGTAAAAAAGCAGTTGAAACAGGGCTACGTGTTAAAAGCTTGTATAAATAAAAAAGTTTAAAAACACTCAGCACAGTGATGGACCGAATGTGAGCTGGAAGACCAGCCACTAAACTTTTTACATCTGTACTTAGGAGTGACCAGAGAGGTATGTCCAGAGGAACGGAGAGTTCTGGCTGGATGGTAAACTGTTATTAATTCGGTGAGGTAGGCCGGGGCAAGACCATTGATGGCCTTGAATACGAATAGCAGGAGCTTATACTCCACCCTATACCGCACCGGAAGCCAGTGAAGCGTGCGGAGGACCGGGGTGATGTGTGAGCGTTTTGTGGTGTTGGCGAGATCCTTAAGCTGATGAAGGCATGTATTGCTTTTTCAAGGTCAGCTTGGGAGAAAAATGGTTTGACTTTGCTGAGGAGTCTTAGCTGGTAAAAGCTTGCCTTCACTACTGCACTGATCTGTTTCTCGAATTATATACTTTGGTCAAAAATAACACCCAGGTTACACACGGTAGGTGCAAACTGAGGAGTAAGAGGACCAAAACTCAGAACTGCTGGGTGAGTCCGGGCTAAAAAGGATATACTCAGTCTTTTCCTCATTCAGATGAAGGAAGTTCTGGGAAAGCCACTGTTTAACATCCTGAAGGCAGTTATGGAGAGGGTCCAATGCAGAGCTATCACTCAGAATCACAGGAAGATAGATCTAGAGGTCGTCAGCATAGAAATAAAATTGAACTTTGTGATTGGAAATTAGTTGACCAAGTGGCAGCATATAGAGAGAAAACAGAATGGGACCAAGAATAGATCCCTGAGGCACACCAGATGACAGAGGAGCAACCAATGAAGAATGATCATTAAGTACAACTGAAAAAGTTCTGTTAGTGAGGTATGATGAAAACCAATTTAGCACCACACCCTGCAGACCGACAACATGCTGAAGACAAGAGATGAGGATGGCATGATCCACGGTGTCAAATGCAGCGGTCAGGTCCAGTAACACCAGAACCGCAGAGCTTTTTCTATCCAGGGCTCCAAGGATGTCATTGTGGACCCTCAATAACGCTGATTCAGTGCTATGTCTCGACCTGAAGCCAGACTGAAATATATCACCAATGTCGTGCAGTCGAAGGTGAGACTGAAGCTGAGTGAAAACAAAGCTTCTCCATCAACTTCGACAGAAATGACCGGTTAGATATAGGGCGAAAGTTGGTTAGTGTGGAGGGATCAAGAGGTTTCTTGAGCAGCGGTCTAACAATAGCGTGTTTGAAAGCAGCGGGAACAGTACCCATGCTAAAACAGTTGTTTATGAAAGAGACAAGGATGGGTCCTATGGTGTCAACAGCCTCCTTCAAAATCCTGTCAGGAACAGCGTCTAGAGGACAGGTGGTGGGCTTCAACTCGTGGACAGCTTTTTTGAGGTCCACCAAAGTGACCGCATCAAAGCTCTCTAGCACACATTGTGCTGCACGCGTAGAGATGGCAACAGCGGGGATTTGTGTAATGGTTTGCCTAACAGACGAAACCTTGTCCAAATATGTTGCTTGAAAGCATTGCATGTGTTTACAGAAACGTCATTCAAGGCGACAGACACCGGATTAATGACAGAATTGATAGTGGTGAATAAAATTCCAGGGCGGTGGCTATTGCTGTTGATGAAAGCAGAGAGGTACTGTCCTTTAGCTTCCTTCAGTGCACTCTGATAGGTGGCAAGACTGTCTCTAAATATCTCGAGTGACACCTGCAGCCTATCCTTCTTCCATTTTCGCTCGGCCTGCCTACACCGGCGCCTGAGGGCCCGAGTTGTATCATTGAGCCAGGGATCCGCAGGAACATTGGTGGACTTTACCTTATAGGGTGCAACAGAGTCCATAATCTGGGAGCAGATGGTATGGAAGGAGGCGAGGAAACGGTCCGGACAGGGAGGCAATGCCAATTCATCAATAAAGGCGAGATCAGAAACAGAAGGCATCAATAAAATCCTCGACTGTAGATGAGGGTAATAATGCGACGGCGATGAGGGGCAGTAGACGTTGGTACAGGTGAAACAGCACAAATGTCAAATCGTATAAGAGAATGGTCAGAGATGGGAAAATCCAAGACTTTGCAATTTGACACAATCACCCCACGAGAGATAATAAGGTCAAGAGTGTGACCTAACCTATGGGTGGGACAGGAAATTGACTGAGCCAGATCTAAAGAGTCTAAAAGTGCCTTAAAATCATTAGCAGGTTTATCAGTGGGGCAGCAAGCATGAATGTTAAAGTCACCACAGATTAGAACATTGTCAAACTTTGCTAGAAACTCTGACAGAAACTCTGAGAACTCAATTAAAAAATCCTTGTTTGATTTGGGCGGCCGGTAGATTACTGCACATAGGATCGGACAGGGTAGTATGAGCACAAATACTTGTACCTCAAAGCTGGCATACCCTCTAGTGGACAGCTGGCGGCACTTCAGGGACTGTCTGTGTATAGTGGCTATTCCCCCGCCCCTACCCGTTTGCCGAGGCGTGTTTAGGTAAAGGCAAGCAGAGGGGAGGATTTCCGAAAAGGCACTGACGTCATCTGGGGGAAGCCAGGTTTCGGTGAGGATAAAGAGATCCAGATTGTGAGAGGAGATGACATCATTGAGGACAAATGTTTTGTTATTGAGCGATCTGGTGTTACAAAGTGCCATGCGGAACGTGGAAAGGTTGGCAGGCGACAATGTCACACGAGGAATTGGACTAGGGTTTTCTTGAACACAACAGGGTGGATGTTTCAGCACGGCGGGGACACGAAAATAGAACATCTGTGTTGGAGCCAACCTGCCGAAGCCATCGGGGCGTCTCAGGAAAGGAGGAATTAATGTCAACAGTGGCGGTGGTGGTTTAAAGGACTGGGTATTTAAGAGGAGATTGGTTGTAAAACACAATTCCAGCAGCGTGCTGCGATCATACACAATAAGCAATAAGACGATAGCAAAAGCAAAAAAACTCTGAAAAAACAGAGGAGCAAGTGGCAGGCCAAATACAGTGGCGCCATCTTGGATCAGCCTCCTTCTGTTCAACTTCCTTTTTACAGCAAAATGATGGCTGGTAGGGGAAGGGGTGCACTACTTGCCACACCTGACAGAGGTTTTCAGTTTATGGGTCCGCAGTATGTAAGCACTGGGAGGGGTGGAAGACTTAGATCATCAGTTGAGGATAGACCTGACATAAACTGTAGTCCAATAACAAAACCATACATGCATAACAAACATGAATTGGGACTTTCACGTGATATAAGTGACCTTGTCAGGCAAATTGGATCTGAAATTGGTGAAGCTATCAGGGACAGTCTGCTTCAAAGCTAGACATTCCTGTTTGCCATCTAGTGGTTGCTCTGGAGAAAATATTAACGTTTCTGAAGTTAAGATGTCGAACGAGACCATTATTGATGCTTCCAAGTTGAATTTGGTTCTGAAGTCTGAAATAACTGCACCACCTTATTTTCGTGGAGATAGTACTGGTTCTGTGATGGAGTGGGAAGAACTGATGCGGGTGTACCTTAATACAAAAGAAGTGGTAGGCTTGGAAAGGGTTGAGAAAGTAATGAACAGATTAATGGGGAGGGCTAGGGACATCATAAGGGTCTGGTTGAGCAACAGAAAGGTTACTCCATCCGCGGATACTGTTTTCACGCTTTTCAGACATCACTTTAGTGATTCCAGTAGATCAGGTATGCCTTTAGCCGATTTCTATTTGTGAAACCTTTCTCCAATGATGGTCCCTTGGATTATTGGATACGGTTGAACAAGGCTGCTGAGGTGGCTGGGCAGGGCCTTAGGGAGGAGGGAAGGACTTTAAAAAATCGAAGTAGAGAACTTGCTGTAATGTTTATTTGACACTGTCCTGAAAGGGAACCGTCTCTGTGCTCAAAAACAAACCAGTACAGTCTTGGACAGCTTCTGAGGTCCAAGAGAGATTGGATGAGATGCTAAGGGAACAGAAAGTGACGAGACGGGTTACAAGTCAACATACTGCCAAAATTCTTGAGCCTATTAATGAGTCAACATCTCTGCCTCCTCATAGACTTGAAACAACTACAACAGCAGCTGATAGCGGTGCTCTAGACAAAGTTTTGACTATGTTGGAGAAGACTCTTGTTTGTAATACACAGTCAGTGTGAGGTGGTTGGTCCAAGAATCCTAATAGATGGAATCGTGATTGTAGAGTTTGCACCAGCAAAGATCACAGTACTACGGCCCATTGCAAGATGTACAATCTCTGCTTTAAGTGTTATTCACCTGGGCAAATGAGCTTTAATTGTGAGACGACTGTCCCCAGGGAAGGCACTGGCAGATGGGGAGATGACAAGCTTCAGGGAAACTAGAGAGCCTCCATTGTGGGGAGGGCAATGTGGGGCAAAATGTAAGATCCTCCTTAGATACTGATGTTGAGTCGGTTTATTCATCTTGTTGTGAGAGTATAAGAAAAGACAAGACTGATTTTTCAGAATAATATTCAATCATTGCCAAATGACAGTCTGTTTTATTCAAGTGTTTTGGTGCAGGACAGAGTTCGTTTGAGGGTATTGCTGGACAGTGGCTTCATGGCACCTACTTTGAGTGCTGATGCGGTTCCTCAGCTAAGAGAAGCTGGAGTCTTTAATCAGGAGTTGTTTCCCCGGTCAGACATTGTCCTAGTTGGGTGCGGTGGAAAGCAGACTAGTCCTGTAGGTACGTGTAACTGAAAAATGAGGTGTATGGGTTCTGCTTTAGTGTTCCAGTTCTAAGGTGGACAGGTGGACCAGCTTATCATTGGTACCAATGTGCTGTGTATTTTCATCTCACGCACATTTGACGAAAATACCGTATTGAATTCAAGCGAAGAGAACACGCACATAAAAAAAAAAAAAAAACACAAATACAAACTTCGATATGCAAATTGTTTACTTAAATTTTAAGTAAACAGTTTGTGTCAAGTTCGCTCTCAAAATGGCAGGTAAAAATGCACAGCAAAACGAAAATATGAAGATGAACACAGGACGTTTAGTGGGAGAGTTTATATTTATTATGTTGAACTTAATGGCAAGTCATTCTGCCTTATGTCAGGCGTCATTAGCGCATTTCAAAACTTTAAATCTCAGCACCACTTTAGATCACTCCATGCTAACATCAACTAGGAATTTCCAAAAGGGACTGAACTTCACAAGCACAAGTTGGTCACTTTGAAAAGTCAGGCAGAAAAGCAGATACATTTTTTCCAAAAATTTAGCTTTAAATTTGGCTTGGAAAATTTTATTTGGCTTGGAACATTGCACGGGCTAAAAAGCCATACAATGAAGGGGAGTTCGTTAAATAATGCCTCAGTGAAGTTGTTGAAATCTTGTCTTCTGAGAACGACAAACTAAAACGCATTGTATCAGACGCACAACTGTCCCGCCACACTGTTGAACACAAAATATGGGACATTACCACGGCTATTGAATCACAGTTGCACTCTGACCTGGAATGCCGGAAGTCCCACTAAGCAACATGCATAGTAAAAGAAAAACGCTATTGTAAATTATTATATTTTTGATTGTGGACTTGGTTGAACTGAGAGTTTGTGTGTGTGAGACAGTGTGTGTGTGTGTGTGTGTGTGTGTGTGTGTGTGTGTGTGTGTGTGTGTGTAAGAGGAAGGGATGGGTGATGTTCATGTGTGCCCATGTGTATGATGTGGCTTTTTGTGGTAACACAGTAAAAAATGTGGCTCTTGGTCTCTGACTGGTTGGCCCCAACTGGTCTACTGTAATACCAGTTGACGATCTGGTGCTGTAGTTCTTTTTACGCAAACATAAAAGCCTAGTAATATAATTTGGAAGCATACCAAGCAGTGCCTTTACAGTATATACTAATATATGTGATTTCCTTCTTTGATATAAGGAGGTCCAACCTACACAGTTATATAGCAAACAATGATGAGTACGTGAACAAGCATTTGTTATAAAACACAATGCAGCATGAAACACACTATCTAATCTTTTAATAAATATATAGAGGCATGCATATAAATAATATCACCATAATCTAAAATGGGTAAAAAAAAAAGTACTCTGTATAATTTTTTTTTTCAAGCTCCAAAAGAAAAAAAAAATTTTTGCCGAAAGAGAAAACCCAGTCTTGGTTTGAATCTTTTTAGCAAGTAATCAATATGAACATCAAATGCCAACTTCTCGTCTATCCATATTCCTAGATATTTGTAAGTTGTTACTCTATCTATATGCACGCCATCAATAGAAAGGATAGACGGAGCAGTGATCATAGAACGACTACGCGAAAAAATGATATACCTAGTTTTTTTTCGCAACCAAAAGTAATTTCAATTGGAGTAAATTATGCTGAAAAGTATTAAAAGAATTCTGGAGAATTTCAATAGCTTGTGACAAAGAGGATGCAGTTAAATAAATAATTGTATCGTCAGCATAAACATGTAGCTTTGCGGATTTTATTCCCTGCCCTAATTCATTTATAAAAATAGAAAAAAAGAAGTGGTGCCAATAAATAACCTTGAGGAACTGTCATGCGGGAAACGGAGGCGGAAGCCATAGTAACAGAAAACAAAGCTTTATTCAACACAAAAGGCAGAGCCAACACTAAAACCTGCGTTCGCAGGGATAATCCAGATAACGGAGTCCAGGGAAAAGGAAGATATAATCCCAGGCACGCCTGGGAAGAAGCGCGGTCCACGCGAAGAGAGAGAGATAGTCCGGGTCGAACGGCACGTAGCAAGGATTAGCATACGCGAACACACAACAACACGAACACACAGGAACATACGTGGACGGGCATGAACGTGCAATAACGGAGAGGTATTGTGGGTGAGTGAGCGGTTTATATTGGAGCTGGGGGTGAGTGAATAACAAGCTCCAGGTGTGCATGATTTAAGCTGAGAGCTTGGGAGCAAGCGGAGGCAATGACAGCCACTGAAAGGCGGCGTGGCAGGTGGATTCCTGACAGGAACACCCTTCTTGACTGTTAACACGGATGAAATATAATTATCCACAGCAACACATTGCGTTCGATCAAATAAATACATTTTAAACCAATTCAAAGCCGAATTACAAAGACCTATATATTTAAGTCTCTGTAACAGTAAGTCATGATCCACTAAGTCAAACGCTTTTGCCAAATCAACAAAAAGGGAACACAATGCTGTCTTTCATCGAGAGCAGTTATTAAATCATTTGTAATAAGTGTAGTAGCTGTTATCATACTGTGACCCACTCTAAAACCTGACTGAAATGTGTTAATATTATGACTACCTAGATATTATTTCATTTGATCATTTACTATAGATTCAAAAACTTTTGCTAAGATCAGTAGTTTAGAAATAGGTCGATAATTATTCAAATCACAGGGATCTCCTCCTTTTAATAATGGCATAACCATAGCTGATTTCCAAGAAATTGGAATTACATTAGTGGATAGACTCAAATAAAAAATTGATGCAATAGGTTCAGCAATAATATCTGAAGACAATTAAAAAAAAAAAACTGGTTTATAAACTTGGCTGGGCAATATAGAGGTAAAGGAAAATAAATCTGAGTCATTATAATTTGTCTGCTCTTCAATTTCCTGTTCGCCAGTGACCAACAAATTTAAAATGATTAATTACAGACAAGGCTGATATTGTTAATATGTTAAATAATCTTTGAAGATGATGCTGGTGAAGCAAGTTTTACTTGCTCACCCTGACTTCTCAAAGCCATTTATTCTGTCTGTGGATGCTTCAATGAGTGGTCTTGGGGCTGTGCTTTCCCAAGTACAGGAGGGTCATGCTGTTGCAAGACCAATTGTTTTCGCTTTGAAGTCTCTTAACCATGCCCAGTCCAGGTATCCTGCTCATAGACTTGAATTTCTGGCCATGAAGTGGGCCATTTGTGATAAATTCAGTCATTGGCTCCGTGGGAACAGATTTATGGTTTGGACGAATAACAACCCGCTCAAGTATATTTTAACAAAGCCAAAGCTTGATGCCTGCGAGCAGAGATGGGTTGCGAAGTTGGCTCCTTTTAAGTTTGACATTCAGTACATACCGGGACCGAAAAATGTGGTAGCGAATGCGTTGAGTCAGGAGCCTTTTGCTACTTCTAAGATTTTGCACAGACTAACAAGAACCCCATACGATATTCTGAAGCATGAAGCGGAGATGCTTGGGGTTGGGCGAGTGCAGGATATGTTTCATTTGTCCTGTGTACATGAAAAAGATGTTTGCTGGGGGGTTAGTGTCCTCTGGGGAGATGTCAGCTGTGCTCTGCTCTCATAGCCACTGGGATGAAGCCGCTGCAAATAGAGCATTCGCGTATGTTTAGCATTTGAGGGTTTTGGAGGATGACATGCAGTACCTGCTAAATTGCTTGACAAGCAGCGTCTGGATCCAGTTGTGAGTAGGGTGAGGTTCTTTGTAGAGCGTGGTAGACGGCCTAGTAGGCGAGAGAAAGTTAAGGAGTCAGAGGAAACTGTACGAACAATGAAACAATGGGGTAAATTCACAATCAAGTTAGGCATACTTTACCGGGTGTCTAAGAACCCACTAACCAAGAAATTTTTTTTACAGTATGTTGTACCGGCAGTCTTGAGAGGTTTGGTTTTAAAAGGGGTGCATGATAACGCAGGTCATCAGGGCCAGCACCGCACTCTTTGGCTTGCACGGCAGAGACTCTACTGGAATTCTTTGGAGCATGACACAAAATTGTACGTGTCGCATTGCAAGAGATGTGTATTGAATAAGACTCCTGATCCGGAGGCCAGAGCTCCACTTGTGTCGATAACTACAACAGCACCATTAGAGTTGGTTTGTGTCGATTTTTGGACAGCTGAGGATGTCAACAACAAGTCGGTTGATGTGTTGGTAGTAAACGATCATTTCACTAAACTTGCCTGTGCATACACTTGTCCTAATCAAACTGCCAAGTCTGTTGCCTGTGTACTGTGGAACAATTTTTTTTGTGTATATGGTTTCCCGGCTCATATCCATTCACATAAGGGTGCAAACTTTGAAAGTTCTTTGAATGCAGAAATGTTGACATTATCGGGTGTTGCCAAATCCCATACTACTCCGTATCATCCTATGGGTAATGGTCAAACTGAAAGGTTTAATCGTACTCTTGGTGATATGATTAGGTCTCTGCCTCCAAGGTCTAAAGTTAACTGGCCTCAGATGCTAAATACACTGACTTTTTCGTACAATTGTACTAGGCATGAGACTACTGGCTATCCACCTTTCTTTTTCATGTTTGGCCATTCCCCGAGGTTGCCAGTGGATGTTCTGTTTGAGAGTGTGATTTTGGATGGTAAAAATGTCGACGTGAGTAAATATGTCCAGTTCATGGGAAGGGATTTGATGGAGGCAATGTCACTTGCACAACAAAATGCACACCAACAGCAGAACAAACAGGCCGATTATTACAATTGAAAGTGCAAGGGTCATTTGTTGGAGTTGGGTGATAGAGTCCTCATAGCGAACAAAGGTGAGAAGGGAAAAAGGAAATTAGCTGACCATTGGGAGAGCACAGTGTATTTTGAAGTGAGTAAGAACTGTTATTTGAATACATACAAGATTCGTCATCCTGTTACAGGAGGTATCAAAGTTGTCCATCGGAATTTGTTAATGCCTGTAAACTTTTTACCATTGCCTGCTTGGGATAACTCAGTGGATTTATAGTGTGACTTAAGTTCAAATGGTGATTTGTCACAATCAGACTGACAGAACAGTGATACTGAAGACAGGACTTCTCAATTGATTGCTGACTTGAATGAGGTTGAGAGGATGGGTACAGGTGAAACGGTGGATGTGATCAACAGTGTTGAACATGAGATTGGGATTCATAAGGCGGGGCAGCACACTAGACAAGCTGAAGGAATGGGATGTCAGGATAATTCCGACAGTTCGTCTAATGCTTGACGAGGAAAATAAGTATTTGAACACCCTGCTATTTTGCAAGTTCTCCCACTTAGAAATCATGGAGGGGTCTGAAATTTTCATTGTAGGTGCATGTCCACTGTGAGAGACATAATCTAAAAAAAAGAAATCCACAATATATGATTTTTTTACTATTTATTTGTATGATACAGCTTCAAATAAGTATTTGAACACCTGAGAAAGTCAATGTTAATATTTGGTACAGTAGCCTTTGTTTGCTATTACAGAGGTCAAACTTTTTCTGTAGTTTTTTACCAGGTTTGCACACACTGCAGGAGGGATTTTGGCCCACTCCTCCACACAGATCTTCTTTAGATCAGTCAGGTTTCTGGCCCGTCGCTGAGAAACACGGAGTTTGAGCTCCCTCCAAAGATTCTTTATTGGGTTTAGGTCTGGAAACTGGCTAAGCCATGCCAGAACCTTGATATGCTTCTTACAGAGCCACTCCTTGGTTATCCTGGCTGTGTGCTTCGGGTCATTGTCATGTTGGAAGACCCAGCCTCGACCCATCTTCAATGCTCTAACTGAGGGAAGGAGGTTGTTCCCCAAAATCTCGCATTTTTTCACCAAGCTGCTTGGCAATTTCCACGTAGCCCTTTACAGCCTTGTGGAGGTGTACAATTTTGTTTTTAATGTCTTTGGACCGCTCTTTGGTCTTGGCCATGTTAGTAGTTGGATTCTTACTGATTGTATGGGGTGGACAGGTGTCTTTATGCAGCTAACGACCTCAAACAGGTGCCTCTAATTTAGGATAATGAATGTAGTGGAGGTGGACATTTTAAAGGCAGACTAACAGGTCTTTGAGGGTCAGAATTGTAGCTGATAGACAGGTGTTCAAATACTTATTTGCAGCTGTATCATACAAATAAATAGTTTAAAAATCATATATTGTGATTTCTGGATTTTTTTTTTTAGATTATGTCTCTCACAGTGGACATGCACCTACGATGACAATTTCAGACCCCTCCATGATTTCTAAGTGGGAGAACTTGCAAAATAGCAGGGTGTTCAAATACTTTTTTTCCTCACTGTATATAAAGAGAAAAGCAGAGGGCCTAAGACAGATCCTTGAGGAACACCAAACTTCAGAGAGTGTGGAGAACTCACCATTTACATCAACAAACTGATAGCGATCAGTCAAATAAGACCTGAGCCAGGAGAGAGCCGTTCCCTTTATTTAAAAAACGTTCTCAAGTCTAGCACACAGTATAGTGTGATCAATGGTGTCAAAAGCTGCATTAAGGTTGAGCAAAACAAGTAAGGAGACAAAACCCTGATCAGAGGCCAATAACATGTGATTTACCACCTTAACTAGCGCCGTCTCTGTGCTATGACCAAGATGGTGGCGCGTGCACAACGCGAGGCCCAGCGTCTCTCCAGATTTTGCGATTTAGTAGCAATTTCTCCATCAACAGCAAGTTTATTCACGCAGAACAGGCTTGCACACATCTCATACAGCCGAGAAGCATTACTAGACATTGGCAACACTCACAGATACGGACTTTGAACTCCCTCAGGAAATCGCCAGAACACCGCGGACCGCTGATCCAGCGTAAACAAAGGAGGGGGAAGTGAGGCGGCATCAGGGCTAAGCTAAGGCTAAACCCGCATCAACCATCGATTCCAAGCGTCTTCCTTGCCAATGTACGGTCTCTTGATAATAAAATGGATGAGTTGCTGCTCCGGATATCATCACACAAACGGATTAAGGAATGTAATGTCATGATTTTTACGGAAACATGGCTCAACAACAACATTCCCAGCAGCGCCATTGAGCTCGGGGGTCGCAGTGTTTATCGGGCGGACAGGACGGCAGAGGACTCTGGTAAGCGCAGAGGTGGAGGTCTGTGGTGCAACTCATGGTGCACAGACTCTACTGTTACTGAAAGTCATGGGGCATACACGGCCATTCCCCTCCCCCACTTGGGTCAGTCTGATCACCTCTCTCATGCTACCCAAATACACACCACTGATCAAACGTGTGAAACCAGCTGTGAGGACAGTAAAGGTATGGCCAGAGAAGGCCATTTCTTCTCTACAACAACAGTTTCAGGATACTGACTGGAACATGTTTGCTTCACAGGCCACAATGGACTCTCACACAGACATGGACACTTACACATCATCTGTTTTGGACCATATTAACACATGCATTGACAATGTCACTACCGTCAAACACGTGAAATGCTTTCCTAACCAGAAGCCGTGGATGAACTCTGAAGTCCGTCTCCTGTTGAAAGCAAGAGATGCTGCCTTTAAATCTGGCAGTGCAGAAGACTACAACAGAGCCAGGTCCAACCTGAAAAGGGGCATCAGGAAAGCAAAGCTCACATTCAAACTCCACATAGAAGAGCACTTCCACAACTCTGACCCCAGACGCATGTGGAAAGGCATCCAGTCAATCACAGACTACAAACCTACAGCTCAACCAACCAGCAGTGCCTTCCAACCGAACGAACTTAATCACTTTTTTGCTCGTTTTGACCAAAGCACAGGACATTTTACACCAACCACGGACTCTGCAACTGCTTACAGCCCACTTTCACTCTCAACAACGGACGTCTATTTAGTGTTTAGCAGAGTGGATGCACGCAAGGCAGCTGGCCCGGATGGCATACCGGGACGTGTTCTCAGAGCATGCGCTGGACAACTGGCACAGGTTTTTACTGACATTTTCAACCTGTCACTGGCCCAAGCCACGGTACCAACATGCCTGAAGACCACTACTATCATACCAGTGCCTAAGCACTCAGCTGCTGAATGCCTGAATGACTTTCGCCCGGTTGCACTCACCCCCATTGCTATGAAGTGCTTTGAGAAACTGGTCCTGAATCACCTCACTGCGGGCCTACCACCTACACTGGACCCACACCAGTATGCCTATCGCCCGAACAGGTCAACTGAGGATGCAGTTGCCACAGCTCTTCATTCTGCTCTCACCCACCTGGATAAGAGCAACACATACATCAGAATGCTGTTCATTGACTTTAGCTCTGCATTCAATACAGTCCCCCGCACTGTACTGATCACTAAGCTCAGTGAACTGGGTATCTGCACCTCCACTTGCAGATGGATTCTGGACTTTCTCACCAACAGACCTCAATCTGTCAGGTTGGGAAACCAGGTATCCTCAACCCTCATTCTGAACACTGGCATACCGCAGGGCTGTGTTCTGAGCCCACTGCTCCACTCCCTGTTCACCCACGATTGTGCTCCTCTGTATAACTCCAACATCTTCATCAAGTATGCAGATGACACCACCATGGTCGGCCAGATCGAAAACAATGACGAATCGGCCTACAGGGAAGAGATCCGTAATCTGGCAGCATGGTGCCACCAACAACCTGACTCTCAACGCCACAAAGACCAAAGAGCTCATTGTGGACTTCCGGAAATCCAACAGCGGGAGACATCTACCAGTCAACATCAATGGAACCGAGGTAGAGCGAGTCTCCAGCTTTAAGTTCCTGGGAGTTCACATCTCTGAGGATCTGTCCTGGCAGCAGAACATGTCAGCTCTGGTAAAAAAAGCACAACAACGCCTGTACTTCTTGAGAAGTCTCAAGAAATCTCATCTGTCCCCGGGGATTTTAACGAGTTTCTACCGCTGCATCATTGAGAGCATCCTGACCAACTCCATCACTGTATGGTACGGAGGCTCCACTGTGTGCGAACGTAAAGCACTGCAAAGGGTGGTCAAAACCGCCCAACGCATCACTGGCACCCAACTACCTGCCATTGAACACCTTCACCACAGCAGATGTCTGCGCAGAGCTCACAACATCATCAAGGACTCTTCACATCCCAGTCATAAACTGTTTAACCTCCTTCCATCACGAAGGAGATACAGAAACTTGCGCACCAGAACCAGCAGGTTCAGGGACAGCTTTTTTCCATCCACCATCACATTACTAAACTCAACACTACACCGCTAAATCACTACAAAACAAACACAAACAAAAGACTGTATATAACCTCTGTACAATACATGTACATACTACATATTATATCTTTTTCACTCCTCAGTACATCTGCACTTTTTATATCTGTATGTATATTTATCATTACTGTACATTCTGCCCAACATTTTTACATTCATTTGTATATATAATGTATGTATATATATTTATATATATATATATATATATATATATATATATATATATATATATATATATATATATATATATATATATATATATTTTTTTTTTTTTATATATAGTAGACCGTTTATTCAGCTTGCTACTCCTTAATGCCATAATCTTGTGATCTGTAACCTTTCATTTCTGCACATTTTCTTAATTACTGTACGCCTCTATATTTATTCACTGTACTTCTGAATGTCCACACATCTCTGCACTGAAATAGCCTTTATATTTATTCACTGTATATACTTTCATATATACCACTTGCTGTAAATATGCTAGATAGTTATCTGCACTGTAAATATGCTAAATAGTTATCTGCACTTTTGCACGACTGTTACATTTTGCACTTCTGGTAGATGCCAAACTGCATTTCGTTGCTGTGTACCTGTACTATGCAATGACAATAAAGTTGTATCTATCTATCTATGATGAGGCTGAAATCCTGACTGATACATTTCAAAAATTTTATTCATAAGTGGGTGTGAGCAGAACTGCTGTGCTACAAACTTTTCTAAAATTTTGGATATAAAGGTGAGATTTGATATTGGTAGTTGGACAGCTGACATAGGTCAAGGTCAGGTTTTTTAATTAGGGGGTTGATAACTGCCAGTTTAAAGGATTTTGGTACATAACCAGTGCTAATGGAAGAGTTTATTATTTTTAAAACAGGTTCAATTCCCTCTGGAATCTCCTTCTTCTTTCGGCTGCTCCAATTAGGGGTCGCCACAGCGGATCATCCGTCTCCATACCACCCTGTCCTCTACATCTGCCTCTGTCACAACTACCTGCATGTCTTCCCTCACCACATCCATTAACCTCCTCCTTTGCCTTCCTCTTTTCCTCCTACATGGTGGCTCCATCCTCAGCATTCTTTTACCAATATAATTCCTGTCCCTCCTCTGCGCATGTCTAAACCATCTCAATCTTGCCTCCTTCACCTTGTCACCAAAACATCCTACATGCACTGTCCCATTAATAAACTAATTTCTTATCTTGTCCATCCTCATCACTCCCAACGAAAACCTTAACATCTTCAGCTCTGCTACCTCCAGCTCCACCTCCTGTCTTCTACTCAATGCCACTGTCTCTAGTCCATACAACATCGCAGGTCTCACCACAGTCCTATAAACTTTCCCTTTCATTCTTGCAGATACTCTTTTATCACAAATCACTCCTGTCACTCTTCTCCACCCACTCCGCCCTGCCTGCACTCTTTTCTTTACTTCTCTAACACACTCTCCATTACTTTGCACTGTTGACACCAGGTACCTGAACTCCTCCACCTTCTCCACCTCTTCTTCCTGCAACCGCACCCCTCCACTGCCCTCCCTCTCATTCACACACATGTACTCTGTCTTACTCCTACTGACTTTCATTCCTCTTCTCTCCAGCGCATATCTCCACCTCTCCAGGCTCTTCTCAACCTGCTCACTAATCTCACCACAAATCACAATATCATCCGCCAACATCATAGTCCAGGGAGACTCCTGTCCGACCTCGTCCGTCAACCTGTTCATCACTATAGCAAACAGGAAAGGGCTCAGGGCCGATCCTTGATGTAGTCCAACCCTCACCCTGAAGCAGTCTGTCGTTCCTACTGCACACTTCACTGCTGTCACACTGTCCCCATACATGTCATGCACCACCCTCACATACTTCTCTGACACACCTGACTTACTCATACAGTACCACAGCTCCTCTCTCGGCACCCTGTCGTACGCTTTCTCTAAATCCACAAATACACAATGCAATTCCTTCTGTCCTTCTCTATACTTCTCCATCAACATCCTCAAAGCAAATAAGGCATCTGTGGTGCTCTTCCTCGGCATGAAACCATACTGTTGCTCACAGATGGTCACCTCTTCTCTTAATTACCTCTGGAATGATCTGTTTAAAGAAACTTGTAGGCAAGGGATCGAGAATGCAGGTTGATGATTTTGATGAGGAAATTAATGAAATTATTTCATTCTCATGAATAGGAGTGAAGTTTTGTAATTGATTGCCTGCTATAATTACACTGCTGTCTACAGGGTTACTTGTAAAATAATTTGGATTTATATTAACCGTCTGATGTTTTAAATTTTATTATTAAAAAAGTTAATGAAATCATTACTACCTAATGATGGTGTGCATGTTAGCGCAGTGCTTTTATTTCCTGTTAATTTTGCTACCTTGCTGAATGAAAATCTAGGATTATGTAGGTTATTTTCTATGAAGGAGGAGAAATAGGCTGATCTACCAGCACTAAGAGATTTTCTATAATTTAGGAGGCTCTCCTTCATGCTATTTGAAATACTGTTGATTTGTTCGACAACATCTACGTTCTAAGTGAGTCTTGTGGTTGACTGTGTCGAATGCTGCTGAAAGGTCCAGGAAGAGAAGTACAGCTGAAAGTTTGGCTGATCGAGCAGTATGCAGTTTCTCAGAAACAGCCAAAAGAGCCATCTCTGTGGAATGTGCCGTTTTGAACGTTTAAGAATAAGGGAGATGTGCAGACCTGCAGTAACTACAGGGGAATAAAGTTAATCAGTCACACCATGAAGTTATGGGAAAGAGTAGTGGAAGCCAGGCTGAGAGAAGAGGTGACCATCTGTGAGCAGCAGTATGGTTTCATGCCGAGGAAGAGCACCACAGACGCCTTATTTGCTTTGAGAATTTTGATGAAAAAGTATAGAGAAGGTCAGAAGAAGTTGCATTGTGTGTTTATAGATTTAGAGAAAGCAAACGACAGGGTGGAGAGAGGAGTTGTGGTATTGTATGAGGAAGTCTGGTGTGTCAGAGAAGTAATTGAACAACAGACTGGTTCAAGGTTGAGGTGAAACTGCATCAAGGATTGGCTCTGAGCCCTTTCCTGTTTGCAGTGGTGATGGACAGGTTGATGGACGAGGTCAGACAGGAGTCTCCGTGGACTGTGATGTTTGCGGATGATATTGTCAAGTCAAGTCAAGTATGTTTTGTCATATACAGTGAAGTACACAGTGAAACAAAGTTCAGGGTTTGAAGTTAGAACAGGTGTAACTGTGCCAGTTGACTTATGCCAGTTCTGACTTCCAGTTGTTTTTTTGGTTATTCTGTTCGAAGTCCTGATTCCTACTTCTGACCCGACTTTATAGGTCGCCTATAAAAAAATCCTCCCGGTGACATTATCTACAGGGAAGTGGGCGTGGCTTTAGTTAATTGGAGTGTAGGGAAGGTCTGGACTGGAGTCTCAGGATGGAACCGGCACACATAAACCACACAGCACATACAAATACAATACAACCCGCAACTTTTTTTGTTTAAAACTGTTAATCAACCTCAGTTCGGATCATGTTGATTTATAATTAAAATGTTCTGCTCTAAACTGCTTGGCTTTTCTCTTCTTTTAATTACTACAAGCAGAAGACATACTTGGGCACCTGGAAGACATGCTTTTATCAGTAAAATTGCAGCTCATCCCAGCTGCACGCCCAACATTGTAATTCTGCAAAAATCTTTAATTTTGTCATATTGATATCATTATCATGAGAAAATCTTAAGTCGAACCATCGTAACTCGGGACCATCTGTGATAATTTTTTAATGTCGTTGGTTCCTCTTTTGGAAAGAGGTAAAATTTGTGATTTTTACTGTTGACAACTAGGTGGGCCATTAGAACATGAAATAGGTACATAGATAAATGTTTCCATTTTTCTGTAAAAACAAAAAAAACACTACTCCACATCAGATTTGTGAAAATAATTTATTGTTACAACAAACAACAAAATGCAACAACAACCGTCCAACAAAAAAAATAAAAATAAAAGTGTAAAAGGACAGATGGAGAATTCCACCACTGGCAATGCAGTTGCTGATAGTTATTTTTTTGCTGATAGTTAAGTTCCAATCTGAACTCCTGAGCTGCTGGTGTCTGACACCGTTTGGTTCTTCTTCTACAGCTGTCGGCTCCCCGAATCAGCTCCCTGAATCGGCTCCCTGAATCGGCTTCCCGATTCAGCTCTTTTTGCATCTGCCTTGGATCCTTTAACCTGAACGTTCTGACAGGATGGACTTATAAGAGTGAATTGGGACTAAATTTGGAATGTAAAGCTTAAAAATCACAAATCGTACTTATGACCAGGTGACCCAATACTTTTGGCAATATAGGGTACCTTGTCTAGATTGTCGACGCCTCCAGTGGTTGTAGTCAGTGATGACTTGAGGCTTGCATTTAATTATTTCTGTCACTGCTGCCTCATGGTGCCTTGTGCTTAGAAGGATCACAACCCTCCCTTGTTTGGGAATGTCATTACCAGCTGTTGAGTTGCTGGTAAAGGTGAAGACAGAGGTGAAGACAGGTCTTCCTCTAACCTGCAGCAGGTTGGGTGGCAGCCTAGGTTTATTTCTTCAGATTGTGCAAATTAAGACTGTTTTCTCTCCAGAAGCTCCTGTGCAAGCGAATAAGGAGTAAAGAAACTGTCACAAGCAACACACATGCCCTGGTCCACCTCTGCAGCATCCCCGGTCTTTATCAGATAAGGAGAACACTTCGTGGCAACATCAGTGGTTATCCATATCTTAAGTCCATATCTGGTTGTTTTTTTTGGCATATATTGTCAGAAATGGCATCGCACTTTGAAGGGCACAAGCTGTTCATCAACAGTCACATCTCTGCCTGGTTTAAAAAGAAGAGGAAGTCGAAGAAGCTTGTCGTCTCTTTGGCGCACTGGTCTATTCTGCTTGTCATCAAAATGGTGCACTCTTCTTATTTTGTGAAACCTCGAGAGGGACATCTTTTTCTTCTTCTTCTTCTTCTTCTTCTTCTTCATCTTCTTCTTTCAGCTTCTCCCATTAGGGGTTGCCACAGCGGATCATCCGTCTCCATACCACCCTGTCCTCTACATCTGCTCAAATATGTGGATCACTGTAACTGGACTCTACTCCATTGAAAACTGCATAGAAAACTTAATTGAAACGCCAGAAACTAAGTTTTCTATGCACAGTGCTGTTTTATGGTGTTCTGGCGCCACCTGGTAGCCAACAGTAAAAATAACAAATAACCTAATTTTTAAAAATGCACGATTATATCATGTCATGTCAGTTACAGTTAATGAGGAAAAAACATCCACATAATAAGTGTGGGAGAAACAAAAAGCTGATGCTGCAAAAACAATGCATCTAAGATTATTAATAAGTTTTGTGGGAATAAAGCTTATTATACTCCCTTCTTGCCATCTGCAATATAATTAAAAACAATAGAAATGATGATTTACACAATTTACATCTTGCATAATTGAATGCTTTATTTATTTATTTTTTACAGAAAGAAACAATCCAACATGAGTGAATTTGTTTAAAGGTGAAATCACGCATTCGCTCCTCCACAAGCAGCTTCTATAAACGTTATAATGTCCAAATTAAAGGTAGTTAAACTCAATATGTGGCTTTTGCATTTTTTTAAATGCACTTTTATACATGTTTTTTTGTGATTGTTCGGTTGTTTTGTCTTTATGTAAAAGCCTAACGAGGGACGAAGGCCACAAACCAGCTTTATGCTACATGCGCTATGTACATGACATCAGTGTGTAATCATTTCTAGTGTATTGTCCATTAAATAAACAAACATATAAAAATAAAATAAAAACATACAGATAGAAATATTTAAAGTGACCCAAAAATATCAGGAAATTGAAGCTAAACTTGAAAATTTATGAATTTGACTTGAACATAGATTCTGTTTCAACACGTACAAATAATCATAAAAGTTAGACCAAAAGTATTTGGACACCCCAGTCTATTCTGCTTGTCACAGATCATCTCGAGTTAATCAAAAGCAAAGTAAATAAAATAAAATAAAAATGGAGGTTTATAATGGCTTTTTTTATGCCATTTTGTTTATTTCTCTCTCTCTCTCTCTCTCTCTCTCTCTCTCTCTCTCTCTTTCTCTCGCTGTTATTTTAAACCTTTATGACAATCATGAGGAACGTGGCCTGGAAACATCTCTATACCTTTACCTTCATTCTAGAAACATCCTACATTCTACAGATTCTGCACACAGAATTACTGAAGTTCAGGGAAAAATGAAATCTGACTCCTCAGTTATCATTTTATTAGCCGTTTACATACAATTTCATCACAAAACCTCATAACTGTCTTATAACCCATCCAGAATCCAGCATATAGAGGTTGAGTGAATGTGGTTTGGACTCTGTGGAGGAGCCTCATCGTATCAGAGATGCTGTAGAGGGACAGAGTTCCTGCACTGTGATCCACATACACTCCTATTCTGGAGGACGCTGGACCTCGGAGTGCAGTTTTAATGTTATTGTGCCAGAAAGAGACAGAGGAAGAAGAACACACCAGACTCCAGGACTGACTGTTCAATCCAAACCCACTCTCATAACAGTCTCCTTTCCTGCTGATCTCTTTATATGAAAATGATATGTCCACATCATTACCGCTCCACTCCACCTCCCAGTAACAGCGTCCACACACACTCTCTTTACACAACACCTGAGACCAGGAGTCAAATCTCTCTGGATGATCAGAGTATCGCTGTTTTGTATTACTGCGTCTCACCGCTCTGTTCTTCTCAGACAGAATGAGTTGAGGATGTGCTGTGTTGGGATCCAGAGTCAGATAACAGAAATCTAGAACAATAAAATGTGCACAGGTTTGATGTTAATCACAGGATTTATAATAAGTGTGTGTGAGACACCTGTGTGTGTTTCTGTTCTCCTAATGCTGCTCTACATGAACTATTTTAAATATTACACATCATCAGTCATCAGGGAGAAATGGATCAGATTTAGATCATCAATACAGACATGTTCACACTCTGTGTGTGTGTGTGTGTGTGTGTGTGTGTGTGTGTGTGTGTGTGTGTGTGTTACACCTACACTGCAGAAAATCTTTACTGCTCTTTGGTTCTGAGGGTAAAATCGTCTGAACTGCTGCAGCTGTGGAGACACAGAGACAAAATGGAGACTGGAAGTTGTAATATTGTGATTAGTAGTGTCAGAGAACTCAGGTGCAGTGGTAGGTGCAGAGTGACTGGAAGGGAGGACCCACATGCAGGATGCAAACAGGAGTTAGGCAAACAGACTTTAATATAAAAGGTAGGGCAAATGCAAAAACACAATCCAAAAACAATCCAGGGTCAAAACAGGCAAACAGGGCAATGCAGGAAAAGACAAAACCAAAATCCAAAACAGTCTAAAAACCCAGAAACCAGCAAAACAGAACAATACAGGGCAGAGCAAAACATAAACCAAAAACAGTCCTAACTTCAAAACCAGAGGCAGGGCAAACCAGGGGTCAAGGACAGGATCCAGAACAGGCAGCATGATCAGGATCTGAAACAGGAATTAGAGCAGGCAGGATGGCAAGAATAATGTACTGGATGTACATTTTGTGTAAATGCTGGAAAGACACAAAAATCCTAGGGCATGAGGCAAGTAAAGTGCCAGCGACGGACACAGCGGGGCTTAAGGCGAACAGAGACCGGGTAGAACGCCTTGGCGGTCAGGAAAGGCTAAACAAAGCGTGGAGCAAGCCTCCAGGTGGCTGTCCCAAGCACATTCTGGCCAATGTGATGAGGTGGAGCAACGCCCTCCGCGGAGGTCTGAGGCGGAGCAACGCCCTCTGCGGGGGTCTGAGGCGGAGTGACGCCCTCTGCGGAGGTCTGAGGCGGAGGGCCGTCCTCTGCGGAGGTCTGAACCACGTTGTCAGAAAAACCTGGGGGTGGAGCAATGTCATCAGCCAGGATTGCGCTCTTGGCGGGAATCTGGAGCGGAGCGGCGCCCTCGGCGGGACTCTGGAGCGGAGCGGCGCCCTCGGCGGGACTCTGAAACGGAGCGGCGACCTTGGCGGGACTCTGTAGTGAAGCGGCAAACTTGGCGGGACACTGGAGCAGCTTGGGGGCATGCTCGGCAGGGCAGACAGGTTTGCGGGCATGCTCGGCAGGGCAGAAGAGCTGGGAGACGTTTCCATTTAGGCAGGAAGGCTGAGGTTGGGCAGCCCTCCCTGCAGAGCTCAGGGGCCGGAGAGACAGCCGTTTCAGGAGGTTATTTAATATTAATTGGTTTGCCACTGATTGTTCGTGACGCACCCGGAAATACTCATCTCTCTGCTGAGGGCTGAGCTTTAGGATGTCCACCGTCTTGGTAGGGTCCCTGAATTGTTGGTCTATAGTGGAGCTAGCCCAACGCTTCAGTGCATCTGCTGGGTCCATCATTTGGCCAGATTGTTCTGTCAGAGAACTCGGGTGCAGGGGTAGGTGCAGAGTGACTGTGTAACCCAGATAAAGTTATGGGTGTTTGTTTTAGATTTATGCATTTATGCTAAAGAAATTGTTTGAGTTCCATATAAATAGTTTTACAAATGAATGTTATGAAAATTATAATTCATTGGCCAGCAATGAGGTGATGTAATAAGGTGATGTAATAACTGTATAAGGTAACAGTAATTAAAAACATTTAATTATTTGTTAAATGCTTTTTTGTTTAAATAATATAAATATGCTGGTAAAGATTATTTAAAAAGAACTTGTATTTTGTTTATGTTTTATTAATTTCTGTGCCATGTTATGAGGCATGGTGGTTGCGTGCGGGGGGGGGGGGGGGGGTTTGGGGGGTTAGCGAGAGAGAGAAAAGGAGGGAGAGTAAGACAATGGAGCTGCTGAACTAACAAGTACGACCTGTTCTTCAATTAGTGTAACGACGCTAATTAGGTGTTCAAACCGAACCCTGTGTAGTGATATTTTCCGTGCAGAGTTGGAAACACATCAGAAAGACGTGGACATCGCCTCTGACGAACGGAGATTTAAGTGGTGGTTTACTGCGCCATGTGCAGAGACTTTGCTAATGGACTGGCGGATAGCTAGCTCAACTAGTAGGGACTAAGTGTGGCGAAGGAGTATCCCTTGAAGCATCCAAGCTCTGTCTGTGTTTTACATCGACCCTTTTTATTCTGTCTGACCCGTGCACGGTGTGCAAACAAACTTCATACAAGGTACTATTTTCCATTTGTTGCCCTCGTGGTGAAGTAGCCATTTTGTTTGGTTTCTACGAACCCCAGCTACGTACAGGCCTGCAACTGGTAGACTGAATAAAGTTTTCATTTACTTTTGCCGGCTTTTATTTTTTGTTTTGTGGCCATTTTTGAATAATAAGTGAATGTTACTAATATTTTTCATTTAAAACTGAACTTGACTTTGAAAGTTATTTACACAATATTTTATTTGACATCACGTTTAGTAAACTGTTATTGTTTTTTAAATTGTGTTGTGTGTCTATATTTACAATATAGAAGTGTATTTCATTTTCTTGGTACCGGTTAGTTAATACATTTAATTATAAATAGAACCCATACTCAAAGTAAAGATAAGACAAATTGATTAGGTTTAATATTTTTAGATATTTATTACAAAGAGCTCAGGTTAGCCACCCCATTATAGCCAGTAACGCTAGGGGTGCTACTGGGATTATTGAGTGGTTTCTAAATAATTAACGTGTTAAGTAGTGATAAATTACAACATGGCAAGCCGAGCAGAGCTAGCATTAGAGCTTAAAGGGTGGTGCCGTGGTGAAGCTTTAGATGAAACTCGTGCACTTATGGTTATCATCCCAGAAGACGTGAGTGTAAGTGATGTTAAAGATACGTTACAGAAGGTGAAGAGCTGGGGCCGTGTTCGTGTCAGAGGCCGGACTTTAAGCCTGCAGCACAATAATTATATGGTCTTGTGTGAATGTAAAGAAACTGTAAGAGGAGAGAGTGTTCCTTTCGAAATTGTTCCTGATACTGGTGGTGAACCATGGCCTATTATCAGAGCAGATGAGTGCACACAAAAGGATGTGCCAGGATTTAATCAGAAGTTAGCAGGACTACTGCAGGCTGAAGGTAAAACCTTGGATGATCTTCGCACTTTCTTTCCCGGAGAAGAGCCGGCCTCTAACCAAACAGAGGCGATATTGTGAGCTGTGTCAGATCTTTTGGATAAGACCTCTTAGCCCTCAAGTGAACATGTCAGTTACCGCCGACTTCTCTGGAATGTTGCCCACTCCAGCAGGGGAAGAACAGTTTGACCACTGGCTGGAGCAGGCACGTGTCATGGTGGAGGAATGTGACTGCTCCTTCAAAGAGAAAAAACGGAGACTGATGGAAAGTCTTAGAGGCCCAGCACTAGAACTTGTTAAAGCTGTGAGAGCTAGTTATCCAGATGTGAGTCCTGAAGACTGTATAGAGGCTCTTGAGCATGCTTTTGGTACAGCAGAGTCAGGAGATGACTTGTACTTTGCATTTCATTCATTGCAGCAGCAAGCTGGTGAGAAGCGCTCTGATTTCCTTAGACGGCTCGAACAGTCACTAAATAAGGTGGTCCAGAAAGTTGGTCTTCCTCCTGCATGTGCTGATAAAACAAGATTAGAACAGTTATTGCGAGGTGCTATAGCTTCTGACTTGATGTTGGTCAATCTCCGATTAAGAGAAATGAAAACAAATCCGCCCACATTTCTCGAATTATTGAAGGAGATACGTGAAGAGGAAGAATATGAAGCCTCAAAGAGAAAGATTGGTCCTGTTGTGCAAAGTGCCTGCATCAGACAGGAGATGGAGGTAAAGCAGACTGAACTTCAACACTTTAAATCTGAGATTAAAGAGCTCAAGTCATTAGTTGCTGCTGTGGTGTCAAAGCCAGCTCAAGTTAGATCAGACCATGTAGAGAAATCTCCCCTGACTACACCTAGTGAAAACAGTTCTGACCGTGAAGTATTAGCATTGAAAAAACAAATGAAGCGTCTACAACAGAAATTCACACAGAATGTTGATGAATCACAAGCTGCAGTTTCAGCCATAAATTCCTCAAAACCAGTGGCCAGTTCTCCAAGAAAATCATTCAGGGGTTCAGATCAACATCGATGTGGCGAATGTGGCGATGATATATCGATGTGGCGAAAACAGGCATTTTGCTGCGAAGTGTCAAAACCCTGAAGATCAGTCAAAAGTCATTAAAAAGCACAAAGAACAGTCATTAAAAAGCTCAAAAAACAGCCAACAGCCAGGTGACACCACCGCTAGTGGTTTGAATTGCACAGTGAAGAACAATACTATTAAAAAGCCAGAGAGTACAGGAGTTCCTGATGGACTGGTTGGCCCACAGCATAATGCCATTGAGAATAAATGGAAAGCCCTGCACTGCTCTGCTGGACAGTGGCTCACAGGTAACGATAATTTTAGAGCATTAGACATCAATAGTTTCAGAGTACTGGTCAAGAATGAATGTTTGAAAGAGACCGCTATACCTGTCAGAGCAGTAATAGGATGTATTTATCATGCTGATGCAGTCACTACTATTCCTCCTAGAGAGACAGTTTCATTTGAGTTTGATGTAAATTTGATGAACTATGGCGACTCTCCAATCTCAGAACAATGGAAGAATAGACTGCGTAAAAAAACTGGCCCAGAAGTCTCATGTCTTCTCTATGCATGAATGGGATGTGGGATTAGCTAAAGGAGTGGAGCATAAATTTAGACTTTCAGATGCTCGTCCCTTTCGTCAGAGGACTCGTCGACTGGCTCCTGCTGACATAGAAGATTATTATTTTTTTTTTATTTAGCCTTTATTTAACCAGGTTAGTCTCATTGAGATATAGAATCGCTATAACGCTGGGGGCGCTACAACTGGATGGGAGGACCCACATGCAGGGTGCAAACAGGAGTTAGGCAAACAGACTTTAATATATAAAAGGTTAGGGCAAAGGCAAAAACACAAGCCAAAAACAATCCAGGGTCAAAACAGGCAAACAGGGCAATGCAGAAAAAGACAAAACCAAAATCCAAAACAGTCCAAAAATCCAGAAACCAGCAAAACAAAACAATACAGGGCAGAGAAAAACATAAACCAAAAAAATCCCGAACTTCAAAACCAGAGGCAGGGCAGAACAGGGGTCCAGAAGGACAGGATCCAGAACAGGCAGGATGAATCTCAGGGGCTAGGAAGCCGGTAAGGTAATCTGGCCAGGAGCTAAAGTCTTGGTTGTCCTTATATACCGGGAGGTGCGGGAAAAACTGCAAGATGGCCGCTGACCCGGGAAGTGCTCACCACGAAACCGGAAGTGCGTACAGTGTGTCCAGGAGATCCTGACAAGTAGTGAGAGTAGGGAGCAGGTGGGGAAGAGCCTGGAGAGCTGGAGAGTGTGTTAGAGAAGTGAAGAAAAGAGTGCAGGCAGGGTGGAGTGGGTGGAGAAGAGTGATAGCAGGAGTGATTTCTGATAGAAGAGTATCTGAGAGTGAAAAAGAAAGTTTATAGGACTGTGGTGAGACCGGAGATGTTGTATGGTTTAGAGACAGTGGCATAGAGTAAAAGACAGAAGGTGGAGCCGGAGGTAGCAGAGCTAAAGATGTTGAGATGTTTACTGGAGTGACGATGATGGACAGGATTAGAAATGAGTTTATTAGAGGAACAGCGCATGTAGGACGTTTTTGGAGACAAGGTGAGGGAGGTGAGATTGAGATGGTTTGGACATGTGCAGGGGAGGGACATGGGGTAGTTCAGGAGGAGAATGCTGAGGATGGAGCCACCAGGAAGGAGGAAAAGAGGAAGACCAAGGAGGAGGATTATGGATGTGGTGAGGGAAGACATGCAGGTAGTTGGTTTGAAAGAGGCAGATGTAGAGGACAGGGGGGTATGGAGACGGATGATCCGCTGTGGAGACCCCTAATACGAGAAGCCAAACGAAGAAGGAGTAATATGAAAGTTTGGAGGAAACTTTCCAGATTTAAATTAAATCATCAACTACGATATTCTAGATTAGTTCTTCTGACTGTCTGGTGAGTTTATCTTGATGCAATTCCATTTTTTGGTCACCTGCCACTTCCCACACAACAGACAGCTCTACTTATATGACAGTTATCATCTGGGGAGAGGAAACACTAATACCTGCTTCCTCAGAGACATGAGAATCCAGACAACTGCATATTTACAATCTGCTGCTCATTCTGTCTCACAAGGCAGTGGAACACACTCAGAAGTGACTATCTACCTTCTTCTGCATACCTGACCTCCACTTATTCCTGTACCATGAAATTTCTCTCACTCTTTACTGTGATACAAAACAAATAAATAATTTCCAACACAACTATTTGTTTACCTTGTGGACGGATTTTGTTGAATTCCTTCTGACAGATTTCCTCGACTCGTTTTTTCAGATCTGAGACAGATTTTCTCACTCCATCAAATGAAAGATGTTGATTGACAGTGAAGCTGGGTGAGTCGTCACATCCAGGAGAAACACAGAGAGACGGGAAACTCTACAGAGAGGAAACACATTATAGAGAAGGAGAAAAGTGGAGGAGAGAAACGAATGAATCTCAGATTGAATCAGACCAAAGACACACTTGTGATTTCAGGCAGGAAGATTTATTGTTGCTGTAATGAGCTTTTAGGAGGAGACTTTGTTTGGAGAACAGTACTAGTTAAAAGTGACTGTCCAGAGCCAAGTCCAGGGAGCAGACAGACAGGCTAAACCGACCGTCTGCTAGCTGCACATGATTTCAGGATCCACCAAATTGAGACTGTGTCTGTCCCCCTGAGCAAAACCAAAATGTAGGACTTATCAGAAAGTCTGTTTAAGTAACCTGATTAACATTAAATTAAATAGGACTGAATGCACAGCAGAACCTCTGATCTAAAGATAGGATTGTTGAATATTAGATCTCTCACATCAAACACGCTTACTATAAACAAAATTTTCACCGACCAGGAGTTTAAAATAATGTGTTTGATAGAAATGTGGATTAAACTGAATAAATATGTAACATTAAATGAAGTGAGTCCTCCTGGTTATAGTTACATACACCAACCCCATCTAAATGACAGAGGAGGCGGAGTCACAGCTATTTATAATATTAATCTGAGTGTCACACAAAAGACTTAACACAAATGTAAAACATTTAAAGTTCTTTACACCAGCATAAAATATTCACTGTCCAAAAGCAGGTCCAGAAAGTTAATTCCACTAATTATTATTTATAGACCCCCAACACAGCCATTAGCGAGGTACAAGCCAGTGCACTCTTAGTGCCGGTCCCAAGCCCGGGTAAATGGGGAGGGTTGCGTTAGGAAGGGCATCCAGCGTATAACATGTGCCAAATCAAATATGCGGATCACAAATAAAAATTTCATACCGGATCGGTGGAGGCTAACAACGACCGCCACAGGTATCGTTAGCCGACAGGGTACCAGTGGAAATTGGGCTACTGTTGGCCGAAGGAGGAGAAGGAGAGGAGGAAGACGTCTACAGAGATGGCAGGAAAAGGAGCAGTGTAGGAGAGTGGAGGTTCGGGTTGGTACTTTAAATGAGAGAGATAGCTGATAGGCAGATGTAGAGGACAGGGTGGTATGGTGGTACGGATGATCCGCTGTGGCAACCCCTAATGGGAGCAGCCGAAAAAAGAAGAAGATTATTTATAGACCCCCAGGGCCCCGACTCTGATTTTTTCATAGAATTTGCAGATTTCATTAAAAAATTTTGCTACTTCTTTAGACAAAGCATTAATTGTTGGTGACTTCAATATTCATGAAGACTCCTTAAGAGCAGCAGTTGTGTCCATTCTAGATTCAGTTGGAATTAATCAGAATGTTATAGGACCCACTCATAGTGGTGGACACACTCTTGATTTGTTGTTAACATTTGGATTAAAAATAAAAAAATTAGTCATAATTCCACAGTCTGAAGCTATTTCAGACCATTATCTCATCTCTTTTAATATCTGCCTCAGTCACTGCATTAGTACCTCACCACGTTACCGTGTTAAGCGTACTTTCACGTCAGCTACTGCAGCGCGTTTTATCAATAATCTTCCATAAATTACGATATTAACTATATCTCCGTCTGACCCCGCAAAGCTCCACTGGGCCACTGAAAACCTAGAATCAACGTTACGTTACACTCTAGATCAGGGGTCGGCAACCTTCACCACACAAAGAGCCATTTGGACCTGTTTCCCACAGAAAAGAAAACACTGGGAGCCACAAAACCCTTTTGACATTTAAAATTGAAATAACACTACATGTAACGTTTTTTTTTTTGCCTTTATGCTATGTATAATCAAACCATAATGTGTTGCATTTATGAAATCAATGAACTGCAGACAGAATGAAATTACATTTCTGCATGCAACAAATTTTTTTTTAACTCCTTAAAAAAAGACATTGGGTTGAAGGTTACTTTCAAGTAAAATACTCAATGCATATTTGAGTCCTTCTTGTATTTATGAAAAGAACGTCGAACATAAATTATCCACCGGCAGCAAACCAAAAATGCCGTCCTCTTCTGTGTGCCGTCAACCAAAGTTTAAGAAGTCGCGTGCCGGTGGGTGTCGCACATTAGCGGTTGTGACGCATATGAAGAGCGACAAAAAACTTTAACATGTTTATTTAGATTTTACAAGATCACCAAAATCATCAAATTTAGAATTACATTTTAAAAACTAACGAACATTTTAATACAATACATTTTAATTAAATGCTCTATTTATTTTGCAAAGCACAGGGAGCCGCAGAAGAGGGATGAGAGAGCCGCATGCGGCTCCGGAGCCGCGGGTTGCCGACCCCTGCTCTAGATGATGTAGCTCCCCTTGAAACCAAAATGATCAAAGAGAAAAAAATCAGCACAGTGGTATAATGATCATACACGCACCTTAAAACAGAACACTCAGAAATTAGAACGTAGATGGCGTCAAACAAAATGAACAGTATTTCAAATAGCATGGAAGGAGAGCCTCTTAAATTATAGAAAATCTCAGTGCTGCTGATCAGCATATTTCTCCTCCCTCATAGAAAATAACAAGCAGAATCCTAGATTTTTATTCAGCACGGTAGCAAAATTGACAGGAAATAAAAGCACTGCACTCACATGAACACCATCAATAGGTAGTAATAAGTTCATGAACTTTTTAATAATAAAGTTAAAAACATCAGGCAAGAAATCCAGACAGTTAATATAAATCCAAATTATTTTACAAGTAACCCTGTAGACAGCAGTGTAATTATAACAGACAATCAATTACAAAACTTCACTTAAAAAAAAAAAAATTCTCGATCCCTCGCATACAAGTTTTCTCAAACAGATCATTCCAGAGGTAATTGAACCTGTTTTAAGCACTGTTTATGTACCTAAATCCTTAAAACTGCAGTTATCAACCCTCTAATTAAAAAACCCGGCCTTCACCCTGTCAGTTGTCCAACTACAGTCCAATATCAAATCTCCCCTTTATATCCAAAATTTTAGAAAAGGTTGTAGCACAGCAGTTCTGCTCACATCTACTGAGGAATAACATTTATGTATCAGTCAGGATTTCAGCCTCATCATAGCACAGAGACGGCGCTAGTTAAGGTGGTCAATGACCTGTTATTGGCCTCTGATCAGAGTTTTGTCTCTTTAATTGTTTTGCTCGACCTCAGTGCTGCTTTTCTCTTTATATATGCTGCCTCTCGGTGAAATTATACATAAACATGGGATTCGCTTCTATTGCTATGCTAATGATACACAGCTGTATATTTCAGCAAAACCAGATGAGAGAGATCAGCTTAACAATGTTGAGGAGTGTGTAAAGGACATTAGACAGGGGATGCTTGATAACTTCCTTCTGCTCAACTCAGATAAGACTGAAGTAATTTTACTAGGACCACATGCAGCTAGAAACAAACTTTCAGATTACGTAGCATCTCTGGATGAAGTTTCTGTTTCAGCATGTACGGCTGTCAAAGACCTTGGTGTGATTATTGACCCGAGTCTTTCCTTTGAGTCTCACGTGAATAATGTTACCAGGATCACCTTCTTTCACCTTAGAAATACTGCTAAAATTAGAAATATGATGTTGTTACAGGATGCAGAAAAACTAGTTCATGCTTTTGTTACATCTAGACTAGACTACTGTAACGCTTTACTGTCTGGGTGTTGGAGTAAGTGCAGAAATAAGTCAAGGCAAGAAGCTTTTATTGTCATTTCAACCATATATAGCTGATGCAGTACACAGTGAAATAAAACAACGTTCCTCCAGAACCCAGGTGCTACATAAAACAACAATCACAGAAACAGAAAAACACAGGGTTAAGGACTAGTAGAAAGATCCTTGCCACATAAAGTGCATGTGTGCAACCTGGTGCAAAAAGACAACACAGGACAGTGCAACACAACACAGGACAGTGCAAGACAATACACAATACACAAAACACAAAATAGCTCCGCCAGTAAACCTGTCGTAACAAAATAAAGTGAACAGTAGCAATAAAATCTAAACAGAATATTGTGCAAATAAACAAATAGCAGCAATCAAGATAAAGTGAACAGTGGCAAAAAATGTGGACAGAATATTGTGGATCCATCGATGATCAGTGGAGAATGGTCACTCTGTGTTCTTCTGAAATCAACAACCATCTCTTTAGTTTTGTCGATGTTCAGAGACAGGTTATTGGCTCCACACCAGGCTGTTAACCGTTGCACCTCCTTATTGTATGCTGACTCGTCCTCCCTTCTGATGAGACCCACCACCGCCGTGTCATCGGCGACCTTGATGATATGATTCGAGCTGGGCGTTGCTACACAGACGTGAGTCAGCAGAGTGAACAGCAATGGACTGAGCACACAGCCCTCAGGGGCTCCAGTGTTTAGTGTGGTGGTGTTGGAGATGCTGTTTCCGATCCGGACTGACTGAGGTCTCCCAGTCAGGAAGTCCAGGATCCAGTTACAGAGGGAGGTGTTCAGGCACAGTAGGCTCAGCTTCTCAAACCAGGTGCTGAGGGATGATCGTGTTAAATGCTGAGCTGAAGTCTATGAACAGCATCCTTCCATACAAGTCCTTGTTGTCTAGGTGGTTGAGAGCCAGATGAAGGGTTGTGTATGTAGCATCGTCCGTGGAGCGGTTTAGATGATATGCGAACTGCATGGGGTCCAGTGCGGGTGGGTCTTGATGTGCGACTCTCGAAGCACTTCATCACAATGGGTGTGAGTGCAACGGGACGATAGTCATTGAGACAGAGACAGTAGACTTCTCTGAAGGCGGAGTCTCTTGTTTTTAACAGCGCATGCACCTTGGCAGTCATCCACACCTTCTGGTTGGAGCGTGTAGTGATAGTCTTGGAGATGGTTTCGTCATCAATGCACTTGCCGTTGTAGCTGGTCACTGTTGACGTCACCTGCTTGTGACCGTTCTCGCTTGTTTTCGAGCTGGTCTTGAACGCCTGCTGAGTGGTCTGTATGCTGGGATCAGCATAACAGAGATGTGGTCTGAGTACCCGAGGTGTGGGCGGGGCTTTGCCCGGTATGCGCCCCGGATGTTTGTGCAAACAACATCCAGTGTGTTATCTTCTCTGGTTCAAAGTCCACATTCTGATGAAATTTAGAGAGCACAGTCCTGAGATTTGCATGATTAAAATCTCTGGCGACAATAAACAATCCGTCAGGGTGTGTGTTTTGAAGTTCACTAATGGTCCCGTAGAGTACACTGAGCGCTTTCTTAGCATTAGCGCTAGGTGGTATATACACTCCGAGCACAATAGCGGTGGTGAATTTTTGTTCACCACACTACGTTTTTTAACACGTAGCCCCTGATTCAACTGCTATTTTATGTACTTTGTGTTCTTATATTTAATTGTCTATTGTTGTTTTTACTGAAAAGCGCCTTGTGCTCTTTTTGGTTGTTTTAAGGCGCTCTATAAATAAAATTTGATTGATTGATTGATTGATTGATTGAATTCCCGTGGTAAATAAAAAGGTCTACGTCTCACAACAATAAACTCCAACAGCGATGAGCAGTAGGTAGAAACAAGTACAGAGTTCTTACACCATTCCGTCAAGTCAAGTCAAGTCAAGTTTATTTCTATTGCGCTTTTCACAACAGACATTGTCTCAAAGCAGCTTTACAGAAATCAACAGTCAAGGTGAATGGTGTGCATTTATCTCTGATGAGCAGGCCATATTGATGTAAACACAGACCGCCGCCACGAGTCTAACCGCACAGAGCTGCATTTCTGTCAGCACGAAACGTGGCTAGCCCGTCCAGCTGAATGGCGGCGTGTTCTTAGTGAACACAAAAACGCAGCAGTGTCTGCACTCATGCTGAGTAGCTTGTTGGAGTCTGACGTAGTCCAATTTATTGTCCAGGGAGCAGACATTTCCGCTTCCTCGCACAGCGCTTTCGATTCCCCCTCCTTCCTCCATCCGCTGCAGGTGCCGCCGAGGTCTGGAGGCCTGGTTCTCGAAGCACGCCGAGGTCGCGTAGCTTCTGCCACAGTGCATCATTTATTGTGTTGTTTGGGTTGCTCTGATGTCCATTTGTTGCATGAAGCGGGCTACAAAGTGAAAGTAGCACCATTTTGGGTCCGGAGCGGCCGATGCGAGCTACTGCCGCGCCGCCATCTTGCTTAAGCTTCAGTTAGTTCAGAATGCAGCAGCAAGAATCCTCACTAGATCTAGGAAATATGGCTCCCAATCAAATATCGCATTGATTATAAAATACTACTACTGACCTATAAAGCACTTAACGGTCTCGCACCGCAGTATCTGAGTGAACTTCTGTACCAGTATGATCCTTCACGCCTACTTAGATCAAAAGGTGCAGGCTATCTGTTGGTTCCTCAAATAATGAGAACTACATCAGGGGGCAGATCTTTCTCTTATAAAGCCCCACAGTTATGAAACAGCCTTCCAATCAGTGTTTGGGACTCAGACACAGTCTCAGTGTTGAAGTCGTGGTTGAAAACTTATTTATTTAGTAAAGCCTTTGATCAGTAGATTTTTTTAGGTAAAGGCGCAGATCTGGAGGGATCTGGAGTGTTTGGCGAACTGGGATATTTGCATGCTGTCGTCCCCTCACATTCACCCGTTCACTCAAATTTTTTGACGGTGATGTGGTGGGTGGTCTCTTATCCCAGAGATCCCTCATGTTGGTGTTTACCTTCTGTTTCTTCCTTTTAGTTATGCTGCCATAGCGAGTCTTGCTGGAGTCCAAATTGCACAGTGATATTAACTTTCATACAACAATAAAGACACTTAATAATCCATATCCTTCTCTTCCTGTCACCCCTTTTTTCTCTATCTCTCTCTCTCGGTCGAGTTAAACCTGCTCCTGAGGCTCCAGTGACCACTGTTCCTGGCCCTCTCCCCTACGTGGATCTTCCCACTTCGTCCAGGTCTGCCTCTGGAAAGTGTTCTCTTCGACTGGAGGCCACTCTGTGCAGCTTGGGATGGTTTCTCATTAATACCTTGGGTGGTTCCATGAAATTCCAGAGTAAGAACAGGAGCTTTGAGGATGGATTGGACTGTAGTTAATGTCAACGGTCTGCTACATTGACTCAGGACTAGGGTTCTGATCATCATCACTGTACCCCGCAACATTGTATATCTGCTATTAATGGACATTCGGTGCAACCCAGATGAGGATGGGTTCCCTCTTGAGTGAGGTTCCTCTCAAGGTTTCTTCCTTATGCCATTTTGGGGAGTCACCACTGACTTGTTCATCAGGGATAAACTTACTTATTAAGAACATATTCACCTTATACCACATTATCTGTGTAAAGCTGCTTTGAGACAATGTTCATGGTTAAAAGTGCTATATAAATAAAAATGAATTGAATTGAATGGAATTGAACTGGAATGGAACAGCGCCCTCTGTATATCAGACAGTGAGTGTTACCTGGAGGAAGTAGATGTGATCAGGTGTGTGTGAAAGCTGCTCCAGATCACTGACTCTCCTCTGAAGATCAGTGATCTCCTGCTCCAGATGTTTCAGGTGTCGTTCAGCTCGACTCAGTTCAGCTTTTTCCTGAACTCTGACCAGTTCCGTCATCTCCGAGCGCCTTTTCACCAGGGAGCTGATCATCTCATTAAAGATCTTCTCATTAACATCTACTGCTGCCTGTGAACGATTCTGTTAGAACATACATACACACACACACACACACACACACAGTTAGAGTTTATCTTTATAGTCTCCCTCTAGTGTTTGTGTTTGTGTGTGTGTGTGTGTGTGTGTGTGTGTGTGTGTGTGTGTGTGTGTGTGTGTGTATGTGTGTGTGTGTGTGTTCATATCTCACCTTTATAGTATCAACAGTCTGTTTCAGCTCCTGCACCTTCTTCTGCTTCTCCTGGATCTTCTGCTGGGATTTAATCTGCTCCTCCTTTAACTCATTCTGAGACCAAATAAAATACATTTCAGATAGATTTTATTGTGTTCTACAGAATTATAGTAAAAGTTCTTAATATTGTCTCTAGAACTAATTATTCTAAAAGGAGAAGCAAAGTATAAAAGTTCTATTAAACTACATTCTTCAGCAGGTGTCACATGATCTCTTTGGTTTTGTGTGAAAACGGCACCTGGTTGAAATGTCACTGTTTTTCCTGTTACAGAAACATTAAGGTAGAAAGTCTAATAGCATCACTTACTATTTGATTGAGATGCAAAACAGAAGTGGGATTGACAGAGTGATGAGAAATGTAGGCAGGAGTACAAGGAGATGCAGCAGCAGGTTAAGAGGGATGTGGTGAAAGCCAAGGAAAAGGCATATGAGGAGCTGTATGAGAGGTTGGACACTAAGGAAGGAGAAAAGGATTTGTACCGATTGGCCAGGCAGAGGAACCGAGCTGGGAAGGATGTGTTGCAAGTTACAGCAATAAAGGATGGAGATGGAAATGTGCTGACTAGTGAGGAGAGTGTGTTGAGAAGGTGGAGGGAGTATTTTGAGCAGCTGATGAATGAGGAAAATGAGAGAGAGAGAAGGTTGGATGATGTGGAGTTGGTGAAGAAGGAAGTGGATAGGATTAGTAAGGAGGAAGTGAGAGCAGCGATTAAGAGAATGAAGAGTGGAAAGTCGGTTGGACTAGATGACATACCGGTAGAAGCATGGAGATGTTTAGGAGAGATGGCAGTGGAGTTTTTAACCAGATTGTTCAACAGAATTTTGGAAGGTGAGAAGATGCCTGAGGAATGGAGAAGGAGTGTGCTGGTACCAATCTTTAAGAATAAGGGAGATGTGCAGACCTGCAGTAACTACAGGGGAATTAAGTTGATCAGTCACAACATGAAGTTATGGGAAAGAGTAGTGGAAGCCAGGCTGAGAGAAGAGGTGACCATCTGTGAGCAACAGTATGGTTTCAAGCCGAGGAAGAGCACCACAGATGCCTTATTTGCTTTGAGAATGTTGATGGAGAAGTATAGAGAAGGACAGAAGGAGTTGCATTGTGTGTTTGTGGATTTAGAGAAAGCGTACGACAGGGTGGAGAGAGGAGTTGTGGTATTGTATGAGGAAGTCTGGTGTGTCAGAGAAGTATGTGAGGGTGGTGCAGGACATGTATGAGGACAGTGTGACAGCAGTGAAGTGTGCAGTAGGAATGACAGACTGGTTCAAGGTGAAGGTCGACTGCAACAAGGATTGACCCTACACCATTTTCTATTTGCAGTGGTGATGGACAGATTGACAGACGAGGCCAGACAGGAGTCTCCCTGGACTATGATGTTTGTGGATGATATTGTGATTTGTGGTGAGAGTAGTGAGCAGGTGGAGAAGAGCCTGGAGAGGTGGAGGTACACGCTGGAGACAAGGGAAATGAAAGTCAGTAGGAGTAAGACAGAGTACATGTGTGTGCATGAGAGAGAGGGCAGTGGAGGGTTGCGGTTGCAGGGGGAAGAGGTGGAGAAGGTGGAGGAGTTCAGGTACCTGGGGTTAACAGTGCAAAGTAATGGAGAGTGTGTTAGGGAAGTGAAGAAAAGAGTGCAGGCAGGGTGGAGTGGGTGGAGAAGAGTGACAGGAGTGATTTGAGATAGAAGAGTATCTGCAAGAATGAAAGGGAAAGTTTATAGGTCTGTGGTGAGACCTGCGATGTTGTATGGATTAGAGACAGTGGCATTGAGTAAAAGACAGGAGGTGGAGCTGGAGGTAGCAGAGCTGAAGATGTTGAGGTTTTCGTTGGGAGTGACGACGATGGACAGGATTAGAAATGAGTTTATTTGAGGGACAGCCCATGTAGGATGTTTTGGTGACAAGGTGAGGGAGGCGAGATTGAGATGGTTTGGACATGTGCAGAGGAGGGACATGAGTTATATTGATAGAAGAATGCTGAGGATGGAGCCACCAGGTAGAAGGAAAAGAGGAAGGACAAGGAGGAGGTTCATGGATGTGGTGAGGGAAGACATGTGAGTAGTGTGAAAGCAGCAGATGTAGAGGACAGGGGGGTATGGAGACGGATGATCCGCTGTGGCGACCCCTAATGGGAGCAGCCGAAAGAAGAAGAAGAAAAGACTATTTAATTGAGATGCAGGTTCTCAGATATGATCTTTCTATATAGTGTGTGTGTCTGTGTGCATTTATAAATAGATCTGATCTCTCATATATATCTCAAATATCATCTGTTGATTTGTGCACTTTAGCTGTAAAAAGCTGTATGAAGGCTGTTTAAAGTGCACTGACTGCTCGCCCGTGTTTAACACGTATTTACACACGATCCTCTAACAGTAAATACAAATTCACCTCAGAACCGAGTAAATTCACTGAACAGAATTTACAGTAGAAACAGAAGATTTCTGTAAATTCATAAATTAATGTTCAGTTCTCACCTGTTTTTTACTTCTTTCTGCAGTAGTTGAAACTGTATCATGGCCTTTATGTTCATCCGTCATACACAAGTAACAGCTGAAGCTTTGGTCAGTACGGCAGTAGATCTCCATCAGTTTGTCGTGCTGAGAGCAGATCTTCTCTTGGAGATCTACACAGGCTTCAACTAACTTGTGCCTCTTAAAAGCCTGAGACTGATAGTGAGGTTTAAGATGATCTTCACAATACGAGGCCAGACACACCAGACAGGACTTCACGGATTTGCGTTTTCTCCCAGTGCAGGAATCACAGTCCACATCTCCAGGTCCAGTGTAACAGTGAGCAGGAGAAGCAGCTTGGAGTTCAGTCTTCTTCAGTTTCTCCAAAACTTCAGCCAGCATGTTGTTCCTGCATAGAACAGGCCTCGGAGTGAAAGTTTCTCTACACTGGGGGCAGCTGTAGACCCTCTGAAGATCCTCCTGATTCCAGCAGCTATTAATACACACCTTACAGAAACTGTGTCCACAAGGAATAGCTACAGGATCCTTCAGGAGATCCAGACACACTGCACAGATGAACTGATCCTGATTTACTGAAATTCTGGCTTCTGCCATTTTCCTGCTGTGTGTGTGAGAGAGAAGGAGAAAAAGTGGGAGAGAGGGGGGGGTGGGGGGACTGACTCAGAATAAAGGAGTTCTGAGTTTTGTTTTCTCTGAAATGAATTTCCTGGTTGTGTGTGTTATAGTGTGACACAGAGTGGGCGTGGCTTTAAACACAGAGAGTTCAGGCTTGTAAGGAACAGTGTAGTCTTACACCAGGAGATACTTTCTGATCTAAACAGTCCAATCCAATGCAGTCTGATTTGTTCTTTGTTGTGAATTTGACTGTGGGTTTAATAATAACAGAAATATAAAACTGACAGCATTCAGACGCTTCACTCAGCACATCACGTCTTTGTAGGTGTAATGCTACAAGTTCACCACATCTGGATTCGAGGATCTTCTCTGTTTGCTCTCTGCAGTGTCTTCAACATCTGTCATGTGAATTAGGGAATGTCACTGTACAGCTGTTTTCAGAGAGAATACATTTGGATTGAAATGAAGGCTCTGACTAGACCTCTCATGAACATTCACACACTTTCAACAGCACTGTACTGGGTGTGTTATGGCTCTTTGTCATGTTGAAAAGTGAAAATTGTCTCCAGTCTGAGATCTTATTTTCCTCAAGCTCATCTCATACCTTCAATCAGTTCATCTCAGAGTCACTGCTGCTGGGAAAAAGGATTAATAAGGAGGAAGTGAAAGCAGCTATTAAGAGCATGAATAGAGGAAAGTCGGTTGGCCCAGATGACATACCAGTAGAAGCATGAAGATGTTTAAGAATAAAGGAGATGTGCAGACCTGCAGTAACTACAGGGGAATAAAGTTGATCAGTCACACCATGAAGTTATGGGAAAGAGTAGTGGAAGCCAGGCTGAGAGAAGAGGTGACCCTCTGTGAACAGCAGTATGGTTTCATGCAAAGAAAGAGCACTAAGAATGCCTTATTTGCTTTGGGAATGTTGATGGAGAAGTATAGAGAAGATCAGTAGGAGTTGCATTGTGTGTTTGTGGATTTAGAGAAAGCATACGACAGGGTGGAGAGAGGAGTTGTGGTATTGTATGAGGAAGTCTGGTGTGAGAAGTATGTGAGGGTGGTGCAGGACATGTATGAGGACAGTGTGACAGCAGTGAAGTCAAGTCAAGAGTCAAGTCAAGAAGCTTTTATTGTCATTTCAACCATATATAGCTGATGCAGTACACAGTGAAATGAAACAACGTTCCTCCTGAACCCAGGTGCTACATAGAACAACATAAAACAAACAGTACAGAACAGAAGAACACAGGGCCGAGAACTAAGATCCTTACCACATAAAGTGCATGTGTGCAGCTGGTGCAAACAGTGCAAAAGACAACACAAGACAGTGCAAGACAACACAGGACAGTGCAGGACAATACACAATACACAAAATATAAAAATAAAAATGGAAATAGCTCCGCCAGTAAAACCTGTCGTAACAGAATAAGGTGCAGTGTAAACAGAAAGATGTAAACAGAATTTGTGCAATTCAGCAGTAGCAGCAATCAAAAATAGAGTTAACAGTAACCAAAGGATTTGGACAGAATATTGTGCAAAATAACAAGTCCCGGAATCAGCAACAGACGGCATGTAAACATTTTGCGATAATGAAAAGTGTGATTGGTATTGAAACCTGGGTGAGCGACGTGTATGATGGGTGTTGAGTCCGGTTTGTGCAGATCAGTCACACAGTTGTGTGTAAGTGTGTGTGTGTCTGTGTGTGTGTGTGTGTGTGTGTGTGTGTGTGTGTGTGAGAGAGAGAGTTCAGTTCACTTCACTTCTTTAGTTCTGAAGTGTGCAGTAGAAACGACAGACTGGTTCAAGGTGGAGGATGGACTGCATCAAGGATCAGCTCTGAGACCTTTCCTGTTTGCAGTGGTGATGGACAGGTTGACGGACGAGGTCAGACAGGAGTCTCTGTGGACTGTGATGTTTGTGGATGATATTGTCAAGTCAGGTCAAGTATGTTTTGTCATATACAGTGCAGTACACAGTGAAACCCATCAGTACGGATCAGAAGGTTGTGCATGTGGATTGTCCATATAAAAAAAAAGAAATAAATACTGTACATGTAAACATTTGGATCAAAAAGAATTGTGCAAAAAGAGTTTTGTATTTGTTTATCATTAATAAACGTGTGTGTGTGTGTGTGTGTGTGTGTGTGTGTGTGTGTGTGTGTGTGTGTGTGTGCACATGTGTCATGAAGTGAGAACAAGGTGAACAAGAAAACACACACGTACATATATTTACAACCATATAATACAGTGAGTATTTACAATAAGCAAAACAAAGTTCGGGGTTTGAAGTCAGAACAGGTGTAATTACCTGTTAATGACCTACGACAGTTTTGACTTCCAGTTGTTTTTTTGGTTATTCTGTTCAAAGCCCCTGATTCCTGCTTCTGCCTGGTGACATCATCTACAGCAGGGGTGGCCAACCCGCGGCTCGCGAGCCGCATGCGGCTCTTTGGCTGGTTTCATGCGGCTCTTATGTTCCTTTCGAAATTTGTGTGTGTTTAATTTTTAATGTGCGTGTTCGCTTCGCTTAAGTTCAATACGGTATTTTTAAGACTTAAATGAGCTTGCCCCTACTGGGAAACTTTGCGGTATATCAGACCTTGGCATGAGGCCAATCATAAATTACAGGGATGCACTGAGAATTTTTGGAAATACCTAAATCACCGAAACAACACGGCAGAAACACAATTGTAATGACGCAATAAAAAAGCGCAGCAGCACACGGTTATCTGGATAAGAGCAACATGTCTGTGGAGAGCGATTTGCAAAACATGCAATGCTGAAATTTTAAGAGGGGGTGTATCTGCAAAGAGTTTCTCCAAGTCAGGTTTAATTTATCACATGAAATCCAAACATCCCGATTGCCATTCTAAATATGAGAAGAACGCGGCGCAGAAAAGTAAAGTCGATCTAAGCATGCGCACTCCGTCTGTAGAGGACGGTTTTGAAAAGGCAGGAAAGTTTTCCAGTGATGGTGCCAAGGCAAAAGGCATAACACAAAAAAATTATGGATTTCATTGCCATTTAATTTTTAATTTTCATTTTGGTGCATCCCTAAAATATTATCGTTGGTGTGGCCCTCTGACAAAATTCAGGTTTCTCATGTGGCCCCTTGTAAAAAATTAATTGCCCCTGCGGTATATTCATCTCACGCACATGCGCATTTGACGAAAATACCGTATTGAACTCAAGCGAGGTGAACACGCACATAAAAAACCCCACAAACAAAGTCTGTGTTTTCTCCCCTGAAACACGTGACATCAAAGCATCGATCTGTTCTGACTGACACACGTGAAAGAATTGCTTCGAGTGGCAACAACGGAATACGAGGCAGATTTGAAGGGGATTGTTCAAGGCAAGGATGCCAAAAGTCCCACTAACATGCAGCAAGTAACATGCAGAGTAAAAGAAATTATAAATTATTATATTTTTGTTTGTGGACTTGGTTAAACAGAGTTTGTGTGTGAGACACTGCAGTGTTCATTGTTGAAAATGACTGGCCTGTGGTCTTAGAACTGTAGGAGTCAATTTCTGTCATTATGTTGGTGTGTGACATTTACAATAAATCTGGCTGAGCAGAGGTGAGTGTGTGTGTGTGTGTGTGTGTGTGTGTGTGTGTGTGTGTGTGTGTGTGTGTGTGTGTGTAGGAGAAAGGGATGGGTGATGTTCATGTGTGCCCATGTGTATGATGTGGCTCTTTGCGGTAACACAGTCAAAAATGTGGCTCTCGGTCTCTGACTGGTTGGCCACCCCTGATCTACAGGGAAGTGGGCGTCGTTTTAGTTAACTGGAGTGCAGGGAGGTCTGGACTGGAGTCTCAGAATGGCACCTGCACACAAACCACACAGCGCATACAAATACAATACAACCTGCAACTTTTTAAAAAACTTTTTTTGTTTAAAACTGTTAATCAACCTCAGTTCGGATCATGCTGATTTATAATTTAAATTTTCTGCTCTAAACTGATTGGCTTTTCTCTTCTTTTATTCACTACAAGCAGGAGACATAAGTGGGCACTTGAAGGACATGCTTTTATCACTAAAAGTGCTGTTTGAAACAGAAACAAATACACACTGAGAAACTTTACACCGTCGACCGCTAGCGAGAGTGGGGCATCTCATAGGGTAAGAGATACGCTCATCCCAGCTGCACGTCCAACATCGTACTTCGTACCCTGCTGCCTCTGGCATGACATTTTTTTCGTAACTCGGGGACCGTCTGTAAAAATGCATTTTTGAATGTTGTTGGTTCCTCTTTTGGGAAGAGGACTAGGTGGCGCTATTGGAACATTAAATAGGTACATAGATAAATGTTTCCATTTTTCTGTAAAAAAAGAAATTAAAAAATCACTACTCCACATCAGATTTGTGAAAATAATTTATTTTTACAACAAACAACAAAATGCAACAACAACCAACAAAAAAATTTAAATAAAAGTGTAAAAGGACAGATGGAGAATTAAGTACATTTAGGCACATTTTGTGTGTGTGTGTGTGTGTGTGTGTGTGTGTGTGTGTGTGTGTGTGTGTGTGTTTAATTCAGCTTTGCAGCAAATCGATTGATGATCTTTACGTGTCTCCACAACTGGTGATGCAGTTGCTGAAAGTAATTTTTTTGCACAACTTACAAGTTCCCCTCTGAACTCCTGAGCTGCTGGTGTCTGCTGGTGTCTGAGGAGCAGCTACAGTGGACCGGAGCTCTCTCACCAGTGCAGCAGTAACTGGTGCATGAAGGAAGTGCTGTCTCTGTAAAATTGCTGCAGACACCATTGAATTAAGCAGCTATAAATGCCTCCTCATCTCATGCTATTGGTGGTTCCTGGTCAGATCCACAGCTGTAAAAATAACATGCATTATAAGCAGATAAAGCCACCATGTTAAAATATAACGTCTGTGGAGCTCAGCGCTCAGAGTTAAAACGTCGCCACTGGGGGAGCTCGGAGGCAAGACGTCACCATCAGAGGCGAGACGTCGCCGTCGGAGGAGCTCAGAGGAGAGACGTCACCTTCAGGAGAGCTTGGATACGGGAGGTCATCTGCAAAGGAGCTTGGGGCTGTGGTGTCGCCCTCAGAGGAGTCTGGGACCGCGACATGACTGCCGGATGGCCCTAGAATCCAACTGGGGCTGTCAGAGGTACCTTGGGCCGCGATGGGGCTCCCCACAGGGTCTTCAAACACAACTTTACCCTCAGAAAAACCTAGCAGAGCGAAGGTGCCTCCACTAAGGCCTGGGATGGTGTCTTCACACTCAGTGGACCTTGGGACTGCCATGTGTGGCGCTCTTGTGGAAACTGTGGAGCAGAGTACTTGGCGGAGCACTGGAATGGAGCGGAGCGCACGGCGGAGCACTGGAACGGAGAGGAGCACTTGGCGGAGCACTTGAGCGAAGCCCTCCCAGAATTGAGGGGGCTTTAATGTAGATAAGCCGTAGTCATGATGAACATCCCTGTGAGAAGCCTAATGAAGTGGGTGCAAGTCGCCTCCAAACGCGCGCCACAGCTTACGGGCGAAAGAGAGTCCCCAGACAGGAGAGAGATGTGGAGCGCAATTTTGGCTGTTTCATTGGGGTAAAAGGATGCATACAAATCCATATATTTGCAGAAGCTCTGTATAAATCCGCCGCACTATGCCATTTTGCTGGAAAAGCAAATTCCATCATACTCTCTGGGGGGCGTGGCGCAGCCGCCCTTGCAGGTTCCAGAGCCGGCGAGCAAGAATCGCGAAGGAGCGGCAGTGAGCTTCCGGGTGTAATCCAAAGCGGAGCTCGGTTGCCACTTCATCGCAGCAGAGCGAAACCTCCTCTTGTCTCGGTGGGTCTTGCTGTGACAGATCGGATCACGCAGAGACCACGGTGGTAACCCGATCATGTTTTTTAAGGTCCGTTATTCTGTCATGGGGCGAATGAACGGAGGCGGAAGCCGGAGTACAGCTCGCTCGGGTTTATTAGAGTAAGTAACACAAACACACAGAAACAGCAGTCCTTAGATGGAGATAGAGTAGTCCGAGGTGCGCTTGGGAAAAAGCGCAGCTAATCCGAGATGCGCTTGGGGAAGAGCGCAGCCGTTGCAGGATAGCAGAGTCCGAATGGTAAGAAACGCATGGGGTTATGCATATACCAACGAACACATACAATAACGGACAGAAAGTGAGTGTAAGTGTGAGTGAGGGGTTTATGTAGGAGCCTGGGATGAGTGCTTAACGAGTTCCAGGTGTGTGTTATTGAAGCCGGGAGCTTCAGAGAAAGCGGCAGCATGACAGCTGCCGAAGGGGGCGTGGCAGGTGGATTCCTGACACAGATTAAGACTATTTTCTCTCTCAGAAGCTCCTGTGCAAGCAAATAAGAAGTATTACATCTCATGCCTGGGTGAAAAAAAAGAGCAAGTCGATGCTGACAAGTGAATTAGTCATCTACTCCACAAAAAACTTTAATCCAGAGTTCACATTCTGGACCCTCACAAAGGTATAATGTGTCGGCCCCGAAGTCCCTGCAGAAATGGAGTTGTCTCTGCATTTGTGGGAAACCGCACTTGGTCATTTCTTCCAATCCAACCCGCTCCAGGATCCTCAGATTCTTCCTCACTCTTCAGTCAGGTGCTGCAACAAAATCTGGATCTGACTCTCCTGAGTCGGTGGTGTCAGGGGGAGATGTTTCCTGCAGCTTACTGGGGTCGGGCTTTATAAATTTGGCCAAAACGTCTGCAGAAGTGAAGGGTCTCATGTTGCTTGCTGTTTTTCTCACTATAAAATGACCTGCATGATGACATGCAGGTGCATAAATATTATTTTTATTAATGCAAACTTTAATAGTTCTGAGAGCTGAGGTGCATATTTTCTGATTTTGACACATTAACATCAGTGCTCAAAGGTCACCCACTCTCTCCACTCTCTCTCTCTCTCTCTCTCTCTCTCTCTCTCTCTCTGTCTCTCTCTCTCTCTCTCTCTCTCTCTCTCTCACACACACACACACACACACACACACACACACACACACACACACACACACACACACACACACACATATTTTGATATACTCCATTGAAAACTGCATAGAAAAAATCATTGAAAAGCCAGACACTAAGCTTTCTATGCACAGTGCAATTTTATGGTGTTTTGGCGCCAACAGTACAAATTACAAATATAACCTCTTTCAAACAGGGGGCACTAACTTTTAAAAATGCACAATTATATCATGCCATGTCAGTTACAGTTAATGAGGAAAAACATCCACACTAAGTGTGAGAGAAACAAAAAACTGATGCTGCAAAAACAATGCATCAAAGATTATTAATACGTTTTTAGTGAATAATAAGCTTTGTGGGAATAAAGCTTATTATACTCCCTTCTTGCCATCTGCAATATAATTAAAAACAATAGAAATGTTGATTTACACAATTTACATCTTGCATAATTGAATGCTTTATTTTTTTATTTTTTACAGAAAGAAACAATCCAACATGAGTGAATTTGTTTAAAGGTGAAATCACGCATTCGCTCCTCCACAAGCAGCTTCTATAAACGTTATAATGTCCAAATTAAAGGTAGTTAAACTCAATATGTGGCTTTTGCATTTTTTAAAGTGCACTTTTATACATAAACTCCCTGAACTAGAGTTTTATATATTTATAATCAGAAAAACAGCTTATTCACATTTATTTTTATCCGATTAATCAGAAAAATAATCGTTAGTTGCAGCACTAATTTATATCCATAGTTTATTTGTACTCGTTTTGTTTTTTTGTGATTGTTCGGTTGTTTTAACTTTATGTAAAAGCCTAACGAGGGACGAAGGCCACAAACCAGCTTTATGCTACATGCGCTATGTACATGGCATCAGTGTGTAATCATTTCTAGTGTATTGTCCGTTAAATAAACAAACAAATAGAAATAAAATAAAAACATTCAGATAGAAATATTTAAAGTGACCCAAAAATATTCTGGAGGACGCTGGACCTCGGAGTGCAGTTTTAATGTTATTGTGCCAGAAAGAGACAGAGGAAGAAGAACACACCAGACTCCAGGACTGACTGTTCAATCCAAACCCACTCTCATAACAGTCTCCTTTCCTGCTGATCTCTTTATATGAGACTGATATGTACACAACACCACCGCTCCACTCCACCTCCCAGTAACAGCGTCCACACACACTCTCTTTACACAACACCTGCTCCTAGAAGTCAAATCTCTCTGGATGATCAGAGTATCGCTGTTCTGTATTACTGTATGTCACGACTCTGTTCTTCTCAGAGAGAAAGAGATCAGGATTTGCTGTGTTGGGATCCAGAGTCAGATAACAGAAATCTAGAACAATAAAATGTGCACAGGTTTGATGTTAATCACAGGATTTATAATAAGTGTGTGTGAGACACCTGTGTGTGTTTCTGTTCTCCTAATGCTGCTCTACATGAACTATTTTAAATATTACACATCATCAGTCATCAGGGAGAAATGGATCAGATTTAGATCATCAATACAGACATGTTTACACTCTGTGTGTGTGTGTGTGTGTGTGTGTGTGTGTGTGTGTGTGTGTGTGTGTGTGTGTGTGTGTGTTACACCTACACTGCAGAAAATCTGCTCTGCTCTTTGGTTCTGAGGGTAAAATCATCTGAACTGCTGCAGCTGTTGAGACACAGAGACAAAATGGAGACTGAAAAATGATGTGGAAAAATTTTACATCATAAATATGAAAGTTGTGATATTGTGATTATTGGTGAGGAGAAGATCCTTGAGAGCTAGATAGTGTGTTAGAGAAGTGCAGTGTTGTGCTAGTAAGAAAAAGTAAATAGTTTCAGTTAGTAGTTACTTCATTCACAAAGTAACTCAAGTACCGTATTTTCCGGACTATAAGCCGGTACTTTTTTTCCCACGCTTTGAACCCCACGGCTTAAACAATAAAGCGTCTAATTTATGGATTTTTCCTGGGTTTTTCTGAGCTGCACGGCATCGGGAGAAAATCTTTACCGATGGTGATTTTTAAACGCACGACGATGCCAAAAGAAAAACTCTCGAGAGAAATAGTTGTGAAAGGAAGGAGGAAGACAGCGAACAATGACTTTCTTGGTGGGCTACTGTTTAGATACAAGCCGTGGACCAGACACTGTCTTTCGTTAAAGTCTGTGTAAAGTTCATTAGTTTCAGTGTAGACACCTGCGGCTTATAGACAGGTGGAGCTTATTTATGTTCAAAATAAAAATCTTTGTCAAATTCAGTGGGTGTGGCTTATATTTAATAGTCCGGAAATTACGGTGCTTTGTTGATTACTTACACCAAAAAGTAATGCGTTGTGGACAGATTTTGTTGAATTCCTCCTGACAGATTTCCTCGACTCGTTTTTTCAGATCTGAGACAGATTTCCTTACTCCATCAAATGAGAGATGTTGATTGACAGTGAAGCTGGGTGATTCATTACATCCAGGAGAAACACAGAGAGACGAGAAACTCTACAGAGAGGAAACACATCATAGAGAAGGAGAAAAGTGTAGGAGAGAAACGAATGAATCTGAACTGAATCAGACCAAAGACACACTTGTAATATCAGACAGGAACATTTATTGTTGCCTTAATGAGCTTTTAGGAGGAATTTTTGTGAGGAACAGCGCCCTCTGTAGATCAAACTGTCAGTGTTACCTTGAGTAAGTGGATGTGATCAGGTGTGAGTAAAAGCTGCTCCAGATCACTGACTGAAATTTTTATTTCTAAAAATAGGTGTTTCCTACCTTGTTAAATCATTGTTGATAATTATTGTGAGAAATCATTAACATGATCAGTGTCTTCACATAGATCAGGGGTGTCAAACTCAGGCCCGCGGGCCAAATCCGGTCCGACTTATAATTATATCCGGCGAGATGATTTTATATAGATCTATTGTTAATAATGTCCGGGCAATATGAAGCGCTGATAACACAAACTACAGATCCCATAATGCAGTGCTTCAGCTGCCTTATCGAACACTAGGCGACCTGGGAACATTCCAGCGTCAATCAAGTCGAGCTTCTGTTGATGTATTTAACCCATTTGTAAAGTTATTGTGAAGCTCCACAAAATGGTCAAGAGAAAAGTTGATTCTGAAAACAGAGCATTTCAAAACCGATAGGATTCTGAGTATATGTTTACCGACACTGCTGGTAAACTCGTGTGTCTTATTTGTGGAGCGAATGTGGCTGTAATTAAGGAATTGATGGAACTATGAGGAACTACGAGACAAAACATCAGAAAAAGCTAAAAAACCTGAATGCAAAGCAGAAGATACAGAAAGTAGAAAAGTTAAAGAAGAATCTGACATTTTAGCAGACGTTTTTCACCAGAGCAAAATCACAAAGTGAAGCTGGTGTGAAAGCAGAGGAGAAATCGGAGCCACATCAGCCAGTTATTTACCCAGGGAGAGTTTCTGAAGAGCTGCATGATGAAGCTGTGAGACGTCTTGTGTTTCACTAGAAATATTTTTATGGAGAGCAAAGTTATTTAAAGTTTGAGATAATTTTTTCAATAGCATAAGAGCAAAGAAATCTTATTGTGTCATGCAGTGATGAACAGAGGCGAAAGCCGGAGTACAAGTCGCTGTATGTTTAATGCAGGAGTGGTACACAGATATACACTCACGACAGTCCATAGAATGCAATATCCGTGGAACGCCCTAGAGGGGCAAGGTCCACGCAGTCCTATCACAGGACTGTAGAACAGGAGAAGAGATATCCAAGGCACGCTTCGGGGAGAGAGCGCAGCCGTAGCAGGAATGGAAGAGTCAGATGGGAAGAAATGCATAGGTTTACACCGGGGTTGAGTGTTTAACGAGCATGACAGCCGCCGAAGGGGGTGTGGCAGGTGGATTCCTGACATTACCTCCCCCCAAGGGGTGGCACCTGGCGCCCCAGACCCACATACGCCTGTTGGACCAGGGCACTCAGAGGAGGGCCTCGCCATCTGGCCAGGGTAAAAGGGGACCCGGTTAGAATCGCCGCGGAACCAGGGAAAGCCGAGAAGGACTCGAGGTGGAGCGACTTCCCCTGTGGAGAGCCGGAACCGAATGATGCGGACTCTGGAGACCTGGAATGGAACAACGCCCTCAGCAGAGGTCCAGAATGGAGCACAGTCCACCGCAGAGGCCAGGAACAGAGCGAAGCCTTTGGTAAAGACTGGAGACTGAGCGACATCCTCAGCGAAGACCTGAGGCAGGGCAACGCCTTCAGCGTAGGAGGCCGGAGGCTGAGCAATGTCCTCGGCGGAGACCGGAGGCTGAGCGACATCCCCGGCGGAGGTCTGGATCGGAGAGACGCCCACCAAGGAGGACTGGAGCAGAGCGATGTCCCCCCACGGAGACCTGGAACGGAGTAATGCCCTCAACAGAAACCCAGATCGGCACGACGTCCTTGGCGATGACCGGAGGCTGGGTGGAGCTCTCAACGGGGCTTACAGTCTGGATCATGCCCTGGGAAGGAGACTGGAGGCGGAGCGACACCCATGACAGAGAATAGAGATCGAGCAAAGCCTATGGCGGAGACCAGAGGCTGACCCGTGTCTTCGACGGAGTCCTGAGGATGAGCCCTTCCTTCAGCTGAGTCCCGACGCAGAGTGACACCCTCAGCGGGGATCAGAGGCTGAGTGACGCCCTCTACGAGAGACGTCGCCATCTGAGGCAAGACGTCGCCTTCAGTAGAGCTTGGGGTTGTTGTGTTTCCCTCAGAGGAGTCTGGGACCACGACATCACTGTCGGATGGCTCTGGAAGCGTCACCTTCCGGGGAACCTGGAGGCAAGCCGTCACCCTGTGAGGAACTTGGGGGCGAGACATTGTGCTTTGAGGCACTTGGTGGTGTGACTCCACCTTCAAGAGAACTTGGAGAACAGACGTCACCTTTTGAGGAGTTTGGAGGTGAGACAGGCCATCCTGAGGGGTTTGGCGACGACGTTTTGTCCGTGTCGCGGTCTGGCCGCGGTACGACCTCCGTCTTGTGGCCTGGTGGCGGTACAATGTCCCTTATGTGGCCAGGCGACGGTGCAACATCCTCTTTGCGGTCAGGCGGCAATGTAACGGCACTCTCAGCGGGACACTGGAGCTGAGCGGAGTGGTCTGAGGAGCTCTGGAGCAGAGTGACACGCTCGGTGGAACACTGGAGCTGAGCGGCGCCCTCGGCGGAACACTGGAGCGGAGCGGCATGCTCATGGAGACTCTGAAGCCGAGTGGTGCGCTTGTCGAAAATCTTGGAGCGGAGCGGCGTGCTTGTGGAGACTCAGGAGCGAAGCTGCGCGCTCGTGGATATTCTGGAGCAGAGCAGAGCGGTGCGCTCGTGGAGACTCTGGAGCGGAGTGGCCCGCTCGTGGAGACTCTGGAACAGAGCGGAGCACTTAGCAGAGCACTGGAGCAGAGCCCTTCCAGAATCGAGGGGGCTATAGTGTAGATGCGCCAAAGTCATCCCAAACATCCCTGTGAGAAGCCTGATGAAGTGGGTGCAAGAGCACCACAACTTGCTGGCGAGAGAGAGAGAGTCCCCAGACAGGAGAGAGATGTAAATTTTGGCTCTTTCAGGGGGGTAAAGGGATAAATACGAATCCATATATTCACAGACGCTCCGTATAAATCCGCTCCACTCAGCCATTTTGCCAGAGAAGCGAGTCGGGAATTCCATCGCACTCTCGGAGGGGCACGGCGCAGCTGTGCTTGCATGTTCCAAAACCGGCGAACAAGAATTGTGAGGGGCGGCAGCGAGCTTCCGGGTGTAATCTGAAGTGTTTCGGAGAGAGCGCAGCCGTAGCACGAATGGAAGAGTCCGACAGGAAGAAACGCATAGGTTTACACACACATGTACACATACAATAACGGACAGTGAGTAATTGTGACTGAAGGGGTTTATGTAGGTACCGGGGATGAGTGTTTAACGAGCCGGGAGTGGCAGAGATAGCGGCAGCATGACAGCCGCCGAAGAGGGTGTGGCAGGTGGATTCCTGACAGATTGTTTTGATTTGTTGTTATTTTAAGCTTTACTTAAAAGCACAATTTTTATTGATTTGTTCAGGTTTTTTTCACAGCATGTTTATATATCTAACTTGTATCATTTTGACAGGAGATAATTTTATGGAGAGCAAAATATTTTAAGTTATTTAAAGTTTAAGGTGATTTGTTCTGGAATAATACTCCTGTCTGTTTTTATTCATACTTATATTCTAAAAACATTGTTTTAGTGTGTTCAATAAATGTTTACCTGTTCAGCCCTGTGCAATTGAGTTTGAAACTCCTGATATAGATGAATATCATTAATTATCAATAATAACATATAATTAAAGGTAAATTGAGCAAAATTGTTATTTTAGAAATTTGTATCAAACTGGTAGCCCGTCACATTAATCGGTACTCAAGAAGTAGCTCTCTGTGTCAAAAAGGGTGGTGACCCCTGTACTAACAGTAAATACAAATTCACCTCAGAACCGAGTAAATCCATTGAACAGAATTTACAGTAGAAACAGAATTTGTGTAAATTCATAAATCAATGTTCAGATCTCACCTGTTTTTTACTTCTTTCTGCAGTAGTTGAAACTGTATCATGGCCTTTATGTTCATCCGTCATACACAAGTAACAGATGAAGCTTTGATCAGTACGGCAGTAGATCTTCATCAGTTTGTCGTGCTGAGAGCAGATCTTCTCTTGGAGATCTACACAGGCTTCAACTAACTTGTGCTTTTTAAAAGCCTGAGACTGATAGTGAGGTTTAAGATGATCTTCACAATACGAGGCCAGACACACCAGACAGGACTTGACGGCTTTGTGTTTTCTCCCAATGCAGGAATCACAGTCCACATCTCCAGGTCCAGCGTAACAGTGAGCAGGAGAAGCAGCTTGGAGTTCAGTCTTCTTCAGTTTCTCCACCACTTCAGCCAGCATGTTGTTTCTGCGTAGAACAGGCCTCGGAGTGAAAGTTTCTCTACACTGGGGGCAGCTGTAGATGCTTTTAATGTCCTCCTGATTCCAGAAGCCATTAATACACACCTTACAGTAACTGTGTCCACAAGGAATAGTCACTGGATCCTTCAGGAGATCCAGACACACTGCACAGATGAACTGATCCTGATTTACTAAAATACTGGTTTCTGCCATTTTCCTGCTTTGTGTGTCTGTGTGTGTGTGTGTGTGTGTGTGTGAGAGAGAGAGAAAGAGAGAGAAAGTGAGAGAGGGGGGCTACAAGTTCTGAGTCTCGTTTCCTATGGAATGAACTTCCTGTTGTTTGTGTTATTGTCAGGCTGCAGACGCGGAAGCCGATATAGTCCGATCATTGTCCTTTTATTTCAAAAAACCGTACAACACAAAACACTCATAAGCCGTTGAACACAATAAACAAAGACATCCGCTCGAATTCACTATGTTCACTATGAGCGCGAATGCCCCAAGCATAATCCATAAAGCCTTCGGTAATGAGTAATCCAATTCGGAAGTGAAGTTCGGATATACAGCCAGCGGTGAATGCCGGCGGTCGAGCAGCCACGCGATTGTCCAGCTTGACAATATAACGACCGACAGCCTGTGACTCAAGAACGTGAGTTTATGTAGTCTGATCTTTCATGAGCCACAGCTGTCGGTAATCTTGGGAAGCAGCGTGACTGCTATCGAGGGGGGCGTGGCAGGGTGAATCTGTGACAGCTACAGATGGGGGCGTGGCAGGGTGAATCCCTGACAGCTACAGAGGAGGGCGTGGCAGGGTGAATCCCTGACAGTACCCCCCCTCCAGGGGTGACACCTGACGCCTCAAAACTCACCTATGCCAGGCGGGCCAGGGCACTCCGAGGAAGGCCTCCTTAGACGCCTGGGAGCAACGGAGGCCTGGTGAGCATCCTCTGCGGAGAGCCCGAATGGAACAGCACCTTGCAGGAGGATCCGGAACAGAGCCACGCCCTCGGTGCTGACGGGAGGCTGAGTAAAGCCCCTGGCGGGGATTGGAGCCGGAGCGACCTCGATGGCGGGGAACCGGAACTGGATGGCAACCATGACAATGACCGGGGAGTGGAGGACGTCCCGGGCGAGACGTCGCCTTCGGTGGAGCCCGGGGGCGAGACGTCGCCTTTGGTGGAGCCCGGGGGCAGCGGTTCGACTTCCCTTTCGCAGTCCTGGAGCCTGGGTAAATGCACAGGGAAACCCCTGGGCGTAGGAGCGCTCCTTGGGACCCTTAGGAGCAGATCGGAGCCTACTGGGCAGCCTGGAAATGGGGTGAAGCCTGCCTGGATATCCACGAGCGGAGAAGGGCTCGCCTGGAGGTCCACGACATCAGTGGAGCTCTCTTCGGGACACTGAAGCAGAGACGAGCTCTCCTGAAGACTCTGTGGCGGCGCGGCGCTCTCGTGAAGACTCTGTGGCGGCGCGGCACTCTCGTGAAGACTCTGTGGCGGCGCGGCGCTCTCGTGACGACTCTGTGGCGGCGCGGCGCTCTCGTGACGACTCTGTGGTGGGAAAGCACGCTCCTGGAGACACTGTGGCGGCGCGGCGCTCTCGTGAAGACTCTGTGGCGGCGCGGCGCTCTCGTGAAGACTCTGTGGCGGCGCGGCGCTCTCGTGAAGACTCTGTGGCGGCGCGGCGCTCTCGTGAAGACTCTGTGGCGGCGCGGCGCACTCGTGAAGCCTCTGTGGAGAGAGTTCAGGCTTGTAAGGAACAGTGTAATCTTACACCAGGAGATACTTTCTGATCTAAACAGTCCAATCCAATGCAGTAGTCTCCGTGGACTGTGATGTTTGCGGATGATATTGCAAAGTCTGTTCCACTAAACGTGTTTGAAGGAAGAAGAATGATGAGTACAATCCCAAGAACACCATCCCTACTGTGAAGCATGGGGGTGGTAGCATCATGCTTTGGGGTGTTTTTCTGCACATGGGACAGGGCAACTGCACTGTATTAAGGAGAGGATGACCGGGGCCATGTATTGCGAGATTTTGGGGAAAAACCTCCTACCCTCAGTTAGAGCATTGAAGATGGGTCGAGGCTGGGTCTTCCAACATGACAATGACCCGAAGCACACAGCCAGGATAACCAAGAAGTAGCTCTGTAAGAAGCATATCAAAGTTCTGGCGTGGCCTAGCCAGTCTCCAGACCTAAACCTAATAGAGAATCTTTGGAGGGAGCTCAAACTCCGTGTTTTTCAGCAACAGGCCAGAAACCTGACTGATGTAGAGAAGATCTGTGTGGAGGAGTGGGCCAAAATCCCTCCTGCAGTGTGTGCAAACCTGGTAAAAAACTACAGGAAACGTTTGACCTCTGTAATTGCAAACAAAGGCTCCTGTACCAAATATTAACATTGACTTTCTCAGGTGTTTAAATACTTATTTGCAGCTGCATCATACAAATAAATAGTTTCAAAATCATACATTGTGATTTCTGGATTTTTTTTTTAGATTATGTCTCTCACAGTGGACATGCACCTACGATGACAATTTCAGACCCCTCCATGATTTCTAAGTGGGAGAACTTGCAAAATAGCAGCGTGTTTAAATACTTATTTTCCTCACTGTATATGTATGTGTGTGTGTGTGTGTGTGTGTGTGTATGTATATATATATATATATCGAGGGGGCTATAGTGTAGATGCGCCAAAGTCATCCCAAACATCCCTGTGAGAAGCCTGATGAAGTGGGTGCAAGAGCACCACAACTTGCTGGCGAGAGAGAGAGAGTCCCCAGACAGGAGAGAGATGTAAATTTTGGCTCTTTCAGGGGGGTAAAGGGATAAATACGAATCCATATATTCACAGACGCTCCGTATAAATCCGCTCCACTCAGCCATTTTGCCAGAGAAGCGAGTCGGGAATTCCATCGCACTCTCGGAGGGGCACGGCGCAGCTGTGCTTGCATGTTCCAAAACCGGCGAACAAGAATTGTGAGGGGCGGCAGCGAGCTTCCGGGTGTAATCTGAAGTGTTTCGGAGAGAGCGCAGCCGTAGCACGAATGGAAGAGTCCGACAGGAAGAAACGCATAGGTTTACACACACATGTACACATACAATAACGGACAGTGAGTAATTGTGACTGAAGGGGTTTATGTAGGTACCGGGGATGAGTGTTTAACGAGCCGGGAGTGGCAGAGATAGCGGCAGCATGACAGCCGCCGAAGAGGGTGTGGCAGGTGGATTCCTGACAGATTGTTTTGATTTGTTGTTATTTTAAGCTTTACTTAAAAGCACAATTTTTATTGATTTGTTCAGGTTTTTTTCACAGCATGTTTATATATCTAACTTGTATCATTTTGACAGGAGATAATTTTATGGAGAGCAAAATATTTTAAGTTATTTAAAGTTTAAGGTGATTTGTTCTGGAATAATACTCCTGTCTGTTTTTATTCATACTTATATTCTAAAAACATTGTTTTAGTGTGTTCAATAAATGTTTACCTGTTCAGCCCTGTGCAATTGAGTTTGAAACTCCTGATATAGATGAATATCATTAATTATCAATAATAACATATAATTAAAGGTAAATTGAGCAAAATTGTTATTTTAGAAATTTGTATCAAACTGGTAGCCCGTCACATTAATCGGTACTCAAGAAGTAGCTCTCTGTGTCAAAAAGGGTGGTGACCCCTGTACTAACAGTAAATACAAATTCACCTCAGAACCGAGTAAATCCATTGAACAGAATTTACAGTAGAAACAGAATTTGTGTAAATTCATAAATCAATGTTCAGATCTCACCTGTTTTTTACTTCTTTCTGCAGTAGTTGAAACTGTATCATGGCCTTTATGTTCATCCGTCATACACAAGTAACAGATGAAGCTTTGATCAGTACGGCAGTAGATCTTCATCAGTTTGTCGTGCTGAGAGCAGATCTTCTCTTGGAGATCTACACAGGCTTCAACTAACTTGTGCTTTTTAAAAGCCTGAGACTGATAGTGAGGTTTAAGATGATCTTCACAATACGAGGCCAGACACACCAGACAGGACTTGACGGCTTTGTGTTTTCTCCCAATGCAGGAATCACAGTCCACATCTCCAGGTCCAGCGTAACAGTGAGCAGGAGAAGCAGCTTGGAGTTCAGTCTTCTTCAGTTTCTCCACCACTTCAGCCAGCATGTTGTTTCTGCGTAGAACAGGCCTCGGAGTGAAAGTTTCTCTACACTGGGGGCAGCTGTAGATGCTTTTAATGTCCTCCTGATTCCAGAAGCCATTAATACACACCTTACAGTAACTGTGTCCACAAGGAATAGTCACTGGATCCTTCAGGAGATCCAGACACACTGCACAGATGAACTGATCCTGATTTACTAAAATACTGGTTTCTGCCATTTTCCTGCTTTGTGTGTCTGTGTGTGTGTGTGTGTGTGTGTGTGAGAGAGAGAGAAAGAGAGAGAAAGTGAGAGAGGGGGGCTACAAGTTCTGAGTCTCGTTTCCTATGGAATGAACTTCCTGTTGTTTGTGTTATTGTCAGGCTGCAGACGCGGAAGCCGATATAGTCCGATCATTGTCCTTTTATTTCAAAAAACCGTACAACACAAAACACTCATAAGCCGTTGAACACAATAAACAAAGACATCCGCTCGAATTCACTATGTTCACTATGAGCGCGAATGCCCCAAGCATAATCCATAAAGCCTTCGGTAATGAGTAATCCAATTCGGAAGTGAAGTTCGGATATACAGCCAGCGGTGAATGCCGGCGGTCGAGCAGCCACGCGATTGTCCAGCTTGACAATATAACGACCGACAGCCTGTGACTCAAGAACGTGAGTTTATGTAGTCTGATCTTTCATGAGCCACAGCTGTCGGTAATCTTGGGAAGCAGCGTGACTGCTATCGAGGGGGGCGTGGCAGGGTGAATCTGTGACAGCTACAGATGGGGGCGTGGCAGGGTGAATCCCTGACAGCTACAGAGGAGGGCGTGGCAGGGTGAATCCCTGACAGTACCCCCCCTCCAGGGGTGACACCTGACGCCTCAAAACTCACCTATGCCAGGCGGGCCAGGGCACTCCGAGGAAGGCCTCCTTAGACGCCTGGGAGCAACGGAGGCCTGGTGAGCATCCTCTGCGGAGAGCCCGAATGGAACAGCACCTTGCAGGAGGATCCGGAACAGAGCCACGCCCTCGGTGCTGACGGGAGGCTGAGTAAAGCCCCTGGCGGGGATTGGAGCCGGAGCGACCTCGATGGCGGGGAACCGGAACTGGATGGCAACCATGACAATGACCGGGGAGTGGAGGACGTCCCGGGCGAGACGTCGCCTTCGGTGGAGCCCGGGGGCGAGACGTCGCCTTTGGTGGAGCCCGGGGGCAGCGGTTCGACTTCCCTTTCGCAGTCCTGGAGCCTGGGTAAATGCACAGGGAAACCCCTGGGCGTAGGAGCGCTCCTTGGGACCCTTAGGAGCAGATCGGAGCCTACTGGGCAGCCTGGAAATGGGGTGAAGCCTGCCTGGATATCCACGAGCGGAGAAGGGCTCGCCTGGAGGTCCACGACATCAGTGGAGCTCTCTTCGGGACACTGAAGCGGAGACGAGCTCTCCTGAAGACTCTGTGGCGGCGCGGCGCTCTCGTGAAGACTCTGTGGCGGCGCGGCACTCTCGTGAAGACTCTGTGGCGGCGCGGCGCTCTCGTGACGACTCTGTGGCGGCGCGGCGCTCTCGTGACGACTCTGTGGTGGGAAAGCACGCTCCTGGAGACACTGTGGCGGCGCGGCGCTCTCGTGAAGACTCTGTGGCGGCGCGGCGCTCTCGTGAAGACTCTGTGGCGGCGCGGCGCTCTCGTGAAGACTCTGTGGCGGCGCGGCGCTCTCGTGAAGACTCTGTGGCGGCGCGGCGCACTCGTGAAGCCTCTGTGGAGAGAGTTCAGGCTTGTAAGGAACAGTGTAATCTTACACCAGGAGATACTTTCTGATCTAAACAGTCCAATCCAATGCAGTAGTCTCCGTGGACTGTGATGTTTGCGGATGATATTGCAAAGTCAGGTCAAGTATGTTTTGTCATATACAGTACAGTACACAGTGAAACCGATCAGTACGGATCAGAAGGTTGTG
>NC_139581.1:1783155-1863155 GCF_946808225.1 Silurus aristotelis
CCTTTGGGATGAATGGGAATGCTGACTGCACCCCAGGCCTCCTTACCTTCATCAGTACCTGCCTTTTGTAATACCCATGTGGCTGATGAACACAAATATCAATAGGCACACTCCAAAATCCAGTGGAACATCTTCCCAGAACAGTGGAGGGAATTATAGGAGTGAATTGGGACTAAATGTGGAATGCGAAGCTTAAAAAACACATACCGTCCTTATGACCAGGTGACCCAATACTTTTGCCAATATAGTGTACCTTGTCTAGATTGTCGACGCCTCCAGCGGTTGTAGTCAGTGATGACTTGAGGCTTGCATTTAATTCTGTCTGTCACTGCTGCCTCATGGTGGCTTGTGCTTAGAAGCATCACATTCCTTCCTCGTTTAGGAATGTCATTACCCGCCATTGAGTTTCTGGTAAAGGTGAAGACAGAGGTGAATACAGGTCTTCCTCTAACCTGCAGCAGGTTGGGTGGCAGTCCGGGAGCTCCTGTGCAAGCGAATAAGAAGTAAAGAGTCTTCATCATATTAGGAGAACACTTTGTGGCGACATTAGTGGTTATCCATATCTTAAGTCCATATCTGGTTGTTTTGTTTGCCATATATTGTCAGAAATGGAATCACCCTTTGAAGGCACAAGCTGTTCAGCAACAGTCACATCTCTGCCTGGTTTAAAAAGAAGAGGAAGTCGATGAGCCACATATCCCACTTCTTTTTCTTCTTCTTCTTCTTTCGGCTTCTCCCATTAGGGGTCGCCACAGCGGATCATCCGTCTCCATACCCCCCCTGTCCTCTACATCTGCATCTGGATCACAAATTAGAAATTCGAGAGGGACATAGTGGCCTTGAAAAAAACTACAGTGCCACTTTGAACGTCCCACAGGGAGCTTGTGGACTCTCCTCAGGGCCTGTAGACCTCGGCAAAAATCAGTAGACCCATGTAGGGTCTGGGGGTGTCAGGGGGAGATGTTTTCTGCAGCTTGCTGGGGTCAGGCTTAATAAATTTGTCCAAAACTTCTGCAGAAGTGAAGGGTCTCATGTTGCTTGCTGCTTTTCTCACTATCAAATGACCTGCAGGATGACATGCAGGTGCATTAATCCAATAATAAAACTCTGAGAGCTGGGGTGCATATTTTCTGATTTTGACACATTAAGGTCAGTGCTCAAAGGTCACTCACTCCCACTCTCTCTCTCTCTCTCTCTCTCTCTCTCTCTCTCTCACACACACACACACACACACACACACACACACACACACACACACACACACACACACACTATTATATTCTGATATAATCCATTGAAAACTGCATAGAAAACTTTAGAAAAGCCAGAAACTAAGTTTTCTATGCACAGTGCTATTTTATGGGGTTATGGCGCCACCTGGTAGCCAACAGTAAAAATAATAAATTTAACCTCTTTCAAAAAGGGGCCACTACTAACTTTTAAAAATGCACGATTATATCATGTCATGTCAGTTACAGTTAATTAGAAAAAAAAAATCCACCCAATAAGTGTGGGAGAAACAAAAAGCTGATTCTGCAAAAACAATGCATCAAAGCTTATTAATAGGTTTTGTGGGAATAAAGCTTATTATACTGCCATCTTGCCATCTGCAATATAATTAAAAACAATAGAAATGTTGATTTACACAATTTACATCTTGCATAATTGAATGCTTTATTTATTTATTTTTTACAGAAAGAAACAATCCAACATGAGTGAATTTGTTTAAAGGTGAAATCACACATTCGCTCCTCCACAAGCAGCTTCTATAAACGTTATAATGTCCAAATTAAAGGAAGTTAAACTCAATATGTGGCTTTTGCATTTTTTAAAATGCACTTTTATACATGTTTTTTTGTGATTGTTCGGTTGTTTTGTCTTTATGTAAAAGCCTAACGAGGGATGAAGGCCACAAACCAGCTTTATGCTACATGCGCTATGTACATGACATCAGTGTGTAATCATTTCTAGTGTATTGTCCATTAAATAAACAAATAGAAATAAAATACATACAGATATAAATATTTGAAGTGACCCAAAAATATTAGGAAATTGAAGCTAAATTCGAAAATGTATGAATTTGACTTGAACATAGATTCTGTTTCAACACGAACAAATAATTCATACAATCATCATAAAAAATTATTATGAAAGTTAGACCAAAGGTATTAGGACACCCCAGTCTATTCTGCTCTCCACAGATTATCTCGAGTTAATCAGAAGCAAAGTAAATAAAATAAAATAAAATAAAAATAAAATAAATAAAGGTAAAGCTCCCTGATGAGCAGCCGTGGCGACTTTTGTTATTTGTTTGTTATTTTGACCTTAGATGTTATGAGGAAGAAACCTTGAGAGGAACCAGACTCAAAAGGGGAACCCATCCTCATTTGGGTGACATCAAGAGTGTGATCATAAATCTTTCAACAATACAGAACACTGGAGAGTGAGAATTAACATGAGTACTGGAGTATAAGATTATAAGTAAATGTTCTTTCTACAGTCTTATACAGTCTTTATGGTTATAAAACTAGGAGCTACTGAGCTCAACATTTGCAATCATCACAGATCCAGCATCAGCTTCTCCATGCCAGAGCCTTTAAACACTCCAGGAGGTCCAGTGTCAAAACTCCACACATGTAGTGGGATCCAATTGGCACTGGTACGTCTCTAGATGGTTCAGGATGTTTGCAAGTTCGGCATCTACTTCTTCAAAAGGTGGGATGTGACTGGAGCTGGCCAACCTCAGGAAGTCTCGGGATGGGGAGAGAAAGAGAAGCAGTGGAGAGGAATTAGCGTAGCTGCTGTTCATGATATTAACAGCACAAGTTGATAATGTGCATGTGATCAGATGTTCTGGAGCACAAGGTTATGATGTGATGTGTGTCATGTGTAGAACTCACTAAAAAGATATGTTTTTAATCTACACTTAAACTGGGAGAGTGTATCTGAGCCCCGAACACTGTCAGGAAGACTATTCCAGAGTTTAGGAGCTAAATGTGAGAATGTTCTACCACCTTTAGTGGACTTTGCTATTCTAGGAACTACTAGAAGTCCAGAGTTTTGAGATCTCAGGGAGCGTGATGGATTGTAGCATGGTAGAAGACTGGATAGATACATGGAGATAAACCATTAAGTGTTTTGTAGGTAAGAAGCAGTAGTTTGAAGTGGATTTGAAATTTAACAGGAAGCCAGTGTAGGGACGATAAGATTGGGGTTATATGATCGTATTTTCTTGACCTAGTAAGAACTCTTGCTGCTGCATTCTGAACTAACTGAAGCTTGTTTATTAATGATGCAGGACATCCACCTAGTAATGCATTACAGTAGTCTATTCTGGAGGTCATGAACGCATGGACGAGCTTCTCTGCATCGGATATAGATAACATATTTCTTAACTTAGAAATATTCCTAAGGTGAAAGAAGGCTGTTTTTGTAACTTGGTTGATATGATTATTAAAAAAAACTTGCTCTAAAATAACTCCCAGGTCTTTTACTGTTGAACTAGTGGTTACAGAACATCCGTCTAAATGCAGCTTGAGATGCTGGAGCTTCTGTATACTGTTTTTTGGGCAGATGAGCAAAATCTCCGTCTTATCAGAATTTAGTAGTAGAAAGTTTTGGGTCATCCAATCTCCTATTTCTTTAACACACTCAGTTATGCGAGCTAATTGAGCGTATCCCCTGGTTTAGATGAGATATATAGCTGAGTATCATCAGCATAACAATGGAAGCTAATTCCATGCCTTCTAATAATATTTCCTAAGGGAAGCATGTATATTGTGAAAAGCAGGCGTCCTAGAACGGAACCTTGTGGCACGCCATAATTTACTAGCATTATCCTGGATAGCTCTCCATTTAAATCTACGAAATAGTAACGATCAGGCAGGTAGGATTTAAACCAGCTTAATGCCTGTCCCTGAATACTGATGTAATTTTGTAAGCGATCTAGGAGGAGATCATGGTCTATAGTGTCGAATGCAGCACTAAGATCTAGTAAAACTAACAGAGAGATGTAGCCTTGGTCTGAGGCTAAAAACAGGTAATTAGTGATTGTAACTAGAGCAGTTTCTGTGCTATGATGGAGCCTGAAACCTGACTGAAACTCTTCAAAGATATTGTTCTCTTGCAGGTGGGAACAGAACTGGGCAGCGACAATCTTTTCTAAAATCTTAGACATAATTGGGAGATTTGGAGCAGTCTCCTGAATATTGTCCTCCATTTTATTTATTTCTCTCTCTCTCTCTCTCTCTCTCTCTCTCTCTCTCTCTCTCTCTTATTATTTTAAATCTTTATCAAAATCATGAGGCAAACAGATAGACTGAAGTTCAGGGAGAGATGAAATCTGACTTCTCAGTTATCATTTTATTAAACACTTTTACATACATTTCATTTCATCACAAAACCTCAAAACTGTGTTATAACCTACACAAAATCCAGCATATAGAGGTTGAGTGAATGTGGTTTGGACTCTGTGGAGGAGCCTCATCGTATCACAGACACTGTAGAAGGACAGAGTTCCTGCACTGTGATCCACATACACTCCTATTCTGGAGGACGCTGGACCTCGGAGCTCAGTTTTAATGTTATTGTGCCAGAAAGAGACAGAGAAAGAAGAACATTCCAGACTCGAAGATTTACTGTTGTATCCAAACATACACTCATCACCTTCTCCTTTCCTGCTGATCTCTTTATATGAGACTGATATAAACACATCCCCTCTCCACTCCACCTCCCAGTAACAGCGTCCACACACAATCTCTTTACACAACACCTGCTCCCAAAAGTCAAATCTCTCTGGATGATCAGAGTATCGCTGTTTTGTATCACTGCGTGTCACGACTCTGTTCTTCTCAGACAGAATGAGTTGAGGATGTGCTGTGTTGGGATCCAGAGTCAGATAACAGAAATCTAGAACAATAAAATGTGCACAGGTTTGATGTTAATCACAGGATTTATAATAAGTGTGTGTGAGACACCTGTGTGTGTTTCTGTTCTCCTAATGCTGCTCTACATGAACTATTTTAAATATTACACATCATCAGTCATCAGGGAGAAATGGATCAGATTTAGATCATCAATACAGACATGTTCACACTCTGTGTGTGTGTGTGTGTGTGTGTGTGTGTGTGTGTGTGTGTGTGTGTGTGTGTGTGTGTGTGTGACACCTACACTGCAGAAAATCTGCTCTGCTCTTTGGTTCTGAGAAAATCATCTGAACTGCTGCAGCTGTTGAGACACAGAGACAAAATGGAGACTGAAAAATGATGTGGAAACATTTTACATGAAAGTTGTGATATTGGGAAAGTTTATAGGACTGTGGTGAGACCTGAGATGTTGTATGGTTTAGAGACAGTGGCATTGAGTAAAAGACAGGAGGTGGAGCTGGAGGTAGCAGAGCTGAAGATGTTGAGATGTTCATTGGGAGTGACAACGATGGACAGGATTAAAAATGAGTTTATTAGAGGGACAGCACATGTAGGACGTTTTGGAGACAAGGTGAGGGAGGTGAGATTGAGATGGTTTGGACATGTGCAGAGGAGGGACATGGGGTATATCAGTAGGAGAATGCTGAGGATGGAGCCACCAGGAAGGAGGAAAAGAGGAAGACCAAGGAGGAGGATTATGGATGGGGTGAGGGAGGACTCTTTACTGTGATACACAACAAATAAATAATTTCCAACACAACTATTTGTTTACCTTGTGGAGGGATTTTGTTGAATTCCTCCTGACAGATTTCCTCGACTCGTTTTTTCAGATCTGAGACAGATTTCCTCACTCCATTAAATGAGAGATGTTGATTGACAGTGAAGCTGGGTGAGTCGTCACATCCAGGGGAAACACAGAGAGACGGGAAACTCTACAGAGAGGAAACACATCATAGAAAAGGAGAAAAGTGGAGGAGAGAAACGAATGAATCTTAGACTGAATCAGACCAAAGACACACTTGTGATCTCAGACAGGAACATTTATTGCTGTAATGAGCTTTTAAGAGGAAACTTTGTAAGGAACAGCGCCCTCTGTAGATCAGAGAGTGAGTGTTACCTGGAGGAAGTGGATGTGGTCAGGTGTGTGTGAAAGCTGCTCCAGATCACTGACTCTCCTCTGAAGATCAGTGATCTCCTGCTCTAGATGTTTCAGGTGTTGTTCAGCTCGACTCAGTTCAGCTTTTTCCTGAACTCTGATCATCTCCGTCACCTCCGAGCGCCTTTTCACCAGGGAGCTGATCATCTCATTATCATCTACTGCTGCCTGTGAACGCTTCTGTTAGAACACACACACACACACACACACACACACACTTAGTTTTTTATAGTCTCCCTCTAGTGTGCGTGTGTGTGTGTGTGTGTGTGTGTGTGTGTGTGTGTGTGTGTGTTCATTCCTAACCTTTATAGTATCAACAGTCTGTTTCAGCTCCTGCACCTTCTTCTGCTTCTCCTGGATCTTCTGCTGGGATTTAATCTGCTCCTCCTTTAGTTCATTCTGAGACCAAATAAAATACATTTTAAATAGATTTTATTGGGTTCTACAGAATTATAGTCGTCTTCTTCTTTCGGCTGCTCCCATTAGGGGTCGCCACAACAGATCATCGGTCTCCATACCACCCTGTCATCTACATCTGCCTCTTTCACACCAACTACCTGCATGTCTTCCCTCACCACATCCATGAACCTCCTCCTTGGCCTTTCTCTTTTCCTCCTTCCTGGTGGCTCCATCCTCAGCATTCTCCTTCCAATATAACTCATGTCCCTCCTCTGCACATGTCCAAACCATCTCAATCTCGCCTCCCTCACCTTGTCTCCAAAACGTCCAACATGCACTGTCCCTCTAATAAACTCATTTCTAATCCTGTCCATCCTTGTCACTCCCAATGAAAACCTCAACATCTTCAGCTCTGCTACCTCCAGCTCCACCTCCTGTCTTTTACTCAATGCCACCATAGATACAATAATCCATACAACCTCTTCTCCACCTCTTCTCCCTGCAACTGCACCCCTCCACTGCCCTCCCTCTCATTCACTCACATGTACTCTGTCTTACTCCTACTGACTTTCATTCCCCTTCTCTCCAGCGCGTACATCCACCTCTCCAGGCTCTTCTTAACCTGCTCCCTACTCTCACCACAAATCACAATATCATCCGCAAACATCACTGTCCACTGAGACTCCTGTCTGACCTCGTCCGTCAACCTGTCCATCACCACTGCAAACAGGAAAGGGCTCAGGGCCGATCTTTGATGCAATCCAACCTTTACCTTGAACCAGTCTTTCGTTCCTACTGCACACTTCACTGCTGTCACACTGTCCTCATACATGTCCTGCACCACCCTCACATACGTCTCTGACAAACCAGACTTCCTAATACAATACCACAACTCCTTTCTCCACCCTGTTGTATGCTTTCCCTAAATCCACAAACACACAATGCAACTCCTTCTAACCTTCTCTATACTTCTCCAATGCTCTTCCTCAGCATGAAACCACACTGCTGCTCACAGATGGTCACCTCTTCTCTCAGCCTGGCTTCCACTACTCTTTCCCATAACTTCATGGTGTGACTGATCAACTTAATTCCCCTGTAGTTACTGCAGGTCTGCACATCTCCCTTATTCTTAAAGATTGGTACCAGCACACTCTCACACTCTCTCTCTCTCATTTTCCTCATTCAACAGCTGCTCAAAATACTCCCTCCACCTTCTCAGCACACTTTCCTCGTCCATCTCCATTCTTTATTGCTTTAACTTGCAGCACATCCTTCCCAGCTCAGTCCCTCTGCCTGGCCAATTGGTACAAATCCTTTTCTCCTTCCTTAGTGTCCAACTTCTCCTACAGCTCCTCATATGCCTTTTCCTTGGCTTTCGCCACTGGCAGTGTTTGTTAATTATTGATGGTTTAAAACTGGACACATCACTATTAAAGAGCAGATCTGCTGTAAGGACATTGAGCTGTTAGCCGCTAGCATGAGGCCATACTATCTGCCCAGGGAATTCTCGCATGTTATCACAATAGCTGCGTATATTCCCCCCTCTGCTGACGGTGAATCGGCATGCGATCCTGCATTCTGTTGTTAACTGACTGTTAACACAGAGCCCAAATGTCCTTCTCATTATCTCTGGAGATTTTAATAATTCCCCTCCATCCTCCACTCTGCCCACATTCACTCAGTATGTTTCATGCCACACCAGAGACAATAAAACACTGGATTTATTTTATGCAAACTCAAAGGAGGCTTATACATCAGCACCCCTCCCCCCCTTGGGAAGATCGGATCACAACCTGGTTCATCTCCTACCTGTGTACAAACCCCTTGTATGCAGGCAACCAGCTACCTCCCGCACAGTGATGACATGGTCTGATGAGACCAGTGAGGCTCTGAAAGAAACACTCACTTTTGAAACAACTATGTGGGAGGAATTGTGCAATCCACATGGGGAGGATATTGACAATTTAACAGACTGTATTACGGCCTATATCAACTTCTGTGTAGAGAATACTGTAACCACCAGGACTGTACAGTGTTTTTCCAACAACAAACCGTGGATTAACCCTGATATAAAGACTCTCCTTAAAGAGAAGTAGAGGGTAGTTAAATCAGGAAACAAGGAAGAGCTGAAAACTGTCCAGAGAGAACTGAGAAAGAAGAACAGGGAATGAAAAGCATGCTACAGGGGGAAGATGGAGGATCAGCTGCAGCAGAACAACGTCAGCGGTGTGTGGAAGGGGCTCAAAACCATCACTGGTCATAAGGAGCCCAGCTCTCAGGCTGAGGGTGACCAGAAGTGGATGAATGATCTGAATCTATTCTTTTAACAGATTTGATCAGCTACCCTCCCCTGCCCCCATCCAGTCCCTCCTGCTGCAATCCCCCTTCTCTGCTATCACAGCAAGCAGCTCCAGCCCCATCTCTCTCTGTACTGCTATCAGATCACAGTCAATACACAACACACCTAACTCCCCCCCCCCCCTGTCGATTCCCTCCAGTCAACACTCCAACCAATACACACCAATGCCCCTCACAGAAGCCCAATTGAGAATGGAGCTCAGGAAGATCAAAGCGAGGAAGACTGCGGGCCACCACGGCATCAGCTCCAGGCTACTTAAGACCTGTGCAGACCAGCTGTGCGGCATATTGCTGTACATGTTTGACCTGAGCCTGAGGCTGGGAAAGGTGCCACAGATATGGAAAACATCCTGCGGGGTGCCTGTTCCAAAGACGTTGCGCCCAAAAGACTTCAGAGACTATCGACCAGTAGCACTGACCTCAGTAGATCTGATGAAGACATTGGAGAGGCTGGTGCACACTGATCTACGACCTCTGGTGAGCCAATCAATAGATCCACTTCAGTTTGCCTACCAACCTGGCATTGGAGTGGAAGACGCAGTCATCTTCCTCCTAAATCTGGCTATTTCACACCTGGAAAAGGCTGGGAGCACTGTGAGAGTCATGTTTTTTGACTTCTCTAGTGCTTTTAACACCATCCAAACCGCGATCCTGAGGGATAGGATAATGTACATGGGAGTGGACCATCATCTGTCTGCCTGGATACTGGACTACCTCACAGACCGACCACAGTATGTGAGGACTTGTGACTGTGAGTCTGCCATGATTGTCTGCAACACTGGAGCCCTGAAGGGAACGGTTCTATCCCCTTTTCTCTTCACTGTCTACACTGCAGACTTCATGTTCAGCTCAGCAACCTGTCACCTACAGAAGTTCTCTGATGACTCTGCCATCGTCGGTCTGATCACGGATGATGATGACAGGGAGTACAGAGGACTTATACGGAACTTTGTGGACTGGTGCCAATGGAGCTGCCTTCAGATAAATGCGGGGAAAACCAAAGAACTGGTGGTGGATTTCCGTAGGCACAAACAAACTTTATCACCAGTGAACATTCAGGGAAAGGACATTGTGAGAGTCTTACAAATACCTGGGTGTTCACCTAAAAAACAAACTGGACTGGACAAACAACACTGAGGCAATTTACAAGAAAGGGCAGAGCAGACTCTTTCTGCTGAGGAGACTAAGGTCTTTTGGAGTGCAAGGAGAGCTACTGAAGACCTTTTTTGACTCTGTGGTGGCCTCAGCCATATTCTATGGAGTGGTCTGCTGGGGCAGCAGCATCTCTACTGCAGACAGGAAGAGACTGGACAAGCTGATCAGGAAGGCCAGCTCAGTCCTGGGGATTCCTTTGGACACTGTACAGGAGGTGGGAGAAAGGAGGACGGTAGCAAAACCATCATCATTGCTGGAGAACGCCTCTCACCCCCTGTATGTAACCATTACATCGTTGAGCAGCTCTTTCAGTGACAGACTGTTACATCCTAAGTGTCTGAAGTAGCGTTATAGAAGGTCTTTTCTCCCTGCTGCTATTAGAATTTACAATCAAAGCTGCTCCCAGTAAAACCAGTTACCAAAATACAACACTGTTATTACTTTTTAGCTGTGCAATACCATTACCTGTGTGCGATATTACATGCAACATGTGAAATATTACCTGCTATATGTGCAATACCACCTGTGTGAAAATACTACCTGCAATGCGTACTTTTTTCTTCCCTTATTGTATTTATACATTGTACTGTGTATATACTGTATATTATAGTATGTGTATAATCATTTTATATTTTTGCATTTATTATTATTTTTTATTTATTTTTATTTCTTTCCTTTGCTGCTGTAACAAAGAAATTTCCCTACTGTAGGACGAATAAAGGTATATCTTATCTTATCTTACAGTAGAAACAGAATTTGTGTAAATTCATAAATCAATGTTCAGTTCTCACCTGTTTTTTACTTCTTTCTGCAGTAGTTGAAACTGTATCATGGCCTTTATGTTCATCCGTCATACACAAGTAACAGATGAAGCTTTGGTCAGTACGGCAGTAGATCTCCATCAGTTTGTCGTGCTGAGAGCAGATCTTCTCTTGGAGATCTACACAGGCTTCAACTAACTTGTGCTTTTTAAAAGCCTGAGACTGATAGTGAGGTTTAAGATGATCTTCACAATACGAGGCCAGACACACCAGACAGGACTTGACAGCTTTGTGTTTTCTCTCAGTGCAGAAATCACAGTCCACATCTGCAGGACCAGTGTAACAGTGAGCAGGAGAAGCAGCTTGGAGTTCAGGTTTCTTCAGTTTCTCCACCACTTCAGCCAGCATGTTGTTCCTGCGTAGAACAGGCCTCGGAGTGAAAGTTTCTCTACACTGGGGGCAGCTGTAGATGCTCTTCATGTCCTCCTGATTCCAGCAGCCATTAATACACACCTTACAGTAACTGTGACCACAAGGAATAGCTACAGGATCCTTCAGGAGATCCAGACACACTGCACAGATGAACTGATCCTGATTTACTGAAATACTGGCTTCTGCCATTTTCCTGCTGTGTGTGTGTGTGTGTGTGTGTGTGTGTGTGTGTGTGTGTGTGTGTGTGTGTGTGTGTGTGTGTGTGTGAGAGAGAGAGAAGGGGGGGGGGGGGGGGTCTACAAGTTCTGAGTTTCGTTTCCTCTGAAATGAACTTCCTGTCATGTGTTATAGTGTGACACACAGAGTGGGCGTGGTTTTAAACACAGAGAGTTCAGGCTTGTAAGGAACAGTGTAATCTTACACCAGGAGATACTTTCTGATCTAAACAGTCCAATCCAATGCAGTCTGATTTGTTCTTTGTTGTGAATTTGACTGTGGGTTTAATAATAACAGAAATATAAAACTGACAGCGTTCAGACGCTTCACTCAGCACATCATGTCTTTGTGGGTGTAATGCTACAAGTTCACCACATCTGGATTCGAGGATCTTGTCTGTTTGCTCTCTGCAGTGTCTTCAACATCTGTCATGTGAATTAGGGAATGTCACTGTACAGCTGTTTTCAGAGAGAATACATTTGGATTGAAATCCAGGCTCAGACTAGACCTCTCATAAACATTCACACACTTTTATCAGCACAGTGTACTGGGTGTGTTTCGGCTCTTTGTCATGTTGGAAGTTAAAAATTGTCTCCAGTCTGAGATCTTATTTTCCTCAAGCTCATCTCATACCTTCAATCTGGTAATATTTTCCTAAATCCTGAGAAGTTTTAGAGCCACTGCTGCTGGGAAAAAGGATTAGTAAAGAGGAAGTGAGAGCAGCTATTAAGAGCATGAATAGAGGAAAGTCAGTTGGCCCAGATGACATACCAGTAGAAGCATGGAGATGTTTAAGAATAAAGGAGATGTGCGGACCTGCAGTAACTACAGGGGAATAAAGTTGATCAGTCACACCATGAAGTTATGGGAAAGAGTAGTGGAAGCCAGGCTGAGAGAAGAGGTGACCCTCTGTGAGCAGCAGTGTGGTTTCATGCTGAGGAAGAGCATTGGAGAAGTATAGAGAAGGTCAGAAGTAGTTGCATTGTGTGTTTGTCGATTTAGAGAAAGCGTACGACAGGGTGGAGAGAGGAGTTGTGGTATTGTATGAGGAAGTCTGGTTTGTCAGAGACGTATGTGAGGGTGGTGCAGGACATATATGAGGACATTGTGACAGCAGTGAAGTGTACAGTAGGAACAACGGACTGGTTCAAGTTGGAGGATGGACTGCATCAAGGATCGGCACTGAGCCCTTTCCTGTTTGCAGTGGTGATGGACAGGTTGATGGACCAGGTCAGACAGGAGTCTCAGTGGACTGTGATGTTTGCGGATGATATTGTGATTTGTGATGAGAGTAGTTTGAGCAGGTGAAGAAGAGTCTGGAGAGGTGGAGGTACACGCTGGAGAGAAGGGGAATGAAAGTCAGTAGGAGTAAGACAGAGTACATGTGTGTGAATGAGAGGGAGGGCAGTGGAGTGGTGCAGTTGCAGGGCGAAGAGGTGGACAAGGTTGAGGACTTTAGGTACCTGTGGTCAACAGTGCAAAATAATGGAGATAATAATGGTCTCCATACCCCCCTGTCCTCTACATATGTGGATCACGAATTAAAAATCCGAGAGGGACATAGTGGCCTTGAAAAAACTGCACTGCCACTTCGAACGTCCCACAGGGAGCTCGTGGACTCACCTCTGGGCCTGTAGAACCTGGCCAAGATCAGTAGTCCCATGTAGGCTCTGACATCTGTCGGTCCACATGGTCATGCTGACAAGTGAATTATTACATTTCCTCCAAAATAAACTTTAATCCAGAGTTCACATTCTGGACCCTCACAATGGCATAACGTGTCAGCCCTGAAGTCATGCATTAGGCATGCTGCAGAAATGGAGTTGTCTCTGCATTGGTGGAAAACCACACTTGGCCATTTCTTCCAATCCAACCTGCTCCAGGATCCTCAGAATCTTCCTCACCTCAGTCAGGTGCTGCAACAAAATCTGGATCTGACTCTCCCGAGTCGGTGGTGTCAGGGAGAGATGTTTCCTGCAGCTTGCTGAGGTCGGGCTTTATACATTTGTCTAAAACCTCTGCAGAAGTGAAGGTCTCATGTTGCTTGCTGCTTTTCTCACTCTCAAATGACCTGCAGGATGACATGCAGGTGCATAAATAATATTTTTGTTAATTTAAACTTTAATAGTTCTGAGAGCTGAGGTGCATACTTTCTGATTTTGACACATTAAGGTCAGTGCTTAAAGGTCACCAACTCTCACACACACACACACACACACACACACACACACACACACTATTATATTCTGATATACTCTATTGAAAACTGCATAGAGCCAGAAACTAAGCTTTCTATGCACAGTGCTATTTTATGGTGTTTTGGCGCCACCTGGTAGCCAACAGTGCAAATTACAAATTTAACGTATTTCAAAAAGGGGCACTACTAACTTTTTAAAATGCACGATTATATCATGTCATGGCAGTTACAGTTAATAAGGAAAAAACATGCACACAATAAGTGTGAGAGAAACAAAAAGCTGATGCTGCAATAACAATGCATCAAAGATTATATTGTTGTTGTTAACATTTGGATTAAAAATAAAAAACGTAGTCATAGTTCCACAGTCTGAAGCTATTTCAGACCATTATCTAATCTCTTTTAAAATTTGCCTCAGTCATTGCATTACTACTTCACCACGTTATCGTGTTAAGCGTACTTTCACGTCAGCTACAGCAGCTCGTTTTATTAACAATCTTCCATAAATTACGATATTAGATAGATCTCCGTCTGACCCTGCAGAGCTCGACTGGGCCACTGAATACCTACAATCAACATTACGTTATACTCTAGATGATGTAGCTCCCCTTAAGACCAAAATGATCAGGGAGAAAAAATTAGCACAGTGGTATAATGATCATACACGCACCTTAAAACAGACCACTCGAAAATTAGAACGTAAATGGCGTCAAACAAAATTAACAGTATTTCAAATAGCATGGAAGGGGAATCTCCTAATTTATAGAAAATCTCTTAGTGCTGCTGATCAGCATATTTCTCCACTCTCATAGAAAATAACAAGCATAATCCTAGATTTTTATTCAGCACGGTAGCAAAATTAACAGGGAATAAAAGCACTGCACTCACATGCACACCATCATTAGGTACTAATGATTTCATGAACTTTTTTAATAATAAAATTGAAAACATCAGGCAAAAAATCCAGACAGTTAATATAAATCCAAATTATTTTACAAGTAACCCTGTAGACAGCAGTGTAATTATAACAGACAATCAATTACAAAGTTTTACTCCTATTCATGAGAATGACTTAATTTCATTAATTTCCTCATCAAAATCATCAACCTGCATTCTCGATCCCTCGCCTACAAGTTTCTTTAAACAGATCATTCCAGAGGTAATTGAACCTGTTTTAAAAATAATAAACTCTTCCATTAGCACTGGTTTTGTACCAAAATCCTTCAAACTGGCAGTTATCCACCCCCTAATTAAGAAACCTGACCTTGACCCATGTCAGCTGTCCAACTACAGACCAATATCAAATCTCCCCTTCATAGCCAAAATTTTGGAAAAGGTTGTAGCACAGCAGTTCTGCTCACACCTACTTATGAATAATATTTTTAAAATGTATCAGTCAGGATTTCGGCCTCATCATAGCACAGAGACGGCGCTAGTTAAGGTGGTAAATGACCTGTTATTGGCCTCTGATCAGGGTTTTGTCTCCTTACTTGTTTTGCTCGACCTTAGTGCAGCTTTTGACACCATTGATCACACTATACTACTTGCTAGACTTGAGAACGTTGTTGGAATAAAGGGAACAGCTCTCTCTTGGCTCAGGTCTTATTTGACTGATCGCTATCAGTTTGTTGATGTTAATGGTGAGTTTTCCACACTCTCTGAGGTAAAGTTTGGTGTTCCTCAAGGATCTGTCTTAGGCCCTCTGCTTTTTTCTTTATATATGCTGCCTCTTGGAGAAATTATTCATAAACATGGTATTAGATTCCATTGCTATGCTGATGATACACAGCTGTATATTTCAGCAAAGCCAGATGAGAGAGATCAGCTTAACAATGTTGAAAAATGTGTAAAGGACATTAGACAGTGGATGCTCGATAACTTTCTCCTGCTGAACTCAGATAAGACGGAAGTACTTTTACTAGGACCACATGCAGCTAGAAGCAAACTTTCAGATTACCTAGCATCTCTGGATGGTGTTTCTGTTTCAGCGTGTACGGCTGTCAAAGACCTTGGTGTGATTATTGACCCGAGTCTTTCCTTTGAGGCTCACGTGAATAATATTACCAGGATCGCCTTCTTTCACCTTAGAAATATTGCTAAAATTAGAAATATGATGTCGTTACAGGATGCAGAAAAACTAGTTCATGCTTTTGTTACTTCTAGATTAGACTACTGTAACGCTTTACTGTCTGGGTGTGCGAGTAGGTGCATAAATAAGCTTCAGTTAGTTCAGAATGCAGCAGCAAGAGTCCTCACTAGATCTAGGAAATATGACCACATCACCCCTGTATTAATCAGTCTACACTGCTCCCAATCAAATCTCGCATTGATTATAAAATACTACAAATGACATATAAAGCACTTAATGGTCTCGCACCACCGTATCTGAGTGAACTTCTGTACCAGTATGATCCTCCACGCCTACTTAGATCAAAAGGTGCAGGCTATCTGTTGGTTCCTCCAATAATGAAGATTACAGCAGGGGGCAGATCTTTCTCTTATAAAGCCCCGCAGTTATGGAACAGCCTTCCTATCAGTGTTCGGGACTCAGACACAGTCTCAGTGTTCAAGTCGAGGTTGAAAACATATTTATTCAGTCAAGCCTTTGATCAGTAGATTTTTTCTCAGGTAAAGGCTCAGATCTTGAGGGAACATTGATATAGAGTGTTTGGTGAACTGGGATATTTGTATGCTGTCGTCCCCTCACATTCACGTGTTCACTCAGGTTTGTTGATGGTGGTGTGGTGGGCCGTCTCTTATCCCAGAGATCCCTCATGTCTGTGTTGCCTTCTGGTTCTCCCTTTTAGTTATGCTGCTATAGCGAGTCTTGCCGGAGTCCAAACTGCACAGTGACTTTAACTCTCATGCAACAATAGGTACACTTAATAATCCATATCCTTCTCTTCCTGTCACCCTCTTCTTTCTCTCTCGCGCTCTCTCTCTCTCTCTCGGTCGAGTTAAACATGCTCCTGAGGCTCCAGTGACCACTGTTCCTGCCCCTCTCCCCCCCGTGGATCTTCCCACTTCATCCAGGCCTGCCTCTGGATAGTGTTCTCCTTGACTGGAGGCCACTCTGTGCAGCTGGGGAAGGTTTGTCATCAACGCCTTGGGTGGTTCCATGAAATTCCGGAGTAAGAACAGGAGCTTTGAGGATGGATTGGACTGTAGTTGATGTCAACAGTCTCCTACACTGATTTAGAAATACACTTCGCTTTTGATCATCATCACTGCACCCCGCAACATTGTATACCTGCCACAAATGGACATTCGGTGTAACCCAGATGAGGATGGGTTCCCTCTTGAGTCTGGTTCCTCTCAAGGTTTCTTCCTTATGCCATCTCGGGGAGTTTTTCCTTGCCACAGTCGCCACCGGCTTGCTCATTAGGGACAAACTTACTCATAAAGAACATATTCATTTTTAATCACCGCATTATCTGTGTAAAGCTGCTTTGAGACAATGTTCATTGTTAAAAGCGTTATACAAATAAAAATGAATTGAATTGAATTGAAAATTATTAATAATATTTAACTGGAATAATAAGTAAATCAGCACAAAGCTAAATAAAATAAAAAATAAACGAGTCACTAATTCAGAAGTCTCCATTCATTTCTCTCTCTCTCTCTCTCTCTCTCTCTCTCTCTCTCTCTCTGTTATTTTAAACCATAATCACAATCGTGAGAAACATCTCTGGACATTTACCTTCATTCTAGAACAGAGATGTTAAAAGTCCACACATCCTTCACTCAGGAGAAGTGCAGATACTGAGGTTTTAAAAGATTCTGGTAAAAGTTGATGTTCTGACTGCACTTTTTCACTCAGGCTACAGTAAAGAAGTTTGGGCGCCGACATGTTCCTCAGTAAAAACTAGTGATTATTACTACCTGTTTTAGTGTCACGCTGGAACTGAACCTCACATCAGATTAATATCAGGGCTGTCAATCGATTAAAACATTTAATCACGATTAATTGCATGACCATCATGGGTTCACTCAACATTAAACAAAACTTAATTTGTACATTTTTATCTGTTCTAAATGTAACTTAGTTTAATACTTTTCAAGTTTAGATACTCTACTTAATATGAAAAAATAATTTTTGGTGGAGTTTATTTTTATTCATATATATACAGTATATATGAGTAAAAAAAGAACAAACAACATACGTGTGTCGCTTTGAAGATTTTAATTTATATTTTTAATAAAAATGCTCAAACTGAAAACTCATTAATAAAATTAATGTTGTTAAAATGAATTTGCGTTAACACGTTTATTTTGACAGCCCTATTTAATGTTGTTCTCTAATAAATGTATTCAGACTAAAGAGACACCATATAGAACAAAAGCAGAGAAAAGATGATGATGATCATGTGATCAGGAATGTCTCTGTTCTCAGTCATGTTCTCATCACTGACTCCCTCTGTCTCATCCACGTTAACCCCAGACTTCTTACTGCCTTCTGCCTGCTCATTGTGAGCTTCAGAAACTAGTCTACGTCTGTGTGGTGTGAGAGACAGGAGATTACAAGAAATATGTTGATGGAATGAGAAAAATAAATATTGACATTTCACCAAATAAATTTAAACTAAAGTAACGAGTCTGGTTTTAAAATGTAAAAAGTAGAAAGTACAGATATTTGTGTCAAAATTTATTGAGTGAAAGTTAAAAGTTAAATAGTAAATAGTGAAAAATAAATAGTGAAGTAAAATACTGATACCAGAAAAATCTACTTAAGTACACTAACAAAGTATTTGTACTTCATTACTTCTAAATTCTAAAAAAAATTCTAAATTCTACAGATTCTTTACATGCAGTTTCATTTTCGATCACAAAATCTCATAACTGTGTTATAATCTATCCAGAATCCAGCGTATAGAGGTTGAGTGAATGTGGTGTGGACTCTGTGGAGGAGCCTCATCGTATCAGAGACGCTGTAGAAGGACAGAGTTCCTGCACTGTGATCCACATACACTCCTATTCTGGAGGACGCTGGACCTCGGAGCTCAGTTTTAATGTTATTGTGCCAGAAGTAGACAGAGGAAGAAGAACACACCAGACTCCAGGACTGACTGTTGTGTCCAAACAAATGCTCAAAACCCCGTCCTTTCCTGCTGATCTCTTTATATGAGACTGATATGTCCACACCACAACCGCTCCACTCCACCTCCCAGTAACAGCATCCACACACACTCTCTTTACACAACACCTGAGGCCTGTAGTCAAATCTCTCTGGATGATCAGAGTATCGCTGTTTTGTATTACTGCGTCTCACCGTTCTGTTCTTCTCAGACAGAATGAGTTGAGGATGTGCTGTGTTGGGATCCAGAGTCAGAAAACAGAAATCTAGAACAATAAAATGTGCACAGGTTTGATGTTAATCACAGGATTTATAATAAGTGTGTGTGAGACACCTGTGTGTGTTTCTGTTCTCCTAATGCTGCTCTACATGAACTATTTTAAATATTACACATCATCAGTCATCAGGGAGAAATGGATCAGATTTAGATCATCAATACAGACATGTTCACACTGTGTGTGTGTGTGTGTGTGTGTGTGTGTGTGTGTGTGTCTGTGTGTGTGTGTGTGTGTGTGTGTGTGTGTGTGTGTGTGTGTCTGTGTGTGTGTGTGTGTGTGTGTGTGTGTGTGTGTGTGTGTGTGTGTGTGTGTGTGTGTTACACCTACACTGCAGAAAATCTGCTCTGCTCTTTGGTTCTGAGGGTAAAATCATCTGAACTGCTGCAGCTGTTGAGACACAGAGACAAAATGGAGACTGAAAAATGATGTGGAAACATTTTACATCATAAATATGAAGTTGTGATATTGTGATTTGTGGTGAGAGTAGGGAGCAGAAGGAGAAGATCCTGGAGAGGTGGAGGTACACGCTGGAGAGAAGGGGAATAAAAGTCAGTAGGAGTAAGACAGAGTACATGTGTGTAAATGAGAGGGAGGGCAGTGGAGGGGTGCGGTTGCAGGGAGAAGAGGTGGAGAAGGTGGAGGAGTTCAGGTACCTGGGGTCAACAGTGTAAAGTAATGGAGAGTGTGTTAGAGAAGTGAAGAAAGGGTGCAGGCAGGGTGGAGTGGGTGGAGAAGAGTGATAGCAGGAGTGATTTGTGATAGAAGAGTATCTGCGTTCAAATTTGTACAGTTTTGTTATTTTTTCTCTCTCGTCGCTTAAAAATCTCAAAATATCGTTTTGATTTCTTCCATTCTCTATTTTCCGTCAGCTCCATTTCTTCTCTTTTTTTCTTTTGGATGAGCGCTTTGTTCCCTGTTTAAAAGCAGTGAGTGGAGGCCATTCCCATCAAAACTACGAACGGAAACTACAGTAACCACATTAAGGTACGTAATTTCTCTGCTATGGCGAACATCCAGCTCATTCAGTGTGTGAAGTGTGACATGTTTAGTCAGTCTTTCTCCATTTGCTAGTGATAAATTTATTTGTGAGAAGTGTAAGTTAGTTTGCTCTTTGACGGAGAAGATCTTAGCATTGAAGGAGCGCATCCAGAGTATAGAGAGAAGAAGTGAGTGCAAGAGCAGTCCAGGTTCTGCAGGAGAAAGTCTGGATGCCCTAGGTGGAGTTAGCATTCCCCGACTCCAGCATTAGAGCCCTCGCAGCGAGGCGAGAGGGTAAGGACTCGGCAGCATACTCGTAAAGCCAAAGCTAGTGCTAAGGATTGCTCACGGGAGCACCATTCCTCTCTGCTTCACGTGTCCAACAGGTTTGCTCTTCTCTGTAAAGCACCTGCTGAGAAACCTAAAAGAGCTCTGGTTTTAGGAGACTCTATTCTGAGGCATGTGAAATTAGTGAGACTTTTAGGGGCACCAGCAGCACGGGTCAGGTGTATACCGAGAGCCAGGGTGACGGACATAGCAGGTCAGCTTAGATTTTTTGGAAAGCACAGGTTCATTAAGATAGATAGAGCTAATGATATACGACTTCGACAGTCAGAGGTTACTAAGAGTAATATTATAGAGGTGTGTAAATTAGCGAAGGCAATTTACAATGCAGTAACATGCTATGGCCCCATCCCAATGAAGTGTGGCAATGTAGCTTACAGCAGGTTATGGTCGCTGAACTGCTAGATGTCCAAGTGGTGCTCCAAAAACAATGTGGGCTTCTTAGATAATTGGTGCAATTTTAAGGGGAAGGCTGGCCTGTTAGGGCGGGACGGTATCCATGCCACTCGAGAAGGTGCTGCTCTAATTTCTTGTAGTATAGGTCATAGTCTCAGAACAGCACTAGTTAACCATTGACTGTCCAGAGCCAAGGCCAGGGAGCAGACTGACAGGCTAAACCCACCGTCTGCTAGCTGCACAGAGTCGTCACTCAGGATTCACCATATTGAGACTGTGTCTGTCCCCTGAGCGAAACTAAAGTAGAAATTCTCAGAAAGTCTGTTTAAGTAACCTGATTAACATTAAATTATTTAGGACTAAATGCACAGCAACACCTCTGATCTAAAGATAAGATTGTTGAATATTATTTCTCTCACATTAAAAGCACTGACTATAAACTATATAATAAAAAAAATGTAGTCATAATTCAACAGTCTGAAGCTATTTCAGATCATTACCTCATCTTTTTTTAAATCTGCCTCAGTCACTGCATTAGTACCTCGCTACATTACAGTGTTAAGCACATTCACGTCAACTACAGCAGCAAGTTTTATCAATAATCTTAATCAAAAGATCTCCGTCTGACCCTGCAGAGCTTGACTGGCCCACTGAATGTCCAGAATCAACATTCCGTTAAACTCTAGATGATAGAGCTCCCCTTAAAACCAAAATGATCAGGGAGAAAAAAATCAGCACGGTGGTATAATGATTATATGCGCACCTTAAAACATACCACTCGGAAATTACAACGTAAATGGCATCAAACCAAATTGACAGTATTTCAAATAGCATGGAAGGAGAGCCTCCTAAACTATAGAAAATCTCTTAGTGCTGCTGATCAGCATATTTCTCCACCCTCATAGAAAATAACAAGCAGAATCCTAGATTTTTATTTAGCACGGTAGCAAAATTAACAGAAATAAAAGCACTGCAATCACATGCAAACCATCAATAGGTAGTAATGATTTCATGAACTTTTTTAATAATAAATTTAAAAACATCAGGAACAAAATCCAGATGATTTATATAAATCAAAACTATTTTATAAATAACCCTGTAGACAGCAGTGTAATTATAACAGACCATCAATTACAAAGCTTCACTCCTATTCAAGAGAACGACTTCATTTCATTTATTTCCTCATCAAAATCATCAACCTGCATTCTCGATCCCTCGCCTACAAGTTTCTTTAAACAGATAGCTCCAGAGGTAATTGAACCTGTTAAAAAAAAAATGTATAACCTCTTTCATCAGCACTGGATATGTACCTAAATCCTTCAAACTGCAGTTATCAACCCACTAATTAAAAAACCTGACCTTCAACCTGTCAGCTGTCCAACTACAGTCCAATATCAAACCTCGTCTTTATCTCCTAGATTCTTTAAAAGGCACAACAGTTCTGCTCACATCTACTTTGAAATAACATTTTTGAAATGTATCAGTCAGGATTTCGGCCTCATCATAGCACAGGGACGGCGCTAGTTAAGGTGGTAAATGACCTGTTATTGGCCTCTGATCATGTAGAGGGTATTGTCATGTAGGGTATTGACTTGTAGGGTATTGTCATGTAGATCTGACAGCGAGTGGGGTCGGAGCGTGTGCTTATAAAGGGGACCGGGTAATGCGGAACAGGAGTCAGTGATTAGCGCCGGGAGCAACTGACAGAGAGCCGCTGAGGGGGTGTGGCAGGGGGATCCCTGACAGTCTCTTTACTTGTTTTGCTTGACCTTAGTGCAGCTTTTGACACCATTGATTATAATCTCCTGCTTGCTAGACAATAGAACATTGTTGAAATAAAGGGAACAGCTCTCTCCTGGCTTAGGTCTTATCTGACTGACAGCTATCAGTTTGTTGATGTAAATGGTGAGTTTTCCTCACTCTCTGAGGTAAAGTTTGGTGTTCCGCAAGGATCTGCCTTAGGCTCACTGTTTTTCTCTTTAAATATGCTGCCTCTGGGAAAACTGATTCATTATACATTATACATAAAATTATACATGGGTGAAATTATACAGATGAGAGAGATCAGCTTAACAATGTTGAGAAGTATGTAAAGGACATTAGACAGTGGATGCTTGATAACTTCCTTCTGCTCAACTCAGATAAGACAAAAGTATTTTACTAGGACCACATGCAGCTAGAAGAAAACCTTCCGATTACGTAGCATCTCTGGATGGTGTTTCTGTTTCAACGTGTACGGCTGTCAAAGACCTTGGTGTGATTATTGACCTGAGTCTTTCCTTTGAGGCTCACGTGAATAATATCACCAGGATCTCTTTCTTTCACCTTAGAAATACTGCTAAAATTAGAAATATGATGTCGTTACAGGATGCAGAAAAACTAGTAGATGCTTTTGTAACATCTAGATTAGGCTACTGTAACGCTTTACTGTCTGGGTGTTGGAGTAAGTGCAGAAATAAGCTTCAGTTAGTTCAGAATGCAGCAGCAAGAGTCCTCACTAGATCTAGAAAATATGATCACATCAGCCCTGTTTTAATCATCTACACTGCTCCCAATTACAGCTCACACTGATTATAAAATACTACTACTGACGTATAAAGCACTTAACGCTCTCACGCCGCAGTATCTGAGTGAACTTCTGTACCAGTATGATCCTCCACGCCTACTTAGATCAAAAGGTGCAGGCTATTTGTTGGTACTTAAAATAATAAAGACTACAGCAGGGGGCAGATCTTTCTCTTATAAACCCCATAGTTATGAGGTCAAGGCTGAACACATTTATTTAGTGGAGTCTTTAGTCAGTAGGTGTTTGTGAGGTAAAGGCTCAGATCTGGAGGGATCATGGATATAGAGTGTTTGGTGAATTGGGATATTTGTATGCTGTCGTCTCCTCACTCTCACACGTTCACTCAGGTTTGTTGACGGTGGTGTGGTGGGTCATCTCTTATCCAAGAGATCCTCATGTTTGTGTTACCTTCTGGTTATCCCTTTGTTATGTTGCCATAGTCTTGCCGGAGTCCAAACTGCACAATGACATTAAATTTCATAGAACAATAAGGACACGTAATAATTCATATCCTTCTCTTCCTGTCACCCTCTTCTCTCTCTCTCTCTCTCTCTCTCTCTCTCTCTCTCTCTCTCTCTCTCTCTCTCTCTCTCTCTCTCTCTCTCTCTCTCTCTCTCTCTCTCTCTCTCTCTCTCTCTCGGTCAAGTTAAACATGCTCCTGAGGCTCCAGTGACCACTGTTCCTGCCCCTCTTTCCTTCGCGGATCTTTCCACTTTATTTAAATAAAATAAAGGTAAAAATTAAGGATTTTATGGCTTCATTTATTCTTTCACTATTCACTCGTCTCCACAGGATTCCTAACACAATTCAGAAATATGAGGAGTCAATAAGCTTTGGCATGAGAGTCACTACTTCAGCAGTCTTCTGAATATTGTCCTTCATTTTATTCATTTCTCTCTCTCTCTCTCTCTCTCTCTCTCTCGAGTTAAACATGCTCTCAAGGTTCCAGTGACCACTGTTCCTGCTTCTCTCCCCTCCTCGTATCTGCCCACTTTGTCCTGGTCTGCCTCTGGATAGTGTTCTATTCAATTGGAGGCGACTCTTTGCAGCTGGGGACGGTTTCTTATCAATGCCCTGGGGATCCATGAAATTCCGGAGTAAGAATGGGAGCTTTGAGGATGGATTTGGACTGTAGTTAATGTCAACAGTCTGCTACACTGACTCAGGACTACAGTTTGCTTCTGACCACCATCACTGCACCTCAACATAGTTCATCTGTAATAAATTGACATTCGGTGCAACCCAGATTAGGATAGGTTTCCTGTTGAGTCTGGTTCCTCTTAATGTTTCTTCCTTATGCATCTCAGGGAGTTTTTCCTTCACCACAGTCGCCACCAGCTTGCTCATCAGGGACAAACTTACTTATAAAGAACATCTTAATTTTTATCACCACATTATCTGTGTAAAGCTGCTTTTAGACAATGTTCATTATTAAAAGCTCAATACAAATAACCATGAATTGAATTTAATTGCAAGAGTGAAAGGGAAAGTTTATAGGACTGTGGTGAGACCTGAGATGTTGTATAGTTTAGAGACAGTGGCATTGAGTAAAAGACAGGAGGTGGAGCTGGAGGTAGCAAAGCTGAAGATGTTGAGATGTTCATTGGGAGTGACGACGATGGACAGGATTAGAAATGAGTTTATTAGAGGGACAGCACATGTAGGATGTTCTGGCGTCAAGGTGAGGGAGGTGAGATTGAGATGGTTTGGACATGTGCAGAGGAGGGACATGGGGTATGGGATAGAAGAATGCTGAGGATGAAGCCATCGGGGAGAGGAAAAGAGGATTTATGGATGTGGTGAGGGAAGACATGCAGGTAGTTGGTTTGAAAGAGGCAGATGTAGAGGACAGGGGAGATTGGACACGGATGATCTGCTGTGGCGAATCCTAATGGAAGAAAGCCGGAAGAAGAAATAGTAATATGAAATTTTGGAGGAAACTTTCCAGATTTTAATTGAAGCATTAACTATGATATTCTAGATTAGTTCTTCTGTTGGAAACCCCTGTTGAAAGACTTATGATCACACTCTTGATGTCACCCAAATGAGGATGGGTTCCACTTTTGAGTCTGGTTCCTCTCAAGGTTTCTTCCTCATAACATCTAAGGGAGTTTTTCCTTGCCACAGTCGCCACGGCTGCTCATCAGGGATAAATACACACCATTCACCTTCACTGTTGATTTCTGCTTTGAGACAATGTCTGTTGTGAAAAGCGCAATAGAAATGAACTTGACTTGACTTCTTCTGACTGTCAGGTGAGTTTATCTTGATGCAATTCCATTTTTTGGTCACCTGCCACAACAGACAGCTCTACTTATATGTCAGTTATCATCTGGGGAGAGGAAACACTAATACCTGCTTCCTCAGAGACATGAGAATCCAGACAACTGCATCTTTACAATCTGCTGCTCATGCTGTATCACAAGGCAGTGGAACACACTCAGAGGAGAACGCTATCTACCTTCTTCTGCATACGTGACCTCCACTTATTCCTGTTCCATGAAATTTCTCTCCCTCTTTACTGTGATATACAAATAAATCATTTCCAACACAACTATTTGTTTACCTTGTGGAGGGATTTTGTTGAATTCCTCCTGACAGATTTCCTCGACTCGTTTTTTTAGATCTGAGACAGATTTCCTCACTCCATCAAATGAGAGATGTTGATTGACAGTGAAGCTGGGTGAGTCGTCACATCCAGGAGAAACACAGAGAGACGGGAAACTCTACAGAGAGGAAACACATCATAGAGAAGGAGAAAAGTGGAGGAGAAAAAACGAATAAATCTCAGACTGAATCAGACCAAAGACACACTTGTGATCTCACACAGGATCATTTATTGTTGCTGTAATGAGCTTTTAGGAGGAAACTTTGTGAGGAACAGCGCCCTCTGTAGATCAGACAGTGAGTGTTACCTGGAGGAAGTGGATGTGATCAGGTGTGTGTGAAAGCTGCTCCAGATCACTGACTCTCCTCTGAAGATCAGTGATCTCCTGCTCCAGATGTTTCAGGTGTTGTTCAGCTCGACTCAGATCAGCTTTTTCCTGAACTCTGATCAGCTCCGTCACCTCCGAGCGCCTTTTCACCAGGGAGCTGATCATCTCATTAAAGATCTTCTCATTATCATCTACTGCTGCCTGTGAACGCTTCTGTTAGAACACACACACACACACACACACACACACACACACACACACACACACACACAATATATATATATATATATACTGAACTCTCACTGTCTGTGTGTGTGTGTGTGTGTGTGTGTGTGTGTGTGTGTGTGTGTTTATTCCTCACTTTTATAGTATCAACAGCCTGTTTCAGCTCCTGCACCTTCTTCTGCTTCTCCTGGATCCTCTGCTGGGATTTATTCTGCTCCTCCTTTAACTCATTCTGAGACCAAATAAAATACATTTCAGATAGATTTTATTGTGTTTTACAGAATTATAGTAAAAGTTCTTAATATTGTCTCTAGAACTAATTCTGCTAAAAGGAGATGCAAAGTATAAAAGTTCTATTAAACTACATTCTTCAGCAGGTGTCACATGATCTCTTTGGTTTTGGGTGAAAACGGCACCTGGTTGAAATGTCACTGTTTTTCCTGTTACAGAAACATTAAGGGTAGAAAATCTAACAGCATCACTTACTATTTGATTGAGATGCAGGTTCTCAGATATGATGTTTCTATATAGTGTGTGTCTGTGTGCATTTATAAATAGATCTGATCTCTCATATATATCTCAAATATCATCTGTTGATTTGTGCACTTTAGCTGTAAAAAGCTGTATGAAGGCTGTTTAAAGTGCACTGACTGCTCGCCCGTGTTTAACACGTATTTACACACGATCCTCTAACAGTAAATACAAATTCACCTCAGAACCGAGTAAATTCACTGAACAGAATTTACAGTAGAAACAGAAGATTTCTGTAAATTCATAAATTAATGTTCAGATCTCACCTGTTTTTTACTTCTTTCTGCAGTAGTTGAAACTGTATCATGGCCTTTATGTTCATCCGTCATACACAAGTAACAGCTGAAGCTTTGGTCAGTACGGCAGTAGATCTCCATCAGTTTGTCGTGCTGAGAGCAGATCTTCTCTTGGAGATCTACACAGGCTTCAACTAACTTGTGCTTCTTAAAAGCCTGAGACTGATAGTGAGGTTTAAGATGATCTTCACAATACGAGGCCAGACACACCAGACAGGACTTGACGGCTTTGTGTTTTCTCCCAGTGCAGGAATCACAGTCCACATCTCCAGGTCCAGTGTAACAGTGAGCAGGAGAAGCAGCTTGGAGTTTAGTCTTCTTCAGTTTCTCCACCACTTCAGCCAGCATGTTGTTCCTGCGTAGAACAGGCCTTGGAGTGAAAGTTTCTCTACACTGGGGGCAGCTGTAGATGCTCTTCATGTTCTCCTGATTCCAGCAGCTATTAATACACACCTTACAGTAACTGTGACCACAAGGAATAGCTACAGGATCCTTCAGGAGATCCAGACACACTGCACAGATGAACTGATCCTGATTTACTGAAATACTGGCTTCTGCCATTTTCCTGCTGCTGCTGTTGCTGTGTGTGTGTGGGGGGGGGTTGTGTGTGTGTGTGTGTGTGTGTGAGAGAGAGAAAGAGAGAGAGAGAGAGGGGGCTACAAGTTCTGAATCTCATTTCCTTTGGAATGAACTTCCTGTTGTGTGTGTAATAGTGTGACACACAAAGTGGGCGTGGCTTTAAACACAAGAGAGTTCAGGCTTCTAAGGAACAGTGTAGTCTTACACCAGGAGATACTTTCTGATCTAAACAGTCCAGAGTTTTGTTTTTGTTTATCATTGATGAATGTGTGTGTCATTCCAGTCCCTTCATGTTGAGGAGTCTGATGGCTTGTGAAAAGAAACTGTTACACAATCTGGATGTGAGGCTTGAATGCTTCTGTACCTCTTTCCACAAGACAGGAGAGTGAAGAGTGTGCGTGAGATGTGTGTGTGTGTGTGTGTGTGTGTGTGTGTGTGTGTGAGTAAGGGGTGTGTGTCTGGTCAGCCACAATGTTGGTGGCTTTATGGATTTAGCATGTGGTGTGAATGTCCATTATGGAAGGAAGAGAGACGGCAATGATCATCTCAGCCGTCCTCACTATCCGCTTAAAGGTTTGTGATCAGAGACGATGCAGTTCCTAAACAAAACAGTGATGCAGCTGCTCAAGATTCTCACGATGGTCCCTCTGTAGACGGTTGTGAGAATGTGTGATGGAAGCTGTGTCTTACTCAGCTTTCTCAGAAATTTAGAGATACTGCTGGGCTTTCCCTGTTTCGGAGCCGGTGTTGAGGGACCAGGAGATGTTCTCTGCCAAATGACCTCCAAGCAATTTGGTTCTCTCCATGATCCCCATGGAGTAGCCATTGATGTTCATCAAGAAGTGGTTATTTTGTGTCCTCCTAATGTCAACAAATATCTCCTGTGCTGTGTTTATATTCAGAGACAGGATCTTGGCTTTACACCAGTCCGTTAAGCTCTGCACCCCCTCTGTGTATGCTGACTCATCATTCAAAACCTCACAGTGGGAACAGTCTTCTAAGTTCAGTACTCAGTCATTTGTTAAATCAAACCTTAGTCAGTAGGTGTTTGTGAGGTAAAGGAGCAGATCTGGAGGGATCATGGATATGGAGTGTTTGGTGAACTGGGATATTTGGATGTTGTCGTCTCCTCACTCTCACACGTTCACTCAGGTTTGTTGACGGTGGTGTGGTGGGTCTTCTATTATCCCAGAGATCCCTCATGTCTGTGTTTCCTTCTGCTTCTTCCTTTTAGTTCTGCTGCTACAGTGAGTCTTGTTCCTACTTACACCCTGATCACACTGTACAGTGTCTTTACCTTTTATACAACAATAAGGAGACTTTATAATCCTTATTCCTCTCTTACCTCTCATCACCCCTGATCTCTCTCTCTCTCTCTCTCTCTCTCTCTCTCTCTCTCTCTCTCTCTCTCTCTCTCTCTCTCTCTCGTTAAACATGCGCCTGTGTCCACTGGGAATAGTTACAGGATCCTTCAGAAGATCCAGACACACTGCACAGATAACTTGATCCTGGTCTACTGAAATAGATGGCCTCTGCCATTTTCCTGCTGTGCGAGAGAGACAGACTACAATTTCTCTGAGTTTCATATCCTCTGAGAGGAAATTCCTGGTCAAGTGTCAAGAAGCTTTTATTGTCATTTCAACCATATATAGCTGACGCAGTACACAGTGAAACAAAACGACGTTCCTCCTGGACCCTGATGCTACATACAACAGCATAAAACAACAAAAACAGAAAACACAGGGTTAAGGACTAGTAAGAAAAATCCTTGCCTCATAAAGTGCATGTGTGCAAACAGTGCAAAAAGAAAACACAAGACAGTGCAGGACAATACACAAAATAGTGTGTGTGTGTGTGTGTGTGTGTGTTATAGTCAAGTCAAGTTTATTTCTATTGCGCTTTTCACAACAGACATTCTCTCAAAGCAGCTTTACAGAATTTAACAGTGAAGGTGAATGGTGTGTGTTTATCCCTGATGATCACCATGGAGACTGTGCTGAAGGAAAAACTCCCTTAGATGTTATGAGGAAGAAACCTTGAGAGGAACCAGACTCAAAAGCAGAACCTCATCCTCATTTGGGTGACATCAAGAGTTTGATTATAGTCTTTAAACACTACAGAACACTGGAGAGTGAGAACTAACATGAGCACTGGAGTGTGTGATTATGAGTAATGATCTTTCTACAGTCTTTTGTGGTTATAAAACTAGGAGGTACTGAGAAACTCATAAAATAGCTCAACATCTGTGTTAGAGTGTGTATAGGCTTTAAACAGAGTTCACTGTGGAGAATGAAGTTTCTTCCTTCAAAAGCGTGTTCTAGGAGCAGCATCATGGATAATAACATGAGCGTTTGTCGCATGCGGATCAAACCAAACCATGCTGCTGCCACCATGCTGCCTCTAGAACATGCTCTAATAACGAATATATTGAAAAATGAAGTAGTGATTACAAAAACAAGAAAGAAAAACATCATAATGCAGAGCCTCTTAAGAGTTCCATATTATCTCTCATAACCTTCATCTTTCAGTTTCAGTTTCACTGTCATTAGATCAACTCTATGTGAGGATTTTTATTATTTGGGTTCATCATCAATTACTTATATACTATAAAATCTGGAACCGGAAGTAGGTGCCGGTTCAGCTGTAGCGGCAGTTCCGGTGGAGGAGGTGGAGGGGGTCCGGTGGACCCAGAACCGGACGGAGAGAGTTCGGCTCCGCTTTCAGGTACCAAAAACCGTGTCGAGGAAAAAAAACAACAACAACCGGTTCTGATGGACATCCGCACGTGAGACATTTAAAACGTTTAAAACCGACACGTGACCCGGGATGTGACGTCACCGGTTAGCTTTCTAGGCTAGAAGAAATCTGGCATGCTAGCATGTTTGCTAACTTCCATGGATTAGCATCACAAGTGCCTGATTCTTTTATATTGTTTATTATTTATTTGCTTTTAAAACCTATAAAAACAATGATATATTATAAACCAGATTAAATAATACTAATTATTATTATTGCTTGTGGTTTGAGGGTCACAGGTTCGTGCAGCTTTTTTTTAGATTTTTGTAAAATAATAATAATAATCAATCAGATATTATATGCAACTCGTTAAAAATATTTGTAAATAATTACAGGTATATATTTAGTTTTTAAATAACACACGTTCACAATATTATATTATAGAGAAATAGGGAAAGTGTCAGTCTGACAAAGTGAATGGACCAATTAATAAAACTATATTATTTTATTAATATTATATACAGACGTTTTGTGGATCCTGCAAAAAAATAATAATGAGTATAAAATGTTTTGGGGTTTTTGTGTACGTGTCGGTGGAGTCTCATGAGCAGGTTTGTGTGATTATTGAAGGTTATTGTTGGTGTGTGTGACGTTCAGGACGTGAGAGTGGTGGAAGATGAGTTCACAGCAGTACCAGAGAGCAGGACTGAACCCTGCACACACACACACCCCAAACACACCGGGGGTCCAAACCAAGCAGACCAGCACAGGTCGGTTACATATATACACACACACACACACACACACACCTCAAACACACCGGGGGTCCAAACCAAGCAGACCAGCACAGGTCGGTTACATATATACACACACCCCAAACACACTGGGGGTCCAAACCAAGCAGACCAGCACATGTCGGTTACATAAACACACACACACACACACACACACACACACACACCCCAAACACACCGGGGGTCCAAACCAAGCAGACCAGCACAGGTCGGTTACATATATACACACACCCCAAACACACTGGGGGTCCAAACCAAGCAGACCAGCACATGTCGGTTACATAAACACACACACACACACACACACACACACACACACACACACCCCAAACACACCGGGGGTCCAAACCAAGCAGACCAGCACAGGTCGGTTACATATATATACACACACACACACACACACACACACACACACACACACACACACACACACACACCACAATAATGCATCAGTTATTATTAGATAATAAACATTATAATAAACATTGCATCCTGAGAGTCTTCACTGCACTTCTCTTTTTCCACATATTATGTTACAGTTTTATTCCACAAATGGATTAAAATCATATTTTTTCTCAAAAATACTACAAACAAAACCCCATAATGACAACGTGAAAGAAATTTGTTGGGAATTTTTGCAAATTTATCACAAATGTAAAAACAGGGAAAAAAATCACGTACATAAAATTTCACAGCCGTCGCCATGACACTCAAAATTGAGTTAAGGTGCCTCCTGTTTTCACTGATCATCCCTGAGATGTTTCTACAACCTGATTGGGATCCACCTGTGGTAAAGTCAGTTGATTGGACATGATTTGGAAAGACAAAAGGTCCCACAGTTAACAGTGCATGTCAGTGCACAAACCAAGCCATGAAGTCCAAGGAATTGTCTGAAGACCTTCGAGACAGGATTGTATCAAGGCACAGATCTGAGGAAGGAGACAAACATTTCTGCACTATTGAAGGTCCCAATGAGCACAGGGGCCTCCATCATCTGTAAATGGAAGAAGTTTGGAACCACCAGGACTCTTCCTAGAGCAGAGCTGCACAGCCGAACTGAGCGATCAGGGAGATGGTCCTTAGTCAGGGAGGTGACCAAGAACCTGATTGTCACTGAAAGAGCTGCAGCGTTTCTCTGTGGAGAGAGGAGAACCTTTTAGAAAAACAACCATCTCTACAGCACTCCACCAAGCAGGCCTGTATGGTAGAGTGGCCAGATGGGAGCCACTTCTCAGTAAAAGGCACATGACTGCCCACCTGGAGTTTACCAAAAGGCACCTGTAGGACTCTCCGACCATAAGAAACAAAGATTGAACTCTTTGGGCTGAATGCTAACATCATATCTGGAGGAAACCAGGCACCGCTCATCACCAGGCCAATTCCATCCCTACAGTGAAGCATGGTGGTGGCAGCATCATGCTGTGAGGATATTTTTCAGCAGCAGGAACTTGGAGACTCGTCAGGATCGAGGGAAAGATGAATGCAGCAATGTACATAGACGTCCTTGATGATAACCTGCTCCAGAGTGCTCTGGACCTCAGACTGGGGCGACGGTTCATCTTCCAACAGGACAACGACCCTCAGCACACAGCCAAGATAACAAGGGAGTGGCTACAGAACGACTCCGTGAACGTCCTCGAGTGACCCAGCCAGAGCCCAGACTTGAACCCCACTGAACATCTCTGGAGATCTGAAAATGGCTGTGCACTGATGCTCCCCAACCAACCTGATGGAGCTTGAGAGAGAAACTGCCCAAAAAAAGGTGCATCAAACTCAAAAAAGACTCGACACTGTAATTAGTCTCAAAGAGCTTCAACAAAGTATTGAGCGAAGACTGTGATACTTATGTACATGTGATTTTATTATGTGTCATTATGGGATTACATATGTGTCATTATGGGATTTTGTTTGTAGAATTCTGAGGAAAATAATGAATTTAATTCATTTTGTAAAAAAAAGCTGTAACAAGAAAACGTGGAGAAAGTGAAGCTCTGTGAAGACTTTCCAGATGCACTGTACACATCTGCATTGTGTGTGCTGAGCTCATTCATGATACAAAACATTATTATACATCTAGGGGTGTAAAACATTATTTATAATTAGAATTTTACATTTAATATGTCCACGATTCTTCTTCCTTCATATCTCACTTCATTTATATTTTTCTTCATTCACTCTTCATTCAGTCTCCCGCTTCAGTTGTACTCCCGGGTAGTTCGTTTATTTTATTACTCTGCTGTTAACTATATATATATATATATATGTGTGTGTGTGTGTGTGTGTGTGTGTGTGTGTGTGTGTGTGTAAAAAAAAAAAAAAAAAAAACATTTGATCAAATTTATAAAGTGTATATTAAAATGTATATATTTTAAGTGTCCTATTGGTCTTCTATAGAGATTGAATAAATATGTGTCTGTGATTGAATTTACGCAGGTCATGAGGACGGTGGGCGTGACTCGGGTCTAGCGTCCTCCCTCAGAGACGATAAGCAGGAGCCGGTGGTGGTACGACCGTATGGAGCGACGTCCTCCGCTCCTCCGTCGCTGTCCCAGCACCTCCCCGTCGGCTTCACAGAGGGACCTGGCAAGGTACAGCATCTCCACTTTAGTACCCTCACCAGAAGACAGGATCATTCGTGAATCATGAATTTGTTCTCTTTCTCTGCTCCAGTCTGCTCTGAAGACTCCTGTTCCTAGCCGTGTAATTGCCCCAGCCCCAGCCCCGGCACAGGGGCATCTCACCCTGCCTCACAAAGTCCCCGCTCACATCACCGTCACCATGGAGAGCGCCATGCCGCAGGCTTCCGGGATCCCGGTGGCCACCATCAGCGGGCAGCAGGTTCAGAAAACCTCTATAACCCGTATTCAGTCACGGTACGTAATTCAATATCCTGTTTGGGATCATGGGTATTTATTTATGTATTTATTTTGCCAGGGTCACACTGGAAACCTGCATCGCATCATGGCCGCCAATTTGCAGATTATCCGTAGCGGGACTCCGGCACTGCAGTTCGGCTCCTCGGCTGCTCCACAGCACCAATTTCCTTCACATTTACCCAGAGGTCAGTAAGAGAAGCATCTCAGAGACGATTTTGTGTTCTTTATGACATTTATTCAGTATGTAAGAGTATTTATTCATGGGGGGTTTGTGTGTGTGTGTGTGTGTGTGTGTGTGTGTGTTGGTGATAACTGTAGGAGCTGCGGCCGCTGCTGTAATGTCCAGTTCAAAGGGAGCAACTGTGTTGAGGCCGGCGTCCGGACCGAGTAACACTGTGGGACCGCCGACGGTGCAGCACATCATTCACCAGCCCATTCAGGTTCTTATGCACTCTCCCGCTTCATTCATACTCCTGCTCATACTCATTCACACTTCTGCTTTATTCATCTGTCCACTTCATTCACACTTCTGCTTTATTCATCTGTCCACTTCATTCACACTTCTGCCTCATATGCGCTCCCGCTTCCTTCACAGTTCCGCTTCCTTCACAGTTCTGTTTCGCGTGTGCTTCAGCTTCATTCACACCTCTGCTTCATCCACACTCCTCCTTCCTCACTCTCGCTTCTTTCTCACGTCCGCTTCATTCACACTTCATTCATTTTCGTTTTCTTTTTTCTCTCTTCTCCTTCTTTACTTTTATTCCCTGGTAAGTAAACGCTTGAAGCTACAGTTATACATGTGGGGTGTTGATAACATTGTAGTGTAACTGACTGTAGTGCAGCTGCGAATCACGTGTTTGCGTGTGTGTATTTTTCTCGAGCGTATTTAATAAAAAGCAGAATTTCCGTGAGTAATGTGAGCACTTTGTGAAGGTCCGCTGCAGTGGTCAGACATGCAGTTATTAGATAATAATCATTTTCAGGGTTGTTTTAGTGACTCCGCCCTGCTGATGATCCCACACTGCACTGTGTTTGTTTGTTTAACAGTCGCGTCCGATTGTCACCACGTCCACGGCGGTCCTGCCCACAGTCATGGCTCCGGTGGCAGCCACCAGGCCTCAGTCTCCTGTAATCAGCACGGTGACGGCTCACTCTGGAGAGTTAGTGCACGGGTAAGAGCAGCACTCCACCGCACCTTCACCCCAACACATGCACTCGGGTTCAGCCCCAGCCTGATATACTGCCTTTTTATTTTAAACAGACGCTCCGCCATTACCATCCACCCTCCTCCTGCGACCCTGAGTATCCAGAGAGCTCCTCACGCTCGGGACACGCCCACTCGCATCACACTTCCATCCCACCCAGCTATCGGCGCTCAGAAGCCCCTCCCACACTCCATTGCACAGGTCTGTAATCCAAAAAACTAAACGACTTCTTACATTTCTTTTTGTGATTGTTAAACTTTTTTGCACTGTTTCTTGCAGAAACCGATCTTTAGCACTGTGACTCCTGTCGCCGCGGCAACCGTGGCCCCAATCCTGGCCACCAATACACTTTCATCCACCACAACTACAGGTACAAAACACCTGAAGCTCCAACCACCTTATCCACCACTTCTTTCTTTCTTTCTTTCTTTCTTTCTTTCTTTCTTTCTTTCTTTCTTTCTTTCTGTTACATTTTTTTTATTTTTTAAAAGGAATTTTTAAAAATATTTTTGTTTCTCTCTCTCTCTCTCTCTCTCTCTCTCTCTCTCTCTCTCTCTTTCTCTCTCTCTCTTTCGCTCCCTCTCTCTATTTCAGGTTCCATGACCCAGTCCCAGGTGTCTACCAACAATATAGTAACAGTGACCATGGCCTCTCATTCCACTCACACCACTGCAGTGACCACCTCCACCATCCCCGTGGGTAAGAGTCCACCTCCTGAACATCTACACACACTTTCACACACCTAAACCATCCCTGTGGGGAAGAGTCCACCTCCTGAACATCTATACACACTTCTACACACCTCCACCATCCCTGTGGGGAAGAGTCCACCTCCTGAACATCTACACACACTTTCACACACCTCCACCATCCCCATGGAGAAGAGTCCACAACCCATACACTATAATGCTGTGGTCATTTTCTTCTCCATTATAGCGAAGGTGGTGCCCCAGCCCATCACACACACCTCTCCTCGTATCCCATCTGAGTTCAGTGGAGAACGAGGGAACCTCATCCCCATCTCAGCCCATCGCGCCTCCCCAAATCCTACCGCTGTCATGGAGAACCGCAGCGACGCCAGGTACAAACCCTAACGGAGTGTCTCAGGTGCTGGCATTGTGTGTGTGTGTGTGTGTGTGTGTGTGTGTGTACTTATTCTCTGTGTGTGTGTGTGTGTGTGTGTGTGTGTGTGTGTGTGTGTGTGTGTGTGTGTGTGTGTGTTTGTGTGTTTCTTTTCACAGGCAGTCTGTTCCTATGCAGTTTCAGTACTTCCTTCCAACTTACCAATCAGCTTCTTATCCGCTGACACACACCTACACACCCATCACCAGCTCGGTGTCCACCATACGCCCGTATCCAGGTAACGCGCAAGACCACGCCCCTTATTGGAAGGTACAGAAAAAAAAATATTGCCATGACGCACATCAAGCAAAGTTATGACATCATAAAGAGCGTTCTCGTTGGTGGACCAGCAGTAATGGAAAAGCTACACTTTAACATGTCGTTCTTGGTTCACTCTCTGTGTGTGTGTGTGTGTGTGTGTGTGTGTGTGTGTGTGTGTGTGTGTGTGTAACACTGACAGCTCAGGCTCCCTCTGCTGCTCAGCCTGGTATGGGCGTGGCCTCGGCTGTCCATCTGAACTCCATGCAGCTGATGACGGTGGATCGCATCGCTCAGATCAACACGCAGAACACGCAGCCGGCGGTCGCAGCGGCGCAGGGAGGCCAAAACGCAAACATAGCGGCTCAGGGGCTTCACCCCAACGCCTCGATCGCCACGCAGAACATCCAGGCTGCTCCCATCAACCCCCAACAAAACCAAAGTGAGGTCAAGACTTCAGGTCAGGAGCTCGACCACGACCCCTGATTTATTGATTCGCGTTCAGAACCGGTCTCACTGTCCTTCCTTCTCCTCCGTCTCCTCAGTGGTGCTGACCGACGCCTCCGCTCTGGTCGCCAACTCCATCCACAGCGGCTTCAACGCCAGTCAGCCTGTCGCCACGGTAACACAGACGCACTCACAGGGGGGCGGGGCCGGGACGCCGGCACTCGCCTCGTCTCCTCGACCCAGCATCCTCCGCAAAAAAACGGCCGGTGATGGGTGCGTCTCAAATCCGCTCCGAGTACACGCACCACAACTACACACCACTACACACAACTACACAACACTACACACAATTACACACAACTACACACCACAACCACACACAACTACACACGCCATACACACCACAACTACACATCACTACACACAATTACACACCACTATACACAACTACACACAACTACACAAGCCATACTCACCACAACTACACACAACTACACACCACAGCTACACACAACTAAACATGCCATACACACCACAGCTACACATCACTACACACACCATACACACCACAACTACTCACCACTACACACAATTACACACCACTATACACAACTACACAAGCCATACTCACCACAACCACACACAACTACACACGCCATACACACCACAACCACACACAACTACACACGCCATACACACCACTATACACAACTACACACAACTACACAAGCCATACTCACCACAACTACACACAACTACACAAGCCATATGCAGCACAACTACGCACGCCATACACACCACAGCTACACACCACTACACACAATTACACACCACTATACACAGCTACACACAACTACACAAGCCATACACACCACAACTACACACCACTACACACAACTACACACGCCATACGCACTACACACTACTACACACCAGCAAAGAACAAAACTCCCACCTCACAGTACCTTATTTCAGTTCTGAATAATAAATAAATATAAAATAAACTTTAAATAAATGTTTTAAAGTTTAATAATAAACAATATTTTACTTTTAAAGGTAAAATGAAAATTTCTCGACATACATTTAGTATTTTTACAGAATAATATATTATGATATTTTGGTCATATGGTTTTAATGTTGATAAAAGTGTAACGATTATAAGTATTATAATTTCAGCATCTCAAGATTGTGTTGTGAAGTTTTCTTCACCCCCTCACATTATCTAGAGCTCAGTGGGGAATTGTAAAACTTAATATATTATTATATTTGTTACTGAAGCCCTGGTAAACCTGCTGCTTCTTCAAGATCCTGTGTTGTAATACACCTTCTACAGAGCTCCAACAATGATACATTAGTTACCACTTTCTAGAACATGCTACATTCATTAAGGTTGGATATATGTGGGTTTTTGTTTGTTTGTTTTTGTGAAGAACCTCTGTGAGAAAAAACCTGATGGTGGCTCAGTTGAGTGACTCCTCCAGGATGGACGGAGGTCTGAGGAATGCTACAGGATCGCCACGACCATCTGGGTACAGCTCCCACCCCCTGTTCTAATCCTTCATATCAAGTATTTTACTTTGTGAAAATATTAGCAGAATTAGTTTTCCCTGCAGAATATCAGTAGTAGCATTGAACATTGCTGCCCCCTATAGGTGTCCCCGGTTCAGAACATTTGTGCTTGTTTGATGAGCAAAATCTGTGAAATTCTTTGATGTGCACTGGACTGAATTGCTTCACAAATCTTGTGTAAATCTATAAGGTTCTTCTGTTACAGAGTGAAATCCAAACCTGAGGTCCTCTTGGGTTTGGCTCCTCCTCTTCCTGCTGCAGTGGACGTCATGTCTGGACAAAGCGGCGAGCAGAACGCAGCCCCGCCTCCTTCTCAAATCCCTTCCCAGTCCGGATCTTCTCTCCTGGCTTCAGTCACACCTCCTTCTCAGCCTGTCCCTGCTGCCATGGCTGTGACTCCGCCTATCCCTTCTTTGGCCAATGTTGTGGCGCCGCCTTCTCACCCAGCAGCCAGTAGTACCGCGGCTTGTGCGGTTAGCTCCGCCCTTCCAGAAATTAAGCAAGAGGCGACGCCCATGGACACCTCCAAGCCAGGTAGTGTGGCTAAAATAATGATTCTTCTACTCTAAAACATTATCCGGATTTTAAACATGTGCATGATATAATTTCCTTCTGCCCGTATCTTACTTCATCAAGTGCCTCCAGCGCCACCTAGCGGCACTCCTGTTCTCTCGGTGTCGGCTGCAGAGCTCACACCCGGAGCTTCACCCAGGAAAAAGCCCCGAAAGCAGCAGCACGTCATCTCCACTGAGGAGAGCGAGATGGTGGAGACCAACAGCACAGACGAAGAGAAACCTCCCGCCAAACCAGTCAGCCACCGACCCGAGAAACGCAAATCGCCTCCTAAAGAGTACATCGGTCAGTCCTTAAGTTTTTTTTATGCTCCTGCGTGTGTTACAGGACGTCACAGGACGTCACAGGACGTCACAGGACGTCACAGGACGTCACAGGACGTCACAGGACGTCACAGGACGTTACAGGACGTCACAGGACGTCACAGGACACCTGACCACTCCAAATATGTGTTTTTCTTTTAACTGTAGCACAATGTTTTAGGCTCCTGCATGGCAATGCTGTTCATGGGTTGGAAGTGTGTGGAAGATCTTGTGCTTTAGAGCTCCAACCATTCTGAAATAAAAATGAATGTGAACACTGACTGCACCTCGGCACTCCTCACCTACCAGTACCTGACTTTACTAACCCACGCCACCTTGTGGCTGAATGTATCTCGCACAAAATCTCCAAAAAATCTGAGATGTTCAGAAAGCGTAAAATCTTATGGTCGGGTGTCCGTATAGCGTATAAACACTTGTTTACTTTAACGTTACTTTTATTTCTTGATCTGTTTTATGCTTCAGTATATAAAAGATTAGACATGGAAATACCTTCTAAACCGAGAGCATCCAGAATGTCATATGAAGGTCAAGAAACATTTTAGTGAAATTCCTACACCTGAAGGATCTGACACTATTTCTCTGTGTGTGTGTGTGTGTAGACGAGGAGGGCGTGCGCTACGTCCCCGTCCGAATCCGTCCTCCCGTCACACTTCTGCGTCATTACCGTAACCCCTGGAAAGCTGCTTATCATCACTTCCAGAGATACAGTGACATCCGGGTCAAAGGTCAGAGCACACCGCTAACACACACCTGTAACTAGATGCTGAATGGATTATAAGTGTCCTAACAAATTTTTATTTTTTTGGCAGAGGAGAAGAAAGGAAGCCTACAGGATGTGGCCAATCAGAAGGGCGTCATGTGTCGAGCTCAGGGATGGAAGATCCATCTGTGTGCTGCTCAGTTGGTGCAGCTGGTGAGGAATCTCCTTCATCATCATGCACTACATTACCTTTAATAAGAGTTATAAATCTAGCTGTGTTATAGTTATCCCTATAGTAGCTAAGGTAAGAGCGTTGTCATGGATACCTCATGGGTGCCAAATGAACGGTTTGTTCATTCAGGAAGAAACGATACAAAGTTAATTATTATCAGGTGTAGAAATCAGAACGTTCAAAATTTCGCTTAACGAGTCCAGAATACGAATGTAAATCGTTTAATTATGCGTTGTGTTTTTCTCCCATAGAAAACTATTTAGGAAAAGTTTAATGCGCAATAAAAGTGTTTTGATTATGACTATATGATTCCACTTCCTACTGCAACTATTAGATCTTTTTTTACAATAGTTATCTAGAATCAGGTTTTTACGCTCTATTTTCACGACGTCTAGTCGAATCTGGAGCACGACGTCTACAGCCGTTTAACGAGTCTGCAGGAGGGCCTGGTCCCTAAGAAGAAAGCATCAGCAGACGACGATCTGCACCGCATCAGCGAGCTCATACAGGTGAGCAAGAAACCTACGACCCGTGTAACCAAAACAGCACACACAGAGTTTACACAGGGTGGTGTGAAAAACAAAAAACAGTGAGTCCTGCGAGTGGGAGGTGCCTTACTGATGAGAGGAATCAGAGAAAAATTGGGTTCTTCTGTCAGCCAAGAACAAGAACCTGAGGCTTTCCTGAGCCTCTTCAATCTTTATATGTCGAGTGTGGGTGAGTCTGTGCTCATGATAGCTCCAGATTGCTGTTCCTGTCTTGACTGAAGTGGAAACTGACATGAGTTAGTAAGAGGAACTTCAAAGTCTGATAGTTTGTTCCTGGTGAGATGTTTTCCTGCTCACCATGGAGGTGAATATATGAGTTTCTCCATCCTTGAAGCTTCAAACCAATCTGTTAATTCTGCTCTTATCAGCAAGGCATTTCCTTCCCCATATCTGAGGACATTTCTAAGATACTTAAACCAGTCCACCTTGGACCAATGTGAACTCTAACCTGACCTCTACATGCATGATCTATACGGAGTCTTCAGCTGCCATGTGATTGGCTGAAATTGTCATTTGCACAAACGAGCAGGTGTTCCTGTTGATGTGGACGGTGAAGGTATATTTCTGCTCGCAATTAGAATTTTTAACCAGACTAGAAGCTTCTCCTGGGAAACCAAGGTGCAACCTCAAGACCTGAAGACAACCAACACAATGGAAATGGTTTTGTTTGTTGTTGTTGTTGTTGTTGTTGTTGTTTTTATGGCGAAAACTTCACCGATGTTTGTGATGGTTTCTCCACAGGGTAACATGCAGCGCTGCAAGCTGGTGATGGATCAGATCACGGAGGCTCGCGAGTCCATGATGAAGGTGCTGGACCACAGAGAGCGAGTCCTCAAGCTCCTCAACAAGAACAGCAGCACCAAGAAGCTCCATAAGCTCCAGAAACGCAAAGACAGGGCGTGACACACACACACACGGTAGCCGGCAACCGTCACACCTCAGTCACGTCACGTCCGGCACGGAATGAACAGATCCGAGGAAAAGAAAACCGGCAGAGGAGCACATTAAAACCTGGAGAAGCTTCTCTCTCTCTCTTCCCTCTCCCTTTCTCTACATCTGTCCTCAAGCTGGACGTGGTTAGCATTACTGTCTTTAATATGTCAGCCTTACCTCCACTACAGAACACACACACACACACACACACACACACACACACACACACACACACACACACACACGAGGGGACAGTCTCAGTTCCTCCACACTATATGTACACTAGAGGGCGCTGGAGATGGCAAAAAAACCTCTATAATATAGGATTATATAATAGTTATAATAGGATTTGATAGGACAATACTTGAAGACGTTTTTCATGATATATGACGTATCGTATATAATATGCTAGCGATAGATCCATATTAAACAAAGAAATAATTATTTATCTTCTAATTAATAAATAAAATGTATTATTCAGAGTTATCGTACAGCCTGAACGGAAACATGTCGATCTCTTCTTCCAAACCGTATGCTAAAAGCGTTTACACGTAGGTGATTGTTTAGGACCCCCGTAATGATCCAGGGTTGGACAAATCCAAAGTTCATAAGGAGGTTAATAGGAGGTGGTATTAAAAGGTTTTGAGTTTAGATCCCCACAGTTCTGGTCGCTTTCGCCAAATGACCCGGCATTAGAACTCGCTATTGACGGAGTGGCCTCCTGGGGACAAATTCTCCATGCGCGACCTGCCTCACCTTTTCCGGTTGCGGAGACGTTGGACTCTTCCACTGTGAGGACTGTCGTGTCAGGATCGTACCCGCACACCCGAGGTTGAAGTTCCTCCTGCTCCTGGGTAAGCAGCCTGAGGAACACGCCAGCAACACGGCACATGTACAAATCACACGTATGACACAACGACAAAGGCAGCAATGTTGTGGCTTGTTCTCAGGCGATCATCATGCACGAGTTGCCGAAGGGTTTCGACGTTCTCGGGGGTCGAGCTCGTTAAAGGTCTTCCTGATTTCTCGCCATCTTCCGGTGATCTTCTCCTGCTCTTGAAGCGCCACTTGTTCGCTGCGTCGCCGTAAACTTGCCGAATCAAGTCGAAACCTCCCTGTGGCGTATTTGCCCAGTTTCACACAGATTTTCACTTTTCTCTTTGTTCTAACTTGTGATGAAATCGCAGACGTGATCACGCACCGGTCGCACCGCCCCCGATGAACTCAGGACGATGTCTTTTGGCGCACTGACTTATGAAGGTCGGTGCTCCCTGTAACTGTGTGTGCATCCTGGTGGCGTGTTTCAAAACCTTTTTAATACCACCTCGTATCATACTGTAATTAAGGATGTTTAGAAAGTCAGTAAACACAAGGATAGCTGGGCGCATTAGTAGAAAGAAAGCGTATAAAATCCCCTCAACCCCCAAACCATAACATTCATATTAAAGGTGTTTGGCTGACGCCGTTATCCATATTATTATAACTGGTAACCAACAGTGGTGCTGGGATGTGAACGCACGCACTAATGTTCCCGAGTCTGAAACGTGGTGCCACGTGTGCAGTAACACCCACATATGAATGCTGATATGATCCTCCCCCCTTTTGTTTTGGCAAAAGCGCCACTTTTCTTTTTCTTTCTTCTCTTTTTGGGGGTGTGGCTTTGTCAATCAGTGTTAAGAGCATGATTGAGATCAGGGAGGAGGTAAGGAGGATTATTCATCAAGTGCTGAGAGGGTTGAGGAGGCCAGGACACTCGAGTTCTTCCAATCCAACTTTCACATCAACATGGAGCTCAGGTATCCTTGTGCTGGAGCAGTAATAGTGTCTCCTAGGTGTTGAGGAACCTGTAGTTCTACAGTGTGCAGCTTCAGACTTGGTTGGGTCTGGTAATGGGGGGTGCACATACTTTTGTTTATATATTTTACAGACCCAGACTCTATAAATATCCTTGTTTGAGAACAGTAGCAGCCTGTCTTCTATGATTTCTGATTTGTCCACCCTTGGACTCGAGTATCTTTAGATTAAGTCGGATGTGTATTTTTTTTTTTCCCATTTGTCTCTTTAATTATACAAAAAAAATGTATATAATAAATATATCGCACATTATTACTGATTAACCCAAACTTTCCCATCATGCACCACAGGATGTCAGGGGCGGGGCTCGGCTAACGACGCACCTCGTACGGTAATCCGTTCAGTTTTGTTTTTTTTGCCACTTTCTAAAATTTTCCCAGCCGTATGTGCTCCACAGACTCCTAGTTCAGAATGTAACTTTCCCCCAGATAGTGTATCTGCAGGTGGTTTTATAGAAGAGCTGTAGGCAGTCTCTCGCCTTATGTACAGTATCTCACAAAAGTGAGTACACCCCTCACATTTCAGCATCCATTGTAGTATAATCTTCTCAAGGGAAATTTACTCATACTGTAGAAATGTGCAGTTTGTATCCAGTACAGATTTACTGTCCTATAAAAATAACTCAACATACAGACATTACTGTCTAAATAACTGCCAACAAAAGTGAGTCCACCCTCAGTGATCACAGCTGTACGTGTGTAAACGTGCAAAGCCACACGTCCTATTCATCACGTTTGTGTTTTTGTCTGCTCAACAGGACCAAACTAATTTGTGTACCTTGTATTCGAGCAGGTCAAATTTGGAACAATTGTCTCATACTGACCACTCATACATTCTAGAAGGAGCCTCTTCTGAAGCTGCTTACAAGAAAAGCCTGCAACCTGTTTGCTAAAGAACAACCTGTCAAAGAGCATGCAACCATGTCCTGTGGTCTGATGAGACTACGATAAACTTGTTTGGCTCAGATGTGTGGCGACGCCCTGGTGAGGAGAACCATTGTAAGAAAATTGTGCCTACAGTCAAGCATGGTGGTGGCAGCATCATGGTCTGGGGCTGCATGAGTGCTGCGGTTCATTGAGGGAAACATGGATTCCAAGATGTACTGTGATGTTCTGAAGCAGAACATGATGCCTCATTTTAGAAACTGGGCCGAACCACAATTTTCCAACGTAATAACGACCCCAAACACCACCAAGATGACAACTGCTTTGCTGAGGAAGCTGAAGGTGATGGAGTGGTCAAGTATGTCTCCAGACCTGAACCTTATTAAGCACCGGTGGGCCTCAAGCGGAAGGTGGAGAAGCACCATGTGCGTAACCTCCAGCAGCTCCGTGATGTCATTATGGAGGAGTGGAAGAGGATCCCAGCAACAACCTGTGCAGCTCTGGTGAATTCCACACCCAGGAGGATTAAAGCAGTGCTGCATAAGGATGTGCTCAAACACAATATTTACACTTTGGACACAGTTTTGACGTGTTCACTGAGGGTGGACTCACTTTGGTTGGCAGTTATTTAGACAGTAATGTGTGTATGATGAGTTATTTGTCAGAGGACAGTGAAACTACTGAAGCTGCACACTGACTACTAAAATCTATCCAAGTTTCATTTCTATTTTATTTTCCCTTCAGAAGATACTATCAAAAACATCTCGATATATAAGAAGAGTTTCCTCTAAAGCAGTGTGAGAGCATCTACAGCCAACCTGCAGTATTAAAGCGTCTTTACTGATGATGATAGTAATAATATTGCGGTACGGTTGTGTATTAAGTCAGTCTTAAGTACAGGCCTTATAGAGTGCAGTGCAGTGCAGTGCTGAAGAAACCTCCAAACCTCTTACTTTACACCTCACACCTAAATCAATGTTCACTCGCTGTTTAATAATTCCTCACACTAACAGGTGCCATTCAGTGTTTCACTTCACCACTCGTAATGTTATGACTGATTGGTGTATAGACACACACACACACACACACACACACACACTATAAAGCTACCTATAAATATTTCAGTTATATATTAAATGTTATAACACCCCAACACCTGGCCTATGACTTCCATTATAATGCGCACACACACACACACACACACACACACACACACACACACACACACACACACACACACACACACACACACACACGGATCAGGTATTAAATATAAATGAGACCGTTTATGGAATACTGTTCTAACCCGGGCCTGTGCAGTATTTTTCCCACAGTGCAGTACAGGACGGAGTCGTCTTCCTGTGTGCCTCGTACACAATCATTACACCACATTTACAGCACTTTGGCAGACGCTCTTTTTTAGAGCGACTTATAACTGGGATAAAGGTTAAGGGCCTCACTCAAGGGCCCAGCAGTGGCATCTTGGAGGTGCTGGGTGGTGGAACTGACAACCTCCTGACCATCACTATGCCACTTTGGACCAAAACTTCTGAATGGATGAGAAATTGTGTGTGTGTGTGTGTGTGTGTGTGTGTGTGTGTGTGTGTGTGTGTGTGTGTGTGTGTAGCACAGCAATCTCGGTGCACGCCTTCATGATCACCATTGTCTTTCTGCCTTAGCCGACTTTATGGTGAAATATATACACAGAAGTAAAGAGTGTGTGTGGGTGAACCGGTGCATGCCTGCGTGTTCATGTTTGTGTTCATGTTTTTGTGTTCACGTGTGTGCTCACGTGTGTGTGTGTGTGCAAAGCTCAAGTTGAAAAAGTGATTTTTTTTTCTGCATTATATAATAAACTGAAGAGCTTGTGTGCTTGTGTTTGGAGTTGTTTCTTAACTAAACCGGTGTCCCGCTGACGTCTGTTTTCCCTGAAGAATCCTTGGTACCTCCACCCTGACCAGGTGTTCACAAACTTTTGGCCCTGTAATGTGTCTACACACTTCCGTATCTTGGGGAAGAAGCGAGCGCTTGTAGATAAGAGCCGAGTCTCAGGGCGTGTCTCAGCTCCTTAGTGAGCTCTTATGTAAATCATGGTTCCACAGTACCTTCTGATTTATTGTCTTCCAGAAAGTCGTCACGTATTCTGATGATCTCTCTGTATACATCATCACCACGGAGACGAGTGACAAGAAAGAGTGATGTGGATCTTTGGACCTTCATCACTTGCTGAGTTTGTTAGTGTTCATGAGCAATGGAATCCAAAGAACAAACACATCCATTATTTCTGGAATGAGTTTTATACACAAATTCAGGGATTGTTGTAGGATCAGAGTCTGGTGTCTGATAAACCTATTCTGCCAAGCAGGTGCTGAAGACCAACTTCATATGTAGGATGAAACCCAGTCTTTAAGTAAACCAAAAACAGCAGGAGTAGGAATGTAGGAGCTTCAAACTGGGTGAGGAGCAGCCAAACTCTGCGTCTATGGTGAGGTTGTGGAAAACAGTTTCATATCCCAAGCAAGACTGAGCATAGCAACTGCATCAGCAAGTTCCTTCCCAGGCAAAGATCTTAAAACTGCGGTTGTCAGATGTGCTTTTCAAGCGGTTTGAAGAATCACAAAGAAACGGGTGATGTTGAGCGTAGACGCAGTAGTCAGCCAAGGAAACTTAATGCAGCAGGTGAAAGACACATCATGCTTACTTTCATTTGAAATCAGAAAAGATCCAGCAGATCCATCAGATCCATCAGTAATGATCTGGCAGAGACTAGAAGGATCCAGGTACACCTATTTGCTGTTTGGAAAAGTCTGGCCAGAAGTGTTCTTCATGGAAGAACTGGGACCAAAACACCAAACCTTCAACATGGAAACAAGGCTTAGTGCCTCAACTCTGCATGAAAACGGAGGAACTCGGGGCAGAAAAATGGCAGCTGGACTGATGAGTCAAAATCCTCAACGCTGAGAAATACAGACACTCCTTCATCACGTAGTACCATCAGTGTGGCGTCTGATTGGCCCCAAATTTATTTTGCATCAGGACAATGAACCCAAACATACAGCAAATGTCATTAAGAACTATTTTCAGCGTAGAGCAGAACGAGGAGCCCTGGAAGTGATCATTTTGGCCTCAACAGAGTCCTGATCTTAACATCAGTGTGTAAGTCTGGATTACATGAAGAGACAGAAGGATTCGAGGAGCCTCCATCCACAGAAGATCTTTAGAATTCCTTCAAGTGAACTGAGAAGAGTGAGAAGGAGCTCACGCTGAATATTGAGCTCTTCTGTTCAGTTATTTTCAATTTAGTTCATCAATAAAAAGAAATGATTAACACTTTTATTTCTGATGGTGTTCTCACTTTTTTTTCACACCTGCAGAAAACGTTTGCACGCTAATGTGTATATATTAATATATAGTTTATAGAACCTGTTGTGAAATTCTCCTTCGTGTATTTAAGTGCTCTTCTGTTTTCTAGCTTTACAGCTTTATGGTTTTATGTGTGTGTGTGTGTGTGTGTGTGTATTCCCGGGTCCAAAAGGCCACCTCCTGCTTGTTATATGATTTGACCTCCTAACATTATTCAAGGTGGTGAGTTGTTCCTTCCTGAAGCTGCTCAGGTGCCTTTCTGTCGATCTCCTCTTCAGGATATAACTCTATTTATTGAATTTCTCGTGACCTCGACGAACCCAACATATAGAGCAAAGTTCTATAAGGAGAACCATTTGTGTCAACATCTGAAGTCTTCTTCCTTGTTCCTCACTCAGAAACGCCTTAACTTCTGAAGAGGATCCAGCTTGGAGAAAGAATGATCTCAGGAGCTTAGATTTTACAGCTGGGTTACATGTTCTGTGTTTGAACGAGGTTTACTTTGTGTGGCTTCTGAGGCAGGAGAGACGTCTCAATGGTGGTGCTGAGCAAGGTACAGGAGAAACGTCTCTCCTTCTAATGTCATAGATTAGAATATTCTATTCTCTCTTTCTTTTTTATTTATTTAAAGTGTAAATAAACTTATGATTCTTCTTTTTAAATATAACGGGAAAAAAATATAAAGAAAAATGACCTTTAATCACTTCTTTGACACAAACAGATTTTTTTTCAAATATTTATTAATCAACGTTTGTCTGTTCATTTTATTTTTATTTTAGTCATTAAAATAAAAATGACCAAATCCTTTAAAAAAAAATTACAACAATTATTTAGGAGATTTTCATGCCTACAAAATGGTCCATGTTGTGTATTTTCTTTTATTATTATTATTATTATTATTATTATTATTATTATTATTATTATTATTATTAATTTTTTATTTATTTTCCGAATCTGTACAGCTGCTTTGTGGTGACGTTCGTCATTTAAAAATATTTGTTTTTAGATATAAATGTGTATTATTTTATAATTTTATATTTGTTTGTGTACTTTTATATTTCTATATTTATTTCTATAAGCGTTTTATAATTATTGATTATTTGTTACTTATTACTGATTATTATTAATTTTATTATAAATAAATCTTTCATTTTTTTAGTTTAACACTGTGTTTTTCTTTTATGGTTTTATGGTGAATTTCTTAAGTGTATGAAGACTAACACGGCTGTGTGTGTGTGTGTGTGTGTGTGTGTGTGTGTGTGTGTGTGTGTGTGTGTGTGTGTGTGTGTGTGTGTGTGTTTTTAGGGTGATCATGTCTGGGTGGACTCCGGGCTCGGGGTCCCGGTTGGGGCTCGGGTGAAGGCTTTCGATGGGAAGCAGGTTCTTCTGTTAGACGATGGGGGGAAGGTAAGGACGTGTGTTTCCGTGGGTTTGGTGATCTCCTTGTTCTGTTCCTGACATTTCACACTGCGCTATCAGAGGCTTATACTCAACACGCAGCAGGTCCAACCTCCTGGCCTACTGATCATCTCACCTCAACCTTCCACCGCTTATCAGTTGTTATATCACTGTTATAAACGTTTTGAAATGACGTTCAGGGGCCGACTTGTTGAAACTGCTCGAGATGAACAGGGTTGTTTAAAGGGGGCGGGGCTTAGACCATCTACAGGTCACATGACTGATTGAGTCATACACAATTGTCTATCGTTGTCTTCAAGATATAGAAATAACTACACAAATAATCAACATCATTGGTCTGGATGGACGTTTACATGATTCCCTCCACAGTCCTGTATTTTTAAAAACACATTAATCCCAATGTTCCTTCACAAAATAGTCTCAGTGATGTTGGATCTGTAACTTACAAACTTTTAGCTGCAGAAACCGAATGCTAAACCAGCTAGCTAGCTAACTCATATAAATCACAAAGAAACTAAATGTGTTTGACTGATGCATGCTAATTTGTCTGCAGTTAGCTTGCTAGCATGTTGAGTTAAACTAGCAACAAGCAGTCATTCCAAATGACCATAACACATTTTTCTATCATCGTTTATCTGATATATTTTGTGATATAAGCAACTATTTTGGTTTCCAGAAGATCCAGCAGGCTTGTATTCAAAACAGAGATTTCAAAAGGTTGTCAAAAGCTTGTGTGAATCCTACGCTAGTTCAGATTGTCAGGAGATATTCTAGATATCACTTTAGCTAAAACTGATGCAGTTTTTTCAATCAGCCAATCATGTAGCAACAGCACTGTGTATTAGATCATGGAGATCCAGGGCCGAGAGCTTGAGTTAATGTTCACATCCAACATCAGAGACTTTATCTGTGGTGTTGTTGGTGGTTAATGTTACCATATGAGAGGGTTTGAGTTTTCCAGAAACTGCTGATCTCCTGCACACACAACAGTCAGTAAAGTTTACACAGAGTGGTGCAAAAAACAAAAAACACTCAGTGAGTTTGGATCTGCAGGCTGAAACACCTTGTTGGTGCAAGAGATCAAAGGAGAATAAGCAGAATCTGAGGCTGAGCACAGACTCGCCAAAACTGGACAGCTGAAGATGAGAAACAGACCAGGTTTGTTTTTATTACAGTCAATGCTCAGGATGATTCATGTTCTTGGCTAACAGGTGAGGAACCTGATGGGATGTTTTACTGTTGTAGCTCATCCACCTACTGAGATGTTTTTCTCCACATCATTGTGTCAGTTCCGACCGGTCACTTCATTCTCCTCTGAAGTCACTCAACAATATGATGTTTCAGCCTGCAGATCCTTCACTCACTGGATGTTTTTTGTTTTTCGCACCATTCGGTGTAAACTCTGAAAGACTGAAATTCCCAGCAGAAGATCAGGAGCTTCGGAAAAACCCCAAACCAGCAGCCAAGACATGGTCACAGAGAGCCAACGTCCTTTTCATTCTGATGGTTGATGTGAATGTGAACCTGAAGCTCTCGCTCCTGCATCTGCAGAATCATATGCTACATGATCGGCTAAACGAAGAACTGCATGAAGAGAGGTCAAGAGTGATGTGTCTCATATTTATGTGTAAAATAATCACATGGAATGAAAAGATTGTGAGTTTATGAACTAATTTCTATGTCAAGCAACATCACGTGGTCGTAACCCCCAGCCTGGGATCCACTGATCTGGAAGCTATAATCAATCAATCAATCAATCAATCAATCAATCAATCAATCAATCAATCAATCAATCAATCAATAAATACATTAAAATAACATTCAATTAAAAAAAATAAAATTAATAATATATAGTGCATATTAAAATACATGTTACAAATAGAAATAAATACATAAATAAAGAACGAATAATTAATATATAATATTATTTTAAATGATTATATATTCATTATACTTTTTCTATTTATGTATTTATTTATATTACTAATTGATTTCTATTAATTATTGATTTAATTAATTTAAAACATTAAATGTTTGAATTTATATTTTAATGTAAATGTTTAAAAATTATTAAATGCTTAATAAATACAAACTCAGATTGTAATATAATATAATATAATATAATATAATATAATATAATATAATATATGTTTTAACCCCAAACTCTTTTTCAGTCTCCTTTAAGCGGTTAGATATTAAAAATAGATCTCTGTTAATGTACGAACGTCACCATGGTTACCATAGACTCTTGTGCTTTCCCTTTGAAAACTCCACTTCCTGTACCTGAGGTAAGAGAGAATCAGATCTCCAGCCGTGTTAGGAGACCGAGACGCCGCACTTCATGTACGTGTTTTGTGTCTTTATTGTGCATGTTATCATGAAGCTCCAGTGGAGAGTTTATGAGATGTGTATCTTATAAAAGAAGTTTATTATTAGTGTTTCACTTCCTTGTGTGTTCTGCATCGAGTCTTTATTATATGGAGGTTTATATGAATGTTTATTGGTTCAGGAGATGTATATCTGATATTTCGCCTGTAGCTGGTGTGTGTTTTATATATTACACACTGTTTGTGGACACTTAGAATAGGATGATGTGCTTCTTGAACATCCAGTTCCAGATTTTGTTCCAATTTGCTGTTTTGGGAAGATCTAGATTTTGTGGATATTTTATAAGATTCATTCAACTACAAGGGTGTGAGGAAAGTCAGGTACTGATGTAGGTGAGGATCTATAGCAGGAGATCTTCCATTCCAATCCATGAAAAGCAGATCTTCGTGAAGCTGGAATAGGTTTTGGATGTCCTGGTTCAAATGAAGGGAAAATTTCAATCTACCACATGCAAAAACATCAGATACAATTGTGTGCCTCCAAGCTTCTGCTCACAGTTTGGGCAAAAACCACGTACAGCTGGAGAGCATTATAATGGTGTAGGGTCTCACACTTAGCCGTGGATGATCACCTCATACCATGACGGCTTCCCAGCATTGAGGAGTTCAAGCTGGAAGGAAACTGACTGAAAGGTTTAAATTTTCATTACACATTTTATATTCGCCTCATTACTGCAGTTCTGCTGCGCCGAATCACACCCAGAGATAAAGTAGTGCCAGAAGATTGATTCCTGATAAACAGTTATCATACAGTAGACAATGAAGCTGTTGGAGTGACTCCTGGTGTTTTTTGTTTTCTCTGGTTCGACAAATTCAACACAATTCAACACAATTACTAAATTCACCACATGCAGAAAACCTCCATGGAACTAAAACTGGAACTGGATGTTATTATGGTTTCAGCTGTTCATAAGCAGCACATTTATTAAGTTTCTCCTGACAAACTATCTGCGTGTTCAACGCTCTGACCTAACACAAACTCCTTCCAGCCAATCACAATCCAGCATTCACACTGGTGTTATAACTGCATTGTGTAATAACAGGCTGTTTTCGCTGTGTTCAGGAGCGGTGTGTGTCAGAGATAGAGCAGGCGTCTCTCAGAATCATGCACCCCACGTCGGTGGAGGGAGTGGACGATATGATAAAGCTGGGAGATCTGACCGAGGCTGGTGTGCTCAGGAACCTGCTGATCCGACACAAACAGGACATCATCTATGTAAGCTCTTTCATTCATCAACTCATCATGGGGACATGCCGGAAAATAACCCACACAGTGAATTAAGTTTTCACTTATGTTATAGCAGCTATAAACACTCGCTTCTTCACCAGCCTGCAGTACACAGCATTCACTGTGACTGTTACGAAGCGCTGTCACTGGAGACTCTTTCCATAGATCTCAAATAAGTGTTAAAGATTACACAGTAAAGATCTGCACGGGACGGATCTCACTCCCACAAACATTTCTCAATCTCACCTCCCTCACCACATGTGCTGTCCCTCTAATAAACTCATTTCTAATCCTGTCCATCGTCGTCACTCCCAATGAACATCTCAACATCTTCAGCTCTGCTACCTCCAGCTCCACCTCCTGTCTTTTACTCAATGCCACTGTCTCTAATCCATACAACATTTCAGGTCTCACCACAGTCCTATAAACTTTCCCTTTTACTCTCACAGATACTCTTCTATCACTAATCACTCCTGCTATCACTCTTCTCCACCCACTCCACCCTGCCTGCACTCTTTTCTTCACTTCTCTAACACACTCTCCATTACTTTACACTGTTGACCCCAGGTACCTGAACTCCTCCACCTTCTCCACCTCTTCTCCCTGTAACCGCACCCCTCCACTGCCCTCCCTCTCATTCACACACATGTACTCTGTCTTACTCCTACTGACTTTCATTCCCCTTCTCAGCATGAAACTATACTGCTGCTCACAGATGGTCACCTCTTCTCTCAGCCTGGCTTCCACTACTCTTTCCCATAACTTCATGGTGTGACTGATCAACTTAATTCCCCTGTAGTTACTGCAGGTCTGCACATCTCCCTTATGCTTAAAGATCGGTACCAGCACACTCCTTCTCCATTCCTCAGGCATCTTCTCACCTTCCAAAATCTTGTTGAGCAATCTGGTTAAAAACTCCACTGCATCTCTTTTAAAATGGACATGAACAAGTAACTTTTCAGAATATAGAACATCAAATGAAACAATATAAAACCAGGACAAGGTTTTGTTGTATTGTCTGTTCCTTTCTTTAATAATGAAGTGATATCTGTAGCACTCAGTGATTCATCTCTGTCTTGCACTTCAAGATGAACCACGTGAGAGTTCGCTTCCGAACTTGTGCAACATCAGTGATGTTCCACCTGAACCAATCAACCTCTTAATCCCACCATTATGACTCCACGTCTACAGAAATCAGCAGTATAATAGAGAAGTGCAGTAGATCAGAGCTGCATCACACACAGGATCTCATACAGTCACAATGAACATCATCACTAAAGCAACAAACCCAATAATCACAATTCCACACGTCTCCTTTCACTGGAGCCACAACTGCACCTTCACATACATCATCTCCAGCAGAAACACACACACACACACACACACACACACACACACACACACACACACACACACACACACACACACACTCACACAAACCTCCACATACATCATCTCCAGCAGAAACACACACACACACACACACACACACACACACACACACACACACACACACACACACACCTCCACATACATCATCTCCAGCAGAAACACACACACACACACACACACACACACACACACACACACACACACACACACACACACACACACACACACACACACACCTCCACATACATCACCTCCAGCAGAAACACACACACACACACACACACACACACACACACACACACACACACACACACACACACGCACACCCCGGGGTTTTAGTGCATTTTCTCCGTACATTTCGTGTTTTCCTGGGGATTTTTGAAATAAAGGCAAATTGTGTGTTTTTGTAAAAATTTTAAAGGAAAGAAAACACGAAAGTAAAACAGTTCACGTGAATGCTTAAAGACTGTTTTGAAATGTTTTGGCAAACCTTTATCACCATGTCCAGCTTTTCTTGAAAGGTCCGTCTTTTTGTAAATGTAACCAAATAGTTTTCTTCTCCTCCGTCAGTCGTTTGTAATGAAAAAAAACCCAGCTAATCCACAGTATTTGAGCTTGTGCAGTTTGCTACAGATGCAGTTTGTGAGCTCTGACTAGCGCCCTCTCTGATCGTCATAAGGACGTGACCAATCAAAGGACGTGAAAATGCCGACGTTATTGTACGCCTGCTAGACGGCCCCCGGTGTCACTTGCAATCTGATTGGTGAAAGGAACAGTTTCATGCAACATAGATTGTAAGCTACAGAGCGCCTGCGTGACACCCCGGTGACATGTGATGTGACTGCTGAAATTTGATTGGATAGAAACTCCAACGTACTTCAACAGATACTCCTAGAAGCAGCGTACCCGAGAGAAACGCTATGAAATAAAGAGAAGAGACTATTGGGAATAATTGAATACATATTCATGGATAAATATACATTATATTACCAAAAGTATTGGGACACCTGGTCATAAGTACTGCAAGGTTTATACTTCAAGGCTCTTCTTTGTTCTGGCACCGAGGTGGTGGAAGACGGTTGAAGACCTACCTCTTCCTGAAACACTTAAATGAGCACTTTCCAAGTTTGCTTTGTAGAATTCAAGAGTTATATTTATATTAAGTTTGTAATCTTGTGTACAGTGTAGATTTATTCATTACTAGAGACTTTTGTACGTCGCTCTGGATAAGGGCGTCTGCTAAATGCCGCAAATGTAAGTAAGTACGGTATGTGATTTTTGAGCGTTGCATTCCACATTTAGTACCAATTTGCTCTTATAATTCCCTCCACCCTTCTAGTAAGATGTTCCACTAGATTTTGGATTGAGCTTATTGCTATTTCTGTACTGATGTAGGTGAGGAGGCCTGGGGTTCAGTCAGCATTCCAATTTATCCCAAAGGTGTTCATTAGGGTTGAGATCAGAGCTCTATAGCAGGCCAAACAAGATCTTCCTCTCCAAAGCATGTAAAGCAGATTTTTCAGCAGCTCACTTTGTGCACAGGGGTGTTGCCATGCTGGAACAGGTTTTGGGTTTCCAAGTTCAAGTGAATACAAAATGTTTTTATACTGCATCTAAAGACGTCGTGTAAAACTGAGTGCCTCCAGATTTGAACCACACATAGCAGGAAAGTTCAGGTGTCCCAATACTTTTTGCAATATAGTGTGGATAGAAATTGTGAGTCAGTAATTCTGAAAGAGTCACTGTGTGATAGTGCTGCAGAACTTTGACCCTCATCAGCTCATCTCTGTGATAATAAAAATTAAACACTAATAGAAGTGCTCAGAAAATACCTGTGCAGTGGAAAACCAGGGGGACTTTACCCTTTATACATTTCATTTCATATCGTTCTTTATTGTTTCCAGACCTCACAGAGCGTTTACACTAATCACACTCTGGAAATCAAGTGATACCACCACCACCATTTACACGATATTGCCAAAAGTTTTGGAACACCTGACTTTTTCCAGCCATATGTGGTTCTTCTTAAACATTTTTCCCAAAAGTTGGAGGCTCACAATTGTATCAGACGTGTCAGGCGGAAGAACGTGCCGGAAACCGAAGTGCAAATAACGAAGGTTTAATGAACAACAAAGAGCAAATGGCAGAAAACAGCAAACCAAACATAAACTCCAGGTTAGACTAAACCTGGTGAACGCTATGACGAGAGAGTTCGGAGAACTCGTAGTCCCGCAAACAATAGCAAACCAAACCAGAACCGTAGTGTCTGTAGCTTGGGTAGTCCAACAAGGTTCTTCAGTCGAAACTGTAGAATAGACGGAGGTTATATAGGGTGGTGGTTGATGAGTGCCAGGTGCAGGTTAATAGGTAGGAGAGCTACTTGGAGTGATAGGTGGGTTTGGTGAAGGTGTGGCTGGTGGATCCCTGACAAGACGTCATTGGATGCGCTGTAATAACATTTTGCATTCACTTGAACTAGAAGACCCAAACCTGTTCCACCATCACAATGCTCCTGTGCACAAAGCAGGCTCCAAAAAGATCTGCTTTCCACGGGTTGTAAGATGTACAAGATCTTCTGCTAAGATCCTAGCGAACATCTCTGGGATGAATGCGAATGCTGACATATCAATCTTATAAGCAGGTGTCCACAAACTGTTAGCCGTACAGTGTATCTTCAGTTATAGTCCCAAACATTTAACCCTGATCCTAATCTCAGTCCTGGGATCCAGTCTGGCTGTAATCAGTCTAAAAGGAAACAGTAATTCTCGAGAAATGCTGAGATTTCGGTTTAATAGATGTTTAGTGTGATACTACTGATGTTCTATTGAAAGGCTCAGATTCCTCTTTGAATTGTATTCTGATAATATTCTGATTTATTCAGATTGTATTTTAAAAAACCAGTGTGTCGGTCAGGTCCAGTAAGATCTTCTATATACAGCGGCTAGTATTTAGTTTTTATTTTATTCGTTATTATACAAGACTTTTCTTTCTTGTTTCTAACCAGACGTACATTGGTCCGGTGTTGGTGGCCTTGAACCCCTATCAGCTGTTGCCCATCTACACGGCGGATCAGGTGCATCTGTACCACGGGCATCGCCTGGGCGAACTGCCCCCCCACATCTTCGCCATCGCAGACTGCTGCTACTACAACATGCTGAGAAACCAGTGTAACCAGTGCTGCATCATCAGGTGAGCAGGAGAACGCTTGTCGTCTACAGTGAGGGAAGAGTGGAAAGGGTGAAAGGTTAAACCATCGTTATTGCATTCTAGCACTGTCGGCATATTGATCAGTGCCCTTCGTGAGATCTCGCCACCCTTTAGGCTACACCTCTCTAAGTTATGGAGTTATGGTGGAGCTTATGCTAATGTGCTCCCATCCAAAATTGGGGTAACACTTCCACAACGTGTAATATAGTGACCATTACTTGTAGCATCAGAGTCAGGTGTGTGCTGAACCAATTCTACCATGCAGGTGTTGTAGATCATCAATTCCACATGTAGGTTGAAGCACAGTCATTAAGAGAAACGGAAACATCTGTGTAGGAGCTTCAGACTGGCTAAGAAGCAGCCAAGCTTTGCTACTAAGCTGAGGTTTATGGAAGACAGTTTTGTGTCCCAGGCAAGACTGAGCACAGCAACATGACTTAATGTAGTTCTACTGCATCATCAAGGTCTCAGGAAAAGATATCAAAGCAGACTGGGGTTTCAAGATGTGCTCTTTAAACTACAAAGAAACGGGCGATTTTGAGGAGAGTAGATGCAGTGGTCGGCCACATCATGCTTACTTTCCTTCGATATAAGAAGATGTCCAACAGTGACATCAGCAAAGAACTGGAGGAAACCAATGGGACCCAGATAGACCCATCTACTGCCTGGAGACGTCTGGCCAGAAGTGATCTACATTGAAGAATTGGGGCCAAATCACTAAACCTCCAAACATGGAAACAAGTCTCGATGTCTCAACTCTGCAGAAACACAGAGAAACTGGTGCAAATAAATGGCAGCAGATGCTCTGGACTGATGAGTCAAAATGTGAGATATTTGTCTGTAGCAGGATGCTGGATGTTTGGCTGGACAGCGGTACAATAATGAGTGTCTGCAGGCATCAGTGCAGCATGGTGGAGATTTCCTGCAGGTTCGGAGCTGCAGTTCTGAGAATTGAGTTGGAGATCCTGTGGTCAGGATTAGTGATGTCCTTATTGCTGAGACATACAGGCAGAAACTTCTCTATCATGCAGTAGAAGACCTGATCTCGACATGTACACCCTGGTCATTTTTAATAGTGGATTGTGATTGGCTGGAATTAGCTCAGGTGTGAATAGTGGATTGTGATTGGCTCGAAGGAGCTCAGCTGTGAATAGTGGATTGTGATTGGCTAGAAGGAGCTCAGCTGTGAATAGTGGATTGTGATTGGCTGGAAGGAGCTGAGCTGTGAATAGTGGATTGTGATTGGCTGGACGTTCAGGTGTGAGTTGAACATGCAGGTAGTTTGAGTTTGTCAGTTGAATCTAAATGAATGTGCTGCTTATAAACACCTGAAACCATAGTAACATTCAGTTCTAGTTCCATCAAGCTATTGAAGACATTTGCTAACGACCTCACTGAGCTCCATGGAGGATTTTTGTGTTTGGTGGAACTTATATTGTGAATACAGAGATTTGATGAAATGGAGAAATGGGAAACTAAACTAAAAACACCACTAGATGTTCACTCCAACAGATTCATTATCAATCATTTATTCATTATAACTCATGTAAATAATTATAATCTTCTGGCACATTATACTGTACTGCTCTCCACTTCACCTCAGGTTGTTCCACAAGTTCTTCGACTCCACATCGTGCACCAACATCCTGGAACACCTCATATCCAAAGCTGGACTCGTTGATGATGTTGATAATGGACAGTAAACTTTTCCTGTACTGTGTTTGTGCTGTAGTGGTGAGTCTGGAGCAGGAAAGACGGAGAGTACGAAGCTGATCTTGCAGTTCCTGGCAGCAGTGAGCGGGCAGCACTCGTGGATCGAGCAGCAGATTCTGCAGGCCAACCCTGTCCTGGAAGGTAAATTATCCTTCTCTAGTACTTCCTGTTTTACAGTTCTAAAGTTCAGCTCTAATCAGTTGTGGGTAAAATAATAAAAAAAAAACCATTGCAGCTTTAGGAACATCCTGGTGCATTTGGTGCAGCTTCATTTAGACACTATGAAGAAGTGTTCTTAGATTCTGTCGAGGACCCCACAGCAAAATATTGAATTTTCAGAAAGTCTATGATTCAGATGGGGAGGATCCTTGAGAGGATACTTATAACTCATAATGTGACCTGTCCTGATCTACTGCAGATACCAGATAGTGAGACAGTTTAAGGTAGAAACCCTGAGAGGAACCCAAATCTCAAACAGGAACCCATCAGGGGAGTGCCATCATTTTTGAGGTTTTTACTGATGGACGCTTGAGTGCAGAACTGTTATGGGTAATTGTACGCCTAAGCCTTCATCAAGTGGAACCATCCTCAGTAGCCTCATGGTCCATGTGGGGTCATCTTCAGCATCAAACAGATGATTAGAGATGTTTATTGTAAAGTAAATGTGAGCAGGGACTCCAGCAAGACTGACTATGGGGGAACCAGAAGGTTCCACAGACATAAGAGGGCTCCTGGATATAAAGCTTAACCCCAACCACTTAATACACCTGAGTGAAGGTGTGAGAGTGGGGGGACGACAGCGTCTGATATCCCAGTGCACCAAAACACTTCACGCCATGATCCCTCTCGATCTCCTTTACCTTAAACAAGTCTTACCTCAAGTCCTGAGTTAATTGATTAACCTTCTCGTCTCCTCGTCTACAGCATTTGGAAACGCCAAAACAATCCGCAACGACAACTCCAGCCGTTTCGGGAAGTACATCGAGATCTTCTTCAATAAAGACGGTGCGATCGAAGGAGCTCACATGGAGCAGTACCTGCTGGAGAAATCTCGCGTCTGCCATCAGGTGAGTAAACAAATTCAAACCCCAAAAATTAACCTTTTATCATAAGTTCATATCTGCTTGACTCGGGGGGTTCCTCTGTGTGTTGGTTTTTGAAGGCCCCAATGGAGAGGAACTACCACATATTCTACTGCCTTCTCTCAGGGATGCCCAAAGATCAAAAAGATGTCCTCTCACTTGGCGACGCCACGCAGTTCAGCTATCTCACAGAGGTCTGAACATCTAACCATCTACTGTACATCATTTTATCCACATCATCTAATTGCCTCCATTAGCATGGAAGCAATCAGCCAAGACCAGCTGGGTGCCCGTGGGTGTGGGTGTGGGTGTGAGTGTGAGTGTGGGACATTAATTTAGCTAAAAATTGGAACTGTACCAGTTTAGCATGCAAGACTTTGATTGGCTAGCATTGTCAATGTGTTATTAAGCTAACATTAGCTAATTAACACACACACACACACACACACACACACACACACACAGGATAAAGCTAACATTCCGCTAAAAGAATCAGTGTAAATGAGATCCTTCAGCTGTTTTGTGATTAGATTTGAGTTATAAACAGATCGAAAGGCAGATTGTAGGTGACGGAGCGATCATTAATGGGATGTCATTTTTTTGCGATTTTCAGGGAAGCTGCTTCACGTGTGACGGACGAGACGATGCTGAAGACTTCATCCGCATCCGTTCGGCCCTTAGAGTCCTCACCTTCTCCGACAGGGAATGCTGGGAAATATTTAAATTACTGGCGGCCATTCTTCACCTGGGCAACGTGGGGTTTGAAGGCGAGTCACGTCGCTGATTCGAGGCGTGTCTGCGTTCTTTTCTTTTAGTTGTGTTTCATGGTGTGATGTTTGTTTGCATTTTTTTAGGTGGTTTGATGAATAATATGGACTCGTGTGAAGTTTTAGCCTCTGACCATTTTACTGCAACTGCTAAACTGTTAGAGGTAACATGAGTTTCATCCTGACCTTCACCCTCACTTCACCTTCACCTTTCCTCCTTTCCTGATATCACCATGTGTAATATGAAACGGTTTTATTTTGTCAGCTGAAATTTGTAATTAAATATTAATTATAAATAAAAACAGTGGTAATATAAATCATGATTTAATTGACTTAAAAAAAAAAAATTGTATGTTTTTTTGTGTTTACTTTTATTAAATAATTAGATTTTATTATTTATTTATTTATTATTTATTTATTGTTTGTTTGTTTGTTTGTTTGGTGAGGGTTTATATCAAAACTTTTGAAACTCTTTAACCCCAATACAACATACAATCTTCATCCTCATCTTCATCTTCATCCTCTTCTTCTTCTTCTTCTTCTCCTCTCCAGGTTGATGAAACACATCTGGATGTGAGTTTGACGACTCGCACGTTTCTGACTAAGCAGGAGCAGGTGGTGAGACGTCTGAGCCCAGACCAGGCTGAGGACTGCAGAGACGCCTTGGCCAAGGTGACCACATTAACCTCCACTTTCTCCTTTCTTTCTTTCTTTCTTTCTTTCTTTCTTTCTTTCTTTCTTTCTTTCTTTCTTTCTTTCTTTCTTTCTTTCTTTCTTTCTTTCTTTCTTTCTTTCTTTCTTTCTTTCATGAAAAAAGTGACTAAAAGTGTTGCAAGTTTGAAATGGATGATGATAGAGGGATGATGTGAATGATTATTATGGAGAGATAATGTGGATGATTTGGGTGATGATGATAATGATGGAGGGATGCTGCTGCTTATGATGATGATGATGGAGGGATGAGGTGAATAATGTCAAGTCAAGTCAAGTCAAGTTTATTTGTATAGCGCTTTTCACAACAGACATTGTCTCAAAGCAGCTTTACAGAAAACAACAGTGAAGGTGAATGGTGTGCGTTTGTCCCTGATGAGCAGCCGTGGCGACAGTGGCAAGGAAAAACTCCCTTAGATGATATGAGGAAGAAACCTTGAGAGGAACCAGACTCAAAGGGGAACCCATCCTCATATGGGTGACATCAAAAGTTTGGTCATAAATCTTTCAACAATACAGAACAATTTGTGATCATCATAGATCCAGCATCAGCTTCTCCATGCCAGGGCCTTTAAACACTCGGCATCTACTTCTCCATGATCATCCATAGGTCCATAATCTTCACGAGGTGGGACGTGACTGGAGCTGGCCAAACCTCAGGATGCCTCGGGATGGGGAGAGAAAGAGAAGCAGTGGAGAGGAATTAGCGTAGCTGCTGTTCATGATATTAACAGCACAAGTTGATAATGTGCATGTGATCAGATGTTCTGGAGCACAAGGTTGTGATGTGATGTGTGTGATGTGTGTTATGTGTAGGCTTTGCTAAAAAGATATGTTTTTAATCTGCACTTAAACTGGGAGAGTGTATCTGAACCCCGAACACTGTCAGGAAGACTATTCCAGAGTTTAGGAGCTAAATGTGAAAATGCTCTACCGCCTTTAGTGGACTTTGCTATTCTAGGAACTACTAGAAGCCCAGAGTTTTGAGATCTCAGGGAGCGTGACGGATTGTAGCGTGTTAAGAGACTGGATAGATACATGGGAGCCAAACCATTTAGTGCTTTATAAGTGAGTAGCAGTAGTTTGTAGTCTATTCGAAACTTAATAGGAAGCCAATGTAGGGACGATAAGATTGGGGTTATATGATCGTATTTTCTTGACCTAGTAAGAACTCTTGCTGCGGCATTCTGAACTAACTGAAGCTTGTTTATTAATGATGCAGGACATCCACCTAGTAATGCATTACAGTAGTCTATTCTAGAGGTCATAAACGCATGGACGAGCTTCTCTGCATCAGATATAGATAACATATTTCTTAGCTTAGAAATATTTCTAAGGTGAAAGAAGGCTGTTTTTGTAACTTGATTGATGTGATTTTTAAAAGATAAGTTGCTGTCTAAAATAACTCCCAGGTCTTTTACCGTTGAACTAGTAGTTACAGAACAACCGTCTAAATGCAGGCTGAGATGCTGGAGCTTCTGTGTACTATTTTTTGGGCCGATGAGCAAAATCTCCGTTTTATCAGAATTTAATAGCAGAAAGTTATGGGTCATCCAATCTCTTATTTCTTCAACACACTCAGTTATGCGAGCTAATTGAGCTGTATCGCCTGGTTTGGATGAAATATATAGCTGGGTATCATCAGCATAACAATGGAAGCTAATTCCATGCCTTCTAATAATATTTCCTAATGGAAGCATGTATATTGTAAAAAGCAGGGGTCCCAGAACTGACCCTTGTGGCACGCCATAATTTACTAGCATTATCCTGGATAGCTCTCCATTTAAATCTACGAAATGGTAACGATCGGACAGGTAGGATTTAAACCAGCTTAATGCCTGTCCCTGAATACCGATGTAATTCTGTAAGCGATCGAGGAGAAGATCATGATCTATAGTGTCGAACGCAGCACTAAGATCTAGTAAAACTAATAGGGAGATGTAGCCTTGGTCTGAAGCTAAAAACAAGTCATTAGTGATTTTAACTAGAGCAGTTTCTGTGCTATGATGGGGCCTAAAACCTGACTGAAACTCTTCAAAGATATTGTTCTCCTGCAAGTGGTTACATAACTGGGCAGCGACAATCTTTTCTAAAATCTTAGACATAAATGGGAGATTTGAAATTGGTCTGTAATTCGATAGCGTGCTTGGATCCAGATTAGGTTTTTTAATGAGGGGCTTAATAACTGCTAACTTGAGGGATTTAGGGACATGACCTAACGATAGTGAGGAGTTAATAATATTTAAAAGAGGCTCACCAGCTGTATATAACACTTCCTTCAGTAGTTTAGTGGGAATTGGATCTAACTGACATGTTGTTGATTTAGCTTTCATAATAGCATCATACAGCTCTTCCTGTCCTATACATGTAAAACAGTGTAGTTGTGGGGTTGTAAGTACGATTGTGTCGGGAGATGCTGTCAGAGGTTGAACTGCCACAATTGTTTTTCGAATGTTATCTATTTTTTCAGTGAAGAAATTCATAAAGTCCTCACTACTAAACTGTGATGGAACACATTTTTCAGATCCCTGATTTGTTGTTAATTTAGCGACTGTACTGAAAAGGAACCTGGGATTGTTTTTGTTATTTTCTATGAGTTTGCTCAGGTGTTTAGCTCTAGCAGCTTTTAGCGCCTGTCTGTAGCTCAGCATACTGTCTTTATACGCAATTCTAAATACCTCCAATTTAGTTTTCCTCCATTTTCTCTCCAGATTACGTGTTGTTCTCTTTAGGGCATGCGTATGACTATTATACCAAGGTGCAGGTGCTTGTTCTCGAACCTTTTTTAACCGGATGGGGGCAACAGTGTCTAAAGTGCTAGTGAGGATAAGGTCTATGTTGTTCGCCATCTCATCAAGATGATCAGCAGTTATGGGTTTAATGTGAAACTGAGATAAATCAGGCAGGTTATTTATGAATCTGTCCTTAGTGGTTGGAATAATAGTCCTACCAAGTCGATACCGTGGTGAAACACGGTTAATCTGCTCTACCGGTAGTGTGTACAGTAGGAGATAATGGTCTGTGATGTCATCACTCTGGGGTAAAATATCTATATCAGTGACGTCTGCTCCGTGGGATATTATTAAGTCTAGTGTGTGGTTAAAACGGTGGGTTGGTCTGGTGACGTTTTGTTTAACTCCAAAAGAGTTTAGTAAATCGACAAATGATAATCCTAGGGCATCGTTTTCATCATCTACATGAATATTAAAATCTCCTACAAGCAGCACTTTATCAAAGCTGATCAAGAGGTCTGAGAGAAAACAAGCAAACTCATGAAGAAAATCAGCGTAGGGTCCTGGGGGTCTGTACACGGTGACCAGAGCGAGTTTTCTATGCATCTCTGAAAGTATAATTTTAAGAACGAGCACTTCAAATGATTTAAAACTGAATCCTAATCTCTGACTAACATTAAGAGAAGCACTATAAATGGTTCCTACACCCCCCCCCCCCCACGACCAGTCTGACGGGGCTCATGCTTATAAACATATCCTGACGGTGTCGACTCGTTTAGACCCTTATAATCACCTGGTTTAATCCAGGTCTCAGTGAGACAGAGTGCATCGAGATTATTATCTGTGATCATCTCATTTACAATCAGTGCTTTGGGTGCAAGTGATCTAATGTTTAAAAGACCGAACTTTAGAACTTTGTTGTGTTTGTTTATCTGGCATTTTTCAGTTTTAACTGCAATAAGATTATTTCTGGATCTTGTGTATGTAATTCTTGGTTTTACTACACGAGGAATAGATACGGTTTCTATAAACTGGGCTGTGTGTGAACTTGTAACTATTTGGTCTGTAGTATGCGTGTTCTTATAGTTGAAGATTTCTTGATGTCTTACCAGTCAGATGGTGTGAAGTATCCTAGAGATGTTATCTGATAGCACTGCTGCTCCAACTCTGCTGGGGTGCAGGCCATCAGGGCGGAAGAACCTAGGACGCTCCCAGAAACAGTTCCAGTTATTAACAAAGAGAAGTTTATGTTCTCGACACCATGACTGTAACCATTCATTTAGTGCTAAAAGTCTACTAAACTTCTCAGCCCCTCGCTGGTAAGTGGGAAGAGGTCCTGACACTATGATCCTCGTTGTGGGTGATGTGCTGCGTACCGTCTCCACCAGGATCCTGAAGTCCCTCTTTAAGATCTCCGTTTGCCGCAGCCTGGTGTCGTTTGATCCGGCATGGAGAACAACCGCTCCGAAGTTCTCGTTCAGGATCGCGGGTACCTGCGCAGCGACATCCAGAACACGAGCACCAGGAAAACAGCGAGTGTGCACCTTACCTTTAGCTCGGGTAGCGCGGACATGCCGGACGATGGAATCTCCGAGAATAACAGTGTCGCGTTCCGTCTCGCGGAGGGGGACGAAGCGGTTCTCGGTCGAGATCTCGAAGGCCGGTGGTGGAGGTGGAGACGTCCTCGATCGGGGCTTGGCTTGTCTCTTCCGCCGCGGTCGCATCCAGGGTCCATGTTGCACCGGTGCCGGAGTTGTAGGTGCGCTGGGCCTGGGCATAGAAGCACGCGGAGTTGATGTGCTGGGAGCGTTAGGTTCAACCCGGGAGTTTACCTGGGATGAGTGCGCGTCCGCCCGGGATGTTTCCAGCGCCGCTTTCCGCTCTCGCAGCCGGTCATGCTTTACATGCAGCTCGCGAATCTGTTTCTCCAATGCCTCCATCTCCAACGCCACCGTTTGCAACTCGAACGAGTCCTCACCTGTGCTCGAATGCAGACAAACAACCGGCATAGTGCTTATCGTCACGAACAGATTTATTATACAGAGATGTGAGTGAGAGAAAATAAACATAAACAACACTAGTTATAGTCGAGTTAACTAACTACAGGCACAAGTCAGGAAGACAAAAACAATTAAGGATTATTAAAAGAGGAAAAACGGATAGATAGATAGCAAAGTTTGTTTGAAAGACGCCGAGAGATACAAACACGTAACTCGCGGCAAACAAGTCAAACACAGGAAGCTACGTCACAGGAAGCTACGTCAAAAAAACTAGACACAAAACATTAAAAATAATGCTGATGGAGGGATGATGTGAATGATATGGCTGATGGTGATGATGATGATGGAGGGATGCTGCTGCTTATGATGATGACAATGGAGGGATGATGTGCATGATGATGATGGAGGGATGATGTGAATGATGATGATGGAGGGATGATGTGAATGATGGTGATGGAGGGATGATGTGAATGATGATGATGGAGGGATGATGTGAATGATGATGATGGAGGGATGATGTGAATGATGGTGATGGAGGGATGATGTGAATGATGATGATGGAGGGATGATGTGAATGATGATGATGGAGGGATGATGTGAATGATGATGATGGAGGGATGATGTGAATGATGATGATGGAGGGATGATGTAAATGATGATGATGGAGGGATGATGTGAATGATGATGATGGAGGGATGATGTGAATGATGGTGATGGAGGGATGATGTGAATGATGATGATGGAGGGATGATGTGAATGATGATGATGGAGGGATGATGTAAATGATGATGATGGAGGGATGATGTGAATGATGATGATGGAGGGATGATGTGAATGATGGTGATGGAGGGATGATGTGAATGATGATGATGGAGGGATGATGTGAATGATGATGATGGAGGGATGATGTGAATGATGGTGATGGAGGGATGATGTGAATGATGATTATGGAGGAATGATGTGAATGATGGTGATGGAGGGATGATGTGAATGATGGTGATGGAGGGATGATGTGAATGATGATTATGGAGGGATGATGTGAATGATGATGATGGAGGGATGATGTGAATGATGGTGATGGAGGGATGATGTGAATGATGATTATGGAGGGATGATGTGAATGATGGTGATGGAGGGATGATGTGAATGATGATTATGGAGGGATGATGTGAATGATGATGATGGAGGGATGATGTGAATGATGGTGATGGAGGGATGATGTGAATGATGATGATGGAGGGATGATGTGAATGATGGTGATGGAGGGATGATGTGAATGATGATTATGGAGGGATGATGTGAATGATGGTGATGGAGGGATGATGTGAATGATGATTATGGAGGGATGATGTGAATGATGGTGATGGAGGAACGATGTGAATTATATGGCTGATGGTGATGATGATGATGATGATGATGATGATGATGATGATGGAGGGATGCTGCTGCTGCTGCTGCTGCTGATGATAATGATGATGATGGAGGGATGAGGTGAATGATGATGATGGAGGGATGCTGATGATGATGATGATGATGGAGGGATGAGGTGAATGATGATGATGGAGGGATGCTGATGATGATGATGATGATGATGATGCTGCTGATGATGATGATGATGATGGAGGGATGCTGTACTCTGCTGGTCTAGGCGATCTACACCAGACTGTTCATATGGATTTTTGGGAAAATGAACAGCGCCATCCGTAAGCAGCAGACGAGCAGCTCCTACACTCCCACCTCCATCGGCCTGCTGGATATCTTCGGCTTCGAGAACTTTGACGTCAACAGGTACGGACAAAACTCCACACCTTCACCTGATCAAACAAATAAATAAATAAACGAGTAATTGCATGTGTGCGTGTGTGTGTGTGTGTGTGTGTGTGTTCAGTTTCGAGCAACTGTGCATTAATTATGCTAACGAGCAGCTGCAGCAGTTCTTTGTGGAGCACATCTTCAAGATGGAGCAGGAGGAGTACCTGAAAGAAGGCGTCACATGGAAGAACATCGCCTTCACTGATAACCAGCAGACGCTCGACCTGCTGGCTGTGAAGCCGCTCAACCTCCTGTCTCTGATCGATGAGGAGACGCACTTCCCCAAGGTGCAGAGTCCGAGTCCTGGGTTTCAGCAGAACAGCTTATGAAGAAAAGAAACCGATCAGAGAGCTGAACATTGTCCTTCTTCTTATTTTTAGGGAACAGACAAGTCCATGTTGAACAAAATGAATGATAAACACCACAGCAGCAAAATCTACATCCCACCCAAGACCAACCACATCCTGCAGTTCGCCGTCCGACACTTCGCCGGTGTTGTTCGTTATGACTGTAAAGGTAATGAGAAGCTTCAGAGAAATTTGTGTGCCTCTTCATCATTATCAAAAAAATTGATAACAGACAAGAAAATATTTAATAATGAAAATAAATTCATTTCTGCTCCTCCCTGTGGCTGACTGCATCTCTGGGCTGCAAAACGTCCTTCATTCTTTTACTGAAATTTGTGAATTTGTTTTAATTTTCAGGTCAAAACTCCTGCAACGGTCTGCTCTTTTTCTTTTTGGCAAATTTAAGAATATAAGCGTTTATATTACTAGATTACTACAGCTACAGTCGAATCACAGTCTAGCTACAGTCTAACCACAGTCTAGCTACAGTCTAACCACAGTCTAGCTACAGTCTAACCACAGTCTAGCTACAGTCTAACCACAGTCTAGCTACAGTCTAACCACAGTCTAGCTACAGTCTAACCACAGTCTAACCACAGTCTAGCTACAGTCTAACCACAGTCTAGCTACAGTCTAACCACAGTCTAGCTACAGTCTAACCACAGCCTAGCTACAGTCTAACCACAGCCTAGCTACAGTCTAACCACAGTCTAGCTACAGTCTAACCACAGTCTAGCTACAGTCTAACCACAGTCTAGCTACAGTCTAACCACAGTCTAGCTACAGTCTAACCACAGTCTAGCTACAGTCTAACCACAGTCTAGCTACAGTCTAACCACAGTCTAGCTACAGTCTAACCACAGTCTAGCTACAGTCTAACCACAGTCTAGCTACAGTCTAACCACAGTCTAGCCACAGTCTAGCCACAGTCTAGCTACAGTCTAACCACAGCCTAGCTACAGTCTAACCACAGTCTAGCTACAGTCTAACCACAGTCTAGCTACAGTCTAACCACAGTCTAGCCACAGTCTTGCTGCAGTCTAACCACAGTCTAGCCACAGTTAAGCTACAGTCTAACCACAGCCTAGCTACAGTTTCACCACAGTCTAGCTACAGTCTCACAACAGTCTAGCTACAGTCTAACCACAGTCTAGCCACAGTCTTGCTGCAGTCTAACCACAGTCTAGCCACAGTTAAGCTACAGTCTAACCACAGCCTAGCTACAGTCTAACCACAGTCTAGCTACAGTCTCACCACAGTCTAGCTACAGTTTAACCACAGTCTAGCTACAGTTTAACCACAGTCTAGCTACAGTCTCACCACAGTCTAGCTACAGTTTAACCACAGTCTTGCTGCAGTCTAACCACAGTCTAGCTACAGTCTAACCACAGTCTTGCTGCAGTCTAACCACAGTCTAGCTACAGTCTAACCACAGTCTAGCTACAGTTTAACCACAGTCTTGCTGCAGTCTAACCACAGTCTAGCTACAGTTTAACCACAGTCTTGCTGCAGTCTAACCACAGTCTAGCTACAGTCTAATCACAGCCTAGCTACAGTCTAACCACAGTCTAGCCACAGTCTTGCTGCAGTCTAACCACAGTCTAACCACAGCCTAGCTACAGTCTAACTACAGTCTAGCTACAGTCTAATCACAGTCTAGCTACAGTCTAATCACAGTCTAGCTACAGTCTAACCACAGCATAGCTACAGTCTAACCACAGCCTAGCTACAGTCTAACCACAGTCTAGCTACAGTCTAATCACAGCCTAGCTACAGTCTAACCACAGTCTAGCTACAGTCTAACCACAGTCTAGCTACAGTCTAATCACAGCCTAGCTACAGTCTAACCACAGTCTAACCACAGTCTAGCTACAGTCTAACCACAGTCTAACCACAGTCTAGCCACAGTCTAGCCACAGTCTAGCTACAGTCGAACCACAGCCTAGCTACAGTCTAACCACAGTCTAGCTACAGTCTAACCACAGTCTAGCTACAGTCTAATCACAGCCTAGCTACGGTCTAATCACAGTCTAGCTACAGTCTAACCACAGCATAGCTACAGTCTAACCACAGTCTAGCTACAGTCTAATCACAGTCTAGCTACAGTCTAACCAAAGTCTAGCTACAGTCTAACCACAGTCTAGCTACAGTCTAACCACAGTCTAGCTACAGTCTAGTTGCAGTTTAACCAAAGTTAGCCCACAGTCTAGTTTCAATCTAGCCACAGTCTAACCACAGTCTAGCCATAGTCTGGCCACAGTCTAGCCACAGTTTAGCTGCAGTCTTGTCTTTTTCTCTGTACTTTTTCTGTAACTCCTGACATCCTCAAATCCGTCTCTCTCTCTGTTTCCTGTTCATGCACAGGGTTCCTGGAGAAGAACCGAGATGTGTTGAATTTGGATATCATCACATTGATCCAGAAATCCTCCAGCAAGCTGCTCAGGCAGATCTTCGAGACGGAGCTGAGTTCCTGCCGAACCAAACCCCTTAACAACAAGCACAACAACCACCACAACCACCACCACAGGATCATAATCACACACAAGAAACCCACACAGGTACATGCTGTTACATCACCATTTCTGATCACCGTCACTTCTGCCTGAAGCTGAAGTTCTTCTTTCTATGTCAGGTGTTACAGCAGGGGAACGAGCAGAGGAAACACATCTCCACTCTGAGCGTTCAGTTCAGACATTCTCTAGACGCTCTGATGAAGGCCCTGTCTCTGTGCCAGCCGTTTTTCATCCGCTGCTTTAAACCCAACGACAGCAAGACCTCCATGGTAGATACTCAGCAGAAGTATTCACACCCCTCAGTGCTGTGAAACCTGAAATCCAAATTCATGTCCTGAAATTTATTGTACATCATCAACATGCCAAAAAAAACCAGAAAAAATAGAGCAAAGAGAATTAAGAAATTAAAATTAATTTTTATCATGTAAGCTGATTAAAATCATATTTAGATCAATTTAAATTAATATAAATTACAACAAAATAACAATAATAAAAAAATTATAATAATAATGTATTTTATTATATTAAATAGTCTTTTTAATAGTGCATTGTTTTATATTATAGAAATAAAGAAAATGTATTTTAAAAAGGAAAAATAAAGGAATATCAATAAATGTTTTCTTTAATTATTATTATTTCAGGTTGTAACACTTTTTTTTGACAAGAATTATATCATTAATTTAAAAACATTTTAACGAAATGCTAAAAATGCGAAAATCTATGATATAAGCGAAACTTATTGGAGCAAACACTTAAAAAATATATGTAAAATGATTATTATAAAAATCACTTCCTACACACTGGTGGAACATCACGGATATAATGAGACATGTGATAAAGTAATAAACAGAATAATGAAATATAAAATAATTAAATGAGCAAACAGACAGAATAATAAACCCAGAAAGATGTTTGAGTTATGTATTCCTCTTCTTCTCTCAAGCGCTCACAGTAAACACTGAGCTGTTAGCTTTATTAGCTCACAATCTCCATCTGGAGGCGTGTGATGAGCCGAGCGAAGTCCATCAGCGTGCGGTGACTTACACCGGCTCATTCTAATCATTATACTGAGGCCAGGATGTAGGGGTTTTATCTCTGGGTGTAATATTGTAATAACATAGACTTTAGCGTTTCTTATTTTCTGAGCTAATAATCAGATGATCCAGGTGAAGGTGTGAGGTGTTTTAGGATGTTGGTGCACAATGTGGATGTGAAGAACGGCTTGAGGTGAAGCGGAGAGCATTAGAATGGTGTAAGGTCTCACAGTCATAGGTGATCACCTCATACCTCAAGCTACCTGCGTGTTCAATGCTCTGAACTCACACCTGAACTTCCAGCCAATCACAATCCAGCATTTACACTGATCAGGGTGTGCACTTAAATATAAACATAACACCTGTGGGACTTGTGAAAAAAACTCCAGGGGGGGTGAATATTTTTACACACTTATACACACTTCTAGGCATAAGTCTGTAAATGTGTCTGTTCCAGGTGTTCGATCGGGATTTGTGCATGCAGCAGCTGCGTTATTCCGGTATCCTGGAAACCATTAAAGTGCGCAAACTGGGATTTCCGATCCGGCACAGGTTTAAAGAGTTCCTGGACCGATATCGGGTTTTACTGAAGACCACTGACTGTGACCCCAGCAAGGTTCCTGTACATCCCTCTCCTGCATTTTCACTGGACCTGTGTCATGCTGCGGATTCTGATCTGGTGTGTGTGTGTGTGTGTGTGTGTGTGTGTTGAACAGGAGTCTGCGTCTGATTGCTGTATCGCCATCTGCAAGGCCGTCATTAAATGCCAGGATGACTGGAGGATGGGAAAAACCAAAATCTTTCTCAAGGTGAGCGCAGAATTTAATATTTATTTTATTTGCATGAATTAAATTAAAGTATCAGTACATTTTTTTTTTTTTTTAAACTTTTTGTTTGCTGATTATTTCATCGTATGTTTATGTTTATATTGTGGATTAATGTGTTTATGTTTCTGTCAGAATCACTGACTTCTGTTAGAATCTATTTTTGGTAATGAACATGTGGAGAAGATCCTGGAGAGGTGGAGGTACACGCTGGAGAGAAGGGGAATGAAAGTCAGTAGGAGTAAGACAGAGTACATGTGTGTGAATGAGAGGGAGGGCAGTGGAGGGGTGCAGTTGCAGGGAGAAGAGGTGGAGAAGGTGGAGGAGTTCAGGTACCTGGGGTCAACAGTGTAAAGTAATGGAGAGTGTGTTAGAGAAGTGAAGAAAAGAGTGCAGAGAAAAGTTTTTCCTCTTTCTCTCGGTTCTTTGCTCTGCTTCCAGATTTGTATGTTAGAGTTTCTATCCAATCGGATCTCAGCCATAACATCACGTGTTTTTGAGGTCAAAGGAATCTGCTGTAAGGTCTTCAGAATCTGCAGTGCAGCTCCTGTAGCCTAAAGTACATGTTGCATGGAAGCTGTGGTTTTAACCAATCAGTTTATGACTTGTGTTGGAGTTGTGTTGAGTTGTGTTGAATTGTGTTGGAGTTGAGTTGGAGTTGTGTTGGAGTTGTGTTGAGTTGTTTTAAGGTTTGAGTGGTTATTCATATTTTTGGTGTTTGGTGTTTTATCTATGCAGGATAATCATGACTCATATTTAGAGCGGGAGAGAGAGCGGGAGCTCAACAGGAAAGCGCTAATCATCCAGAGAGTAATGCTCAGCCACAAAGACAGGTAACCTCCACTCTAACATTATCTCTAACCTCCACTCCAAACTCCACTCTAACCTCATCTCTAACCTCCACTCCAAACTCCACTCTAACATTATCTCTAACCTCCACTCCAAACTCCACTCTAACCTCATCTCTAACCTCATCTCTAACCTCCACTCCAAACTCCACTCTAACCTCATCTCTAACCTCATCTCTAACCTCATCTCTAACCTCCACTCCAAACTCCACTCTAACCTCATCTCTAACCTCCACTCCAAACTCCACTCTAACCTCATCTCTAACCTCCACTCCAAACTCCACTCTAACCTCATCTCTAACCTCCACTCCAAACTCCACTCTAACCTCATCTCTAACCTCCACTCCAAACTCCACTCTAACCTCATCTCTAACCTCCACTCCAAACTCCACTCTAACCTCATCTCTAACCTCCACTCCAAACTCCACTCTAACCTCATCTCTAACCTCCACTCCAAACTCCACTCTAACATTATCTCTAACCTCCACTCCAAACTCCACTCTAACCTCATCTCTAACCTCCACTCCAAACTCCACTCTAACCTCATCTCTAACCTCCACTCCAAACTCCACTCTAACCTCATCTCTAACCTCCACTCCAAACTCCACTCTAACCTCATCTCTAACCTCCACTCCAAACTCAACTCTAACCTCCACTCCAAACTCAACTTTAACCTCATCTCTAACCTCCACTCCAAACTCCACTCTAACTTCAACTCTAACCTCAACTCCAACCTCCACTCCAAACTCAACTCTAACTTCAACTCTAACCTCATCTCTAACCTCCACTCCAAACTCCACTCTAACCTCAACTCTAACCTCCACTCCAACCTCAACTCCAACCTCAACTCTAACCTCAACTCTAACCTCAACTCCAACCTCAACTCCAACCTCAACTCTAACCTCAACTCCAACCTCCACTCCAAACTCAACTCTAACTTCAACTCTAACCTCATCTCTAACCTCCACTCCAAACTCCACTCTAACCTCAACTCTAACCTCAACTCTAACCTCAACTCCAACCTCAACTCCAACCTCAACTCTAACCTCAACTCTAACCTCAACTCCAACCTCAACTCCAACCTCAACTCTAACCTCAACTCTAACCTTAACTCCAACCTCCACTCCAAACTCAACTCTAACCTCATCTCTAACCTCCACTCCAAACTCCACTCTAACTTCAACTCTAACCTCAACTCCAACCTCCACTCCAAACTCAACTCTAACTTCAACTCTAACCTCATCTCTAACCTCCACTCCAAACTCCACTCTAACCTCAACTCTAACCTCAACTCTAACCTCCACTCCAACCTCAACTCCAACCTCAACTCTAACCTCAACTCTAACCTCAACTCCAACCTCAACTCCAACCTCAACTCTAACCTCAACTCCAACCTCCACTCCAAACTCAACTCTAACTTCAACTCTAACCTCATCTCTAACCTCCACTCCAAACTCCACTCTAACCTCAACTCTAACCTCAACTCTAACCTCAACTCCAACCTCAACTCCAACCTCAACTCTAACCTCAACTCTAACCTTAACTCCAACCTCAACTCCAACCTCAACTCTAACCTCAACTCTAACCTCCACTCCAAACTCATCTCTAACCTCCACTCCAAACTCCACTCTAACCTCAACTCTAACCTCAACTCCAACCTTCACTCCAAACTCCACTCTAACCATCACTCCACCTCGAAAGAGTCTGATCATGGAGATTAATGGTGTCTGAGCAGTTGTTCTTTTTTCTACCTTTTGTCATGTGTTTAATTGGTCACTGTGGTTTTCTGTTGCTCTGTAGGAGGATTTTTATGAGGAAAAGAAGTGCAGCTGTGACTCTGCAGAAGAACTGGCGCTCATACAGGGACCGGAAAGAGTTTATTAAAGTAAATGAGCGTTTTATTCATCATCAATATTCCATGTGTATGTAGTAGATCTTTATCTGTGTCTTCCTCTGTCCTCTAACAGCTGCGTCAGGGTCTGGTGCGTCTCCAGGCCGTGATACGTGCCAGACAGCGCTTCCTGGAGTACAGACGCCAACGAGTCGCTGCCGTCACGCTGCAGAGTCACACTCGCAGCTACATCGCCAAGAAAGACCTGAAACGCAAACGAGATTCTGTCATCCTGCTGCAGGCGCACACCAGAGGCCTGCTCGCCAGGAAACAACTCAAACGCTTACAAGATGATGTGAGGACCATTAACACACACACACACACACACACACACACACACACACACACACACACACACACACACACACACACACACTGATGTAGGTGAGAAGGTTATGAAGCATCATGTTCAATAGGGTTTAGGGCGTTTCTCTAAATCATCAGAGCAGATCTTCATGGAACTGACTTTGTGCACAGGAACATTGTTATGCTGGAACAGTTTTGTGTCTCCACATATGGTTGGAAATGTCAGGTGTGCCAATACTTTTGTCCATACAGTGTATTATAAATACACGTCGGTTTTCAGGCCACAGCTTCTTCCAAATGTGTAAAAACGTGTGTAGATACAAAGAACACCATGTTCACACTAATCATGGTTTTATTCTATTGAATATTTTGGCGTTCCTGATTTAGTTTCATTTCTGTACCTTCGCTTTTCTTGGTGTTGTTCCAGGCATACTTGTCGATCCAGGAACGTCAGGAGCTCATGGCTCCAGAGATCCAGCCCAGGATCACTGAGACCTTTCAGCAAACTGCTACTGAAGACAAACAAGAGGAGGACATGATTGATGAGGAAATGGTGGAAAACATGTTTGGATTTCTTCCAGACTCTACAGACAGACGGGAGGATCCGAGGCAAAAGGGCGATCAGGTAACACCACTGAGGCGCCGTACATCCAGGAACAAGGAAGTTCTCGCTTTCAGCCTTTTACATGTATAAAAATGTTTAATCATCACCTTCCATATCCAGTCATATCAATACTTTCCACAGAACAAGGAAGAACCACAAGAACACAGCGATTATAAAACAAACACATACAAGTCATGTGTCCATGTTTTCCTTATTGTTTTACTTTTACAGGAAGAACAAACTGTGAAACTGAAGGAGGACAAAGCGTCAGAGTTACAATCCTTTCAGATGGTAGTAACTCCAGCTACAAATGACGATAAAATTGAAGAAGGAGAAGAGGAAGAAAAAGAAGAGGAAGAAAAAGAAGAGGAAGAAGAAGAGGACGACGATGACGAGTTCTCGTTCGCTAAGTTCGCTGCCATGCATTTCCAGCACTCTGCTACTCACACACACATCCAGCAGAGACTGAAGCACTCGCTGCTCTACCACGAGGACGAAGGAGACACGCTGGTGAGCTTCACTTTATCGTTCCCTCGTTATACTCCTTCTTGTTAATTCTCTCCATCATCCTTTCTTCTCCTCTCCTCCTTTCTTCAGGCCTGTCTGACTGTATGGTGGATCATCCTAAGGTTTATGGGTGATATCCCTGAGCTGAGACAGGCTCGCCTGTCCATCAACCCCGAACTCATCCATCAGCACCTTGGTCAGAGCCAGGGCCGGCGGCTCAGTCACCTCGTTGGTCTGGATCAGGTGAAAATCCACCAGCTGCTTTTTGATGATGATAATGATGGTGGTCTTAAAGCTTGGATGTAATTGAATAACTTAAAGTTTGTTGTCTACAGAAAATCCTGCGTAGGAAACAAAAACAGAACAAACACAGCAACAATAAGAGGAAACACTCTGCCATTCTGGAGGAGGTCAGACGTTCATACTCAGGACATCTTCATCATATTCTATAGCTTTCTAATATGAGATGAGATGAAAACATACACCGTAAAGCAGTTTCAGTGTGCCGCTGTGTATCGACACTAGTACTTCATTACTGATTCATTTACGGTTTTGCAGTTAACCATTGAAGACATTGTTGAAGAGGACGATGTTCTGATTGGAGAAGGACCCAGTTTGGATCGTCCCATGCCCTCCTTGGAGAAATTGCACATTATTGTAGGATACGCCTTGCGCAGACCTCACGTTCGGTACAACATACGCATCTTTCAATTTGTTGTTTTTTGCTTGTGAAGACAAACTTGCAGGTTAAATCTGTATACCTTTTCTGCATATATGTGTGTGTGTGTGTGTGTGTGTGTGTGTGTGTGTGTGTGTGTGTGTGTTTCAGTGATGAGATCTACTGTCAGATCTGTAAGCAGCTGTCGAAGAATAAGAACCAGAAGAGCTGTGAGCGAGGCTGGCTTCTCCTCTCCATCTGTCTTGGGATTTTCCCTCCAACTGAACTTCTGACTCAAGTAAGAAAACCGTGAGGAATCACAGGCAGTAACTCCGTTCAATTCTAAACTATCGTTCCCGTTTCTCTTCTCTCTGCTCTCCGTTTACTGCTTCATTCTGAGCTTCGTTCCAGTTCTAATATCCAAAATGAGCTCTACTGAGGTGTGTGTTTTCATCTTTATTTGTAATGGAATTTATTATAATGCAGCAGAAAGTTCATAATATTATATATTATTAAATTGGAATCTGTAGTTTCTCATGAAATCTAAAGTGCCTAATGGAATCTATAGATTACAGCAGTAGACGAAGTACACAAAGTACGTAGCTGAGATAAAGTAGATCCACTCTGTAAAATGTGACTCCAGTAAAAGTAAAAGTTTCCCTTTAAAATGTTCACTTGAGTAAAAGTACAAACGTTTTTACCTTCAAATGTACTTCAGTATCTAAACTACTATGATTTATTATAACTCTAATGTTCCTGTGATCATTTTTAGCACAAGTTTCTTTACTTAATCACCTCAGTTTCTGTGTAAAGACTCGAATGTGACTCTCAGCACACTGATCTATTAATAGAATGAGATTAATGACTCAAACACTGATTGATTTCTATTATAATCATCATGAACACAAAACCTTCTTTAATAAAAACGTGTAAACGAGGTCACGTGTGTTGTGGCGAGTTCGAGTCTGGAGTTTCTTCATCATTTATTCCTCTCTAAATGTTCTGCTTGATGTTGAACTGATGCTGAACTGTATGTTGGTGATCAGTAGATGCACCGAGCGCCGATCAGAACACGTGTAAAACAGAGCGTGCGCTCGATCCTGATTGGTGACTCGCTGCGTGTTTCACCAGTTACGTTTTTATCCTCAAAATAAAAAGAAATAACTGATTTCACTAAATGTAGTCGAGTAAAAAGTCAAATATTTGACTTTGAAATGTAGTGAAGTTTCAGTCTAATGGAAAAACTTCAGTAAAGTACAGACACGTAAAAAAACTCCTTAAGTACAGAAACTAATTACATTTACTTCTGCAATAAAAAATAGATTGTAATATAATTTATATTTTGTGATGGGATTTTGATATATATACTTTATTTATAGTTGTTACTGTATGTTTTTGTGTAAAATGGAATATTTGATAACAAACCCAAATGTTTTATTTTAATAAAAGGCTTTTAATTATCACATTTTTAAGATACTTTACTGTTTCTGTCTTTTTTCACCATTTACTTTCTTTCTAATTAAAACCATCTTCTTCTGTAAAACAGTACCTGAAACATTTTATTCATCATGGACCTGCCGAGTTTTCCTCTTCCTGTGCCGAACGTCTCCAGAGAACACTGACTAATGGCGAGAGGAAGGAAGTGCCATGCTGGATTGAGCTACAGGTATGCGTTTCCCCGTAACACTATGCTACGTGATCGCAGTGTATGATTCGGAATGAGAGCGTAATCCAGCCTGCTGTGGTTTATTTCAGGCTTTGGAGATGAAGAAAGCCTTGAAGGTGGACGTAACCCTGA
>NC_139581.1:1870655-1875655 GCF_946808225.1 Silurus aristotelis
TGACAGGGGTACAGATGGTCAGGTGTGTGTGGTATGGGGTGCAGTCAACATTCATATCCATCCCAATGGTGTTCAGTAGCTTAATAGCAGGAGATCTTCCAGTCCAACCCAATGGAAAGCAGATCTTCATGGAGCTGGATTTGTGCACAGGGTTTGCATTTGTCATTCAGGAACAGGTTTGGGTCTCCTGGTTTAAGTGAAAGAAGGGTTTAGTTTCATATACAGTTGTTTGCAGAAGAACCATGTTTGGGTGGAAAAGTCGTGTGTCCAAATACTTTTGACAGTATACGATATGTTGAAGTTTGAAGTGAATGTGTTGGGCTGAAGAAGCAAATATTCCTCGGTTGATCAACTTTAGTTCAAAATCCAACCAATCAGCATGTGTGGTTTTAACACACACACACACACACACACACACACACACACACACACACACACACACACAGTAGAGCTGTAATAATGACCTTTAGTACTTCCTCCACCGTTTCATTCTTTACGATTCTGTTTGTCTTCTTGTCCTTTGCTCTCTCGGATCATCTTCAAGACTCACACCAGTGCAGTTTAATGACACGATAACAGAATCTGAGGAAGATCTGGTGCAGATCTGTGTGTGTGTGTGTGTGTGTGTGTGTGTGTGTGTGTGTGTGTGTGTGTAATCAAATGCACATTTGGACCCTGTGTAACTGTGAGAGCAGGAGGGTGTGTGAGTAGGTGTTTGGTGTAGACCTGACTGAGTATCTTTGTGTTTTCCCCGCAGCGAGAGTCGGATCGGGGAGGTGGTCTGTCTCTCCACCCTGAGGGGTGAGTACAAGCTGAAGGTACAACATGTCCACAGCATGGTGGAGCCCCTTACTATGTTCCTCGACGGGCTGAAGGAGCGCTCCGTCTACGCCGTGGCTGTACAGGACAGCAGCAGACAAGGTGTAGTGCAAACACACACACACACACACACACACACACACACACACACAATGCAGTGGGATTAATAATCTAAACACCGTCGACACGATTGAATAATCTAGAGGACTCGACGTTGCTGAGCTGTAAAAAAGGAGACCTCATCAACATCATCAAAGATGGAGAGTTCGCTCCTGAGGGATGTTGGATCAATGGGATGAACGACAGAACCGGTCAAACCGCCGCCATTTCTACGGACAACATCATGATCCTGCCGACCCTGAGCAGACCCTCTGATGACATTCTGGTACCTGATTTACCCGTTTTCTTTCAATCACCTCAACCATGCAGCATAGACCTGTCATATACATGTTATAACATGTCGTAAACGTGCCAAAACATGCCAAACCTGTCATATACGTGTCATAATGTTATCTACCTATCACATACATGTCATTTCATGCCATACATGTGCCAAAAGGGTCATAGCATTTCATAACGCATGTCATGTCTGTCGTAGGGTGTTGTATCGTCATATTCATGGCATAACATGACACACTTGTTATAGCATGCCCTATGCATGTCATAAACATGTCAAACATGACATATGCATGTAATGAACATGTCATATACTTGGGAAAAAAACGTAACAAACATGGCATATAATGGCATGACATGTATTAAACATGTCATAACATGTAATGTCATGAACATATCATACCGTGTGCATGTTTATGCCATGATGGTCATATATTATATCTTATGCATCCGGCTTGGTAGTAATGGCTGGGAAAGTCGGGTGTCCCGATACTTTTGCCCATACAGTGTAAATAGTGACATGATCTTGTACAACCTTCATAAACATGTCATTAAAATGTTAATAACCTCTCATCCAAGGTTAATCATGAAATCCTACTAATGGTAGTGACTGTTATGACATGTTTATGGCATGCTTATGTCAGTCTTATGATTTTGATGCTACCTCAATCTTTAATGGCGAATATCAGAATAATGTTTTTGTCTTTAGAATCTGTTGACTCCGAATCGGAAGTCTGTGCTGGTGGTTCCACCAAAGGAGGAAGTGAACGCGGAGAAAGTGGCTCATGTTTCGCTCAAAGAGTTCTCCTTTGAATATTTCAGGTATGTAATAAACCTCGCTTCGATTTAATAATGTTAGACAATCGTATGATTGTAAAGACAGGAACGGCGGCTGATGTTGATGGTGTGTCGATTTGCAGAGAGACGGGAAAGGACGCAGGACGTCTGGGTAAAGCACGAGTTCGAGTGAAACTGTGGGTGAGATCCAGAGAACCTCTCAGACAGCCGCTACTGAAGAGCCTACAGAAAGACCCTGAGCTCAGCCAACTGGCCTGTGCCTCCTTCACTGATATCCTACCTGATCGCTGAGACATTCAAATATAAATGTGAAGTCACATGATAGAATAGGGATCTGGGAATATAGGGTTTTAAAAACATTGGGCTCTGGGAATAAAGTGCCCCGGAAACATAGGGTTCTGGGAATATAGGGCTCTAAAACATAAGGTTCTGAGAATATATCATTTAGGGGATATAGGACATAGAAGAGGGTCTATTTAGCATTGTAGGACTGTGTAGTATTTTTTTTAAGCAAATCTAATTAATGAAACATACCATAAAGAACTAAAAATGGATCTGGATTCATCTCTAGTCATCGTTACCTCTAAACTATCATCTTTTATTAAAATCAACAAATAATAGTTTTTTGTTCCCCTTGGTGCATTGTGAGTGTTTTCTTTAACGTTCCTGTACCTATTCTGAAGTACATGGGTGACTATCCCATCAAAAGCACAAGGAACCCTGTGGAGCTGATGGACCAGATATATGGAACAGCTCTGCAGCACCCTGAGCTCAGAGATGAGCTTTACTGCCAAATCATGAAGCAGTTGACCAACAACAACAATGGGTCAGTCATGTCTGCTAAATAGTATCGTTGTGCTAATATTACCCATAATGCAATATGAGCTACGAATCTCACATTCGAATCATTTTATCGCACGTGTGTTTAGTTCTGTTATTCTCTATTCATGCTATAAATACGTTTATTACTGTATTCATTATTTATTTTATATTGATTACTATTAAACATTATTCTAAACCTTTTTCCTGTAATGTATGTATTCTGTACATGTATGGGGGAGTGGTGGCTCCAGCGGTTAAGGCGCTGGGTTGCCGATCGGAAGGTCGGGGGTTCAAGCCCCAGTATCGCCAGGCTGCCACTCTTGGGCCCTTGAGCAAGGCCCTTAACCCTCTATGCTCCGGGGGTCCCTTACGAGGGAAACATCAAGGTCCGTGACGCCGTAGTGACGTGGGGCCGCCTTCCCGTGGGCTCACCACTTGCAGGAGGGACCGTAAGGGACGGTGCTATGAGGATTGGGCAGCAGTCGGAGGCGGGGGCCTGCTTAGACTGCTGCCCCTGCGACCCGAATTACGGATAAGCGGGAGAAAATGAATGAATAAATGAATGTATGTATTCTTTTTTTGGCCCGCAGGTTGAGTGCGGAACGCGGCTGGCAGCTACTGTGGCTTTGTTGTGGACTTTTCCCTCCCAGTCAGGCTTTGTTAAAACACACCCAACGCTTCTTAGAGTCCAGACCCCGAGAGCCGCTATCAGCCGCCTGTCTGAAGAGATTGCAGGGGATGCTCAGGTACAGGACTGTAGCACAGTGACACAGAGAGTTCTGGGAATGATAGAAAAATGTAACCGAGGAATATTAGAACATAGAAACAGAAGACTATGGGAATATTGGACCCAGGAAATATAGAGTTTGGTGATTATAGGAGCGTGGAATGATACGTTTCTGGGAATGTAAGACCTTAGAAATGTAGTATTTTGGGATAATTTGCCACCAAATGAAGAGTTGTGAGAATGTAGGACCCCTGAATTCTGTTAATATAAGACTTTGGAAATATATTAAGAATTTTGGGAATGTCAGACCTTGAAAATGAAGAATTTTGGGAATACACAACCCTTTAAATTTGTAATTCTGGGAATATAAGACCCTGAAAATTTTGAAATCTGAGAATATAGAACTTTAGAAATGTAGAATTCTGTAAATATTGGACCTTGAAAATAATGTTTTCAGAAATGTAGTGTTCTGAAAATCAAAACCCTGGAAATATAGTGTTTGGGGAATTTAGGGCTCTGGAAACATGCATGAATGGTGAAATCCCACAAGATAGTCTAGAAATACCCATAATGCACTGTGGTGTTAATAGATACTGTATCACATGACTAATCCAGCTGTGTTTTTTTTTTTATTTACAGAATGGAAGCCAGAACAATGGCTCCTCATCAAGTGGAGGTGGACGCCATTCAGCAGAACAGCTCCCAGATCTTTCACAAAGTTCACTTCCCCGATAACACAGCAGAGGTTCACAACAGCACTGAGAGACTTTTCTTTTCTTTTACAATGAAATCATTTCACCTTTACTTCACTCAGTAACTCACTTCGGGTTTTTTCTTTAGATCTATGAAGTCACCTCCACGACGAGGATCCGTGATCTGTGTCGCAGTATCGCCAGTAATCTCATGCTCTCCTCTGCTGATGGATACAGTCTCTTCGTGAAAACCACAAACAAGGTTATTCCAGATGGGTTGATTTTTCGATGCTGGTTACACCTGACCGTTTCATACGTCTTTACTCGATAGGAAATAATTTGGGTTAGAACAACCAGATTTAATGCAGTTCCAGTTGAATTTCTACCTGCACATGCACACAACACACTTACTCCAGGGTTACTGAGGCCACGCCCTCTACAGGCACCGTGTATCACTTCATCACATAACACACATTTCTACAATCCTGCACAACAAAAAAAATGTCCATCTTGAAGAGTTTTCATGTAAATTACACAAATATTACATACATTTATATTGAAAACTTCCGTATGTTGTGTGAAAGTTATTGTGCAACAAAATTATACAATTAAATGTAACAATTAAATCAAAGTGGAACTTTTTAAAATAAACTCTATTCGTTTTTATGCATTTCAGCCAAACAAAATGTTTATATTTATGTTTGTAAATGAAACAGTTTGTATAAATTTCCCAAAATTTTTCATTC
>NC_139581.1:1880655-1910655 GCF_946808225.1 Silurus aristotelis
GAAGTGTGAGAGAAGTGAGAGGGAAGTGAGAGAGTGAAGTGAGAGGGAAGTGAGAGAGGGAAGTGAGAGAGTGAAGTGAGAGTGAAGTGAGAGAGTGAAGTGAGAGTGAAGTGAGAGCGAGACTGTAAGGTCAGTAAGCTGTCAATCTGTCTAGCTCTCTTTCTGTTTCTCCTTTGTCTGTCTATCATTTTCTCTTTGTCTCTCTATCTGTCTGTCTCGCTATCTCTCTCTCTCTCTCTCAGTCCGAATGTTGCACAGCCAGGAGCAAAAAGTCCATCAATCTCCTGTTTAATACTGTGATTTGTATGTGTGTGTGTGTGTGTGTGTGTGTGTGTGTGTGTATCTTCTGATCTGTTAATTATTGAGATCAAGCGGTTATAAAGTATAACAGAATGTATAAGTTTAGTGTTTATAAGTTTGTTGTTTATAATCATAAGTTTATGTATAACGAATGAACCAGTGGTGATTGTGGTGAAGGAAAATCTCCCTGAGAAGGCATGAAGAAACCTTGAGAGGAACCAGACTCCAAATGAAACCCCTCCTCCCCCTCCTCAACACCCACTGGCCACTCATTACACTTCCATCATTGTTGAGTGGGTGACTAACGTGTGATAAAATGCAGAACTGTTTATGTAAAAATGAGCACATCGTAGCAGACCGTTCATTTTTCTACTTTATAAATTATGATGTTTAATCCATTTGGATGTTAAAAGCATTTCCCTGCGTGTGTACGGTTGTGTGTGTGACAAGAAAATCTATTTGGAATTTTTTATATATTTTATTCCTCATTTTCTCATACAATTGATAATAATAATAATAATAATAATAATAATAATAATAAATTATAATAATTATTATTATAAAAGGAAAAATCAGGCCTTTTGGAAACATAACCATTGATGCAAAACCAGTAAACAAGTCAGCAGCTTCAAGTTCCTCAATGTTAACATCACTGAGAACCTCACATGGTCCATGAAGGCAGTGAGGAAAAAAGCTCAAAAGTTCAGCTCAGGAACATGACAGAATGAAAGTAGATGCACTACTGAGCTCCTCTTCAGCTCTTAGAGATATGCCATGAATCTGAGAACGTTTGAAGAACATCGGTTTTTGGTAAAAAAAAAAAAAAATGAACAAAAGAAAAAACCCACAAACACCTTAGTGTATTTTTGGGTAAAAAATGTGACCTTCTTCCATCTTCTCCAGATTCACCCTGTAGGTTAAAGACGTTTATGCCAAACATGAACAATGTAGTTGGTTTTGCTCAGATCTTCAATAGAGTCACTTTTATGGTGTTCAATTCAATCCTGGGGGTGCACTTAGTTTTACTCTCTCACACTCCAGGTACAAAGGAAAGCAGAAGGTATCAGAAGGAGCGCATGGAACAGGTTTCGGTTACCCCAGTCAGAAGAGTCACACCATCATCACACACTCCTTCTTTACACAAAGAGAAAAAGAAGGAAAGGAACGACTGAAACACGTTTGAAAAGAGTTCAATATATTATCACATTTATTTATTTACGTTCACGTGTGTGAAATGTTCCAGAACGTTCACATCATCAGCGGTGGGGTTTTTACGAGACACGGGAGGAAACAGTTTTATGGTATTCGATCGTTTATATAAAAAAAGAAATATATTAATCTTCATCATCAAAACATCATCATCATCATCATCAGCTGCACGAGGAGAAACACAGCTCAGAGTCACATACCGTACGACACACCGACCAGCAGGAGCATCGCACGCCCGGGAAATCCTACAATCCCACAGTTCTGGGTAAAAATAAAAAACGTATAAAAAAAGAAGAGAGAGGAAGAGAGAAAGAGAATGAAAGAGGAATGCACAGTGAAGGTGTGAAAAACAGCCTGGAGGAAAAAAAAAATCATATAGAATGTCAGTGTGATGATCAATGATGAGAGCGTGACCTTCATTTTAAGGAGAAAAAAAAAAAAGAGCGAGAGCACGAGAGAGAGGGGGGCGGAGCCGTAATGCGCCAGGGAGGCGGAGCTAACGTGTTGCCTGACATTATGCAACTGAAGCCTCGGACTCCGCAGACGCTGGACCTGCCATGTAGAAATGATTCCTCTAAACTCCAATGTAACATCCTCAAACAGTTCACCTTCTCCAAGTCCAACGCAACACCTCCACCTTGAGTTCAGAGAGTGTAAGTGGTCCAGAGGTGAGATCTTAGCTCATCTTCAGATCCTCCGTACACCTCGACACCTCGTTTTTCTCTTCATTTCACAGCGTTCCTGTGCCATCAGCACTCAGATGAAGATTTCCACTGCCTCAGCTTCCACACTGTCCAGACCTCTGAATGGATTCACAGCCTTCCTCTTACTGCTCTCTGTGACAAAATAAAATCATGTACATCTGTAAAGAACAAGACTTTAAACACAAAAAACATTTTATATATATATATATAAATATAAATATAAATAATAGTGTGTAAGAATGACATTAAGTACGATTACACGTGGCCCAATAATCTGTTCATACAGTATGCAAATATATACAAATATAATTCAAATATTCATAAAAAAAAATATATTCGATTCAAATAATTCCAGATGTTTAATTTATTAATTTCTTTTTTTATTATAAATGAGGCACCTGAATGTCATTTAATTAAATAAATTTATTTCTGTTTTTATAATTACAATTTCTTATATAATAATTGTTATTTTAAAATGTACATACAATTATTACATAAACAAAAAATCTAAATCATTTTTTTTTAATAAAATGATAAAATATATATAAATGTAAAATATATCCGATATATATAGAAAACACTGCTATTTTACTGATACAAATCTATTTACAAATAATCGTAATAAGTACCAAACTAACGATTTAAAGCATTTTTAAGATATTTATTTAGGGACATAAAAAGATTCTGTACAGTTGCTCATGTACGCAATAAAAGCGTAAAATCAACGTTGTTCTATGGACTGGTATTTTATTTCCCGAAAAAAAGCTACGATGACCCGCTGATAAAATGCTCCCACTGTAAAAAATATGTTGGTTATTTATTATATAATCTTGTAACAAGGAACATGTGATCGCTGTTCTTTCGTTCGAGAGTAAATATTTCTTCACATCACTGAGAGAACATGCTGCTCCGCTCCACACACACACACACACACACACACACACACACACACACACACACACACACACACACACACACACACACACACACACACACACACACACACACACACAGTGGTAAATCAATAAACACTGGAGTCTATTCGATGTGAACTCTGCAATTCGACCCTGTGCGATGATCCATGAAGAGTTCATACTGATCACTGACTCATTCTGTTTTTCCCTTCCTCATCTTCATCATATATAAGTGTGTGTGTGTGTGTGTGTGTGTGTGTGTGTGTGTGAGTGAAAGAGAGAGAGTACTGACCCAGACTGCTGCATTGGTGCTCTGTTGTAGGAGGTGTGTGTGTCTCAGCCCCGCCTCTGGTTTTACATGCTGCATCAGCACCACAGGAAAACCTCGCTATGGTTCCTGTCTGATCTTCAGAGGAACTGGAGTTGGTGGAGCAACTCATGGACACGCCCACATCGACACCTTCAGCAACTCCGCTTTTGTCCTGTTCCTGCTGGAGCCGATAATGAAGCACGCTGATGACGGCGTCCTTCTCCATGATCTGTCCGCGCAGAGCACGAATCCTAATCATACACACACACACACACACACACACACACACACACACACACACACACATTATTAAAATTTAATTCATGATATGGATAGAACAGAACCTCAAAACCTAATACGTACCTGTTCTCTACTTCCTGGTTTTGGATCTCAGCATGAGGTAGATCCTTGGTGTAGTTGTACGGAGAGCGGTTGTTGATGATGGTGGCGTCTCTGTGAAAATATTTTTTTATGACATTTTTAATATCAGGGAAGCGATTTTCAGGGTCCAATACACTGAAAACACTTTTCGTTTTCCTGAAGGATAGTGTTCGCTCTTCACCTTTGAGCTGCAGCGGTGGCTGCTGTGTCCATGGCAAACTCCAACATGGTTTTCTCCTCCAGGTATTTCTGCTCCCAGCGCATCATATCGGCCTCCAGGGCCAGAATACGTTCCTCTCGTTCCCTCAGGCGCTCCAGCAGGGTGCTCGCGTTCGCCGAGGACGGCGAGATGCTGGGACACGTCTGGTTCTGCCTCTGTAAGAGAACAATTACAGACGCTTACCATCCAACTTCAAATATATATATATACACAGTATATATATTATATTATAGATTTATAATTTGGTACAGCGTTTTCGTTTTGCCAGGGGTATATAAAAAAAGAAACTGGAGTTTGCGCAGAAAATATGATTTGTAGTGCGATGCAAAACTCAGATTTGTGCCAATTTAATCAATTATTCAATTTAATAAATATAATTAAAAAAATTACTGCATTCATTTCATTATTTCTCTTTTAGTTTAATTGTATTTCCTTCATAAAAATGTATCATATTATTTAAATTAAAAAAAAAAAAATGTAAACTGTTATTAATCACAAATGAATATTGGGGCTGTAGAAATTAGCGTTGTATTAACGCGGTAATGCAAAATCATTTATATCATTGATATTAAAACCTTCAACAGGGCAAACATTTATTTACAAAGTCCTTATTTTACTCAGATATAAAAAATATTAATAAATTATTTTAATCACTAAATATTTGTTTTACTGATGTGCCAAGTCTCAAATCAGCACCAGAATCCACCATGATGATTCTTCTTCTTTATTGAAGTAGCTGTTTAGTAGGATCATGATTTTTGCGTGACACCTAATATATTATTATATTTATGATTAACATCCTAATTTAGAAACTAGCTGCTATGAATATATTATATATATATATACACACTGTACACACCTGCTTGTTCCTGTGTGAACGCAGTTCCGCTTCGAGCCGTGTGCGCAGACGAAGCTCCAGACCTTCTCTCTTCTCACAGGTGGCTTGTAACTGAGCAAGCGCCCCCTGCAGACGCTCCACCCGCTCCACGTATGCGCTCTTTCTGTGCAGCTCAACCTGCAGCTGCCGGCTGCGCTCCTGCGCCGAACTTGCCTCCTCACGCAGGAGCTGCACTTCACGCTCCAGTCGTGCACTCTGCAGCTTCTGCTCTTCATCTGAAAGAGAGACACAAACTGTTAGCACAAAGTTGGAGAGAATTTTCCATTTACTTGAACTAGGAGACTCCAAATGTGTTCCAGCATGTGCACAAAGCCAGCTCCATGAAGAGAAGCTTTCCATGGGTTGGAAGATGTGGAAGATCTTCTGCTATAGAGCAGCAACCCTATAGGATGAACGTGAATGCTGATGACCTCCTCACCTTCTCACCTACATCAGTACCTGACTTTACTAACACCCTTGTGTCTAAATAAATCTCACACCAATCTTTACAAAATCTACTTGAACATCTTCCCAGAAGAGTGGAGCTTATTATAGCAGCAAATGGGGACTCAATGTGGAATTGGATGCTAGAATCTCATGGCCAGGTGTTCACAAACTTTTGGCATTAAAGTGTATTTTAATTCCAGTTCTCTGATAATAAACTCATCTGTGTGTATTTAAAAATGTTTACAGGATGAAGGTTATTAAAACAGTCTTTTCTCAGGATGCGTTGTGTTTTTTTTGCTCTTCCTGTTCACTTTGAAAAGAATTCGATTGCAAAATATGAACCGTGTCACTGTTACACAAGAGCCCAAGGAATGTGAAGGGTAAAAAAAAAAAAGGAAAAAGAAGAAAAGGAGAAGTGTTCCTCCTCCCAGCGACACTCATCCTGGAAGTTTAACATTCCTTCATGCGTTTCCCACCATCCGAAATAAACAACTCCGGATCTGGATAAAGGTCATGTGCAGCGTTGGAGGAACAAATTCCTGAGCAGAAGGCTGCAAAGTCACTTCCTGTTTCATCGTAAGTGTGCTAACGTGCGTCTTTCCCTCTGCGACTTTTAACACGTTAATGTGCATTAACATAATTATTTCCCAATATTTGTGTTCGTTTATGCCAATTTGAGTATAGCGACAAATTCAGTGAAATAATTAATATTTAAACCCCCATGCTGTACACTACTCTGGATAAAAGCATGGCCTGGAGGTAACACCACTGCTGATTGACTTACTCTGCAGGCGGAGTTTGGCAATGACCTGCTCGTTACGATCTGCAGCTTTCACGTCTTTTGCTGCCTGGATGCTGCTGCTCTCCAAACCATCTGTATGAAAAAAAGAAAAAAAAGAAAAAAAAAGAACACAAACTCATGAATTCCAAAGTTACAGTGAAATCCAGAGATCATTTATATATTGCTGGTATACATTATGTGCTGAAGTTTTAGTGCGGCGGGGCTTTAAGGAGAAAGCAGACCCGGCTGCTACATTTCTTTACCTATGAGCTCGGTGTTAACATCCTCAAGCCTCTTGATTTCGGCCGTCAGTTTATTCCTGAGCGTCTGCTCCAGAGTCTCTCTTTTCACGCAGCCCTGCATCAAAGTTTCATAGGCCTCAGAGATCCTCTGGATTTCCTGCTCCAGCTAATGGAGGGAAAGAAAATGTAAGAAAATATAAGATCTTGAAAGAAAATGAACGAGAAATTGAAATTGAGAAAGATAGAGAGAAAATAAGAAAAAGATAATGTGAAAGAGAAGAGAGATTTATTTATTTTTAGATTAATATTATCATCATTTAATGTGACGAGTGAAAAGAATGAAGGTATGTGTAGATAAATAAAAATCGAATCAAGTCCTTCAATAATACAAATTAATAAACCGATTGATTTATTATCTCTCTAATTAATCATTTATTTAATTCATAGAGAGAATAACTTGAATTAACAGAGAAAAATCTAATAAATAAATACAATAAAACTAAGGAGGAACACAAACTAATGAATAAATGCTAATATATGCAAACACATAAAATAAAATGACACTATACAATAATGCAAAAATAATTGATAAATATATTAATATGAGGGGAAATTAGGCCATTATTGTGATACGAAAATTGTCACGACTGTAACAAACCCGGCCAAGCTCCGCCTTCTGGTCTATAACCCCTGATTATATATTTGTGTGTGTTATGATGATACTGGTATTAGAAATTGTTTGTTCCCAGGGCACTGAGTGATACATTCCTCTCTGAAATACACACACACACACACCTAATTGTACTCATATGGCAACAACGAGCTGTTATTCACCCCCAGGTGAGTTTATACAAGGCGGTGCCTCTCTCTCTCCAGCAATTATCATTCCATCGTGGTGAGAGAACGCTAAACTATGTTGACGCAACCCTTGAAAAAGAAAAGGAAAGGTTTTATGGGTGCTTTCGAGCTAAGCCGAAGTCAAACATGCGGCTGAGGAATAATTCGGTCACCTGGCGTGACAGTCAGACTAGCTGGAGCTATGCGGTGACTTCATCACTAATGAAAAAAAACCAAGACGCACCTAATAACCCATTCATCTCATCAATGCTCACTATGTCCCCTATTTAACCGAACAATTAGCATACCATAGCGCATAGTCGTACAAAGAAAACAGGAATGTGGGTGTGTTGACACGATTGAATTGTTCACAAAACATCTATAAAATTATTTTACCTTCTGAATCCTGACTGCCATTTCGGTGTGTCCTTCCAGCTCCTGTTTCAACCTCTCATTCTCCTTGATCAGCAGCTCCATTTGTGAGGAGACCTCCCGGCCAGCAGGGGGCGCGCTGCAGTAAACGTGGCGTGCTTCAGGTGAAGGCACAGGTGGGAGTCTAAACATAAAGATGGAGTCGTTCGTTAATTAGAGAAGTACATAAAAATGGCAAAAGGAGTCTATAGAACAATAGAAGAGGGTCGACCGATTAATCGGCACCGATAGTTGATTGCTGGAATGTAGTACTGATCGATTCTGTTTTTCCAGCTCCCAGTCTGCTGTTATAACAAGAGCGGTCTTTATTGGCGCATCACTGTGTTTGTTTTTACACGCTGCACGGAGAGTGGGATATTATATATAGAATTTATCATCAATTAATTATTTAACTGATCGAGGCCCTTAACCCTTACCTGCCCAGGTGTATAAATGTAAGTCACTCCATTTAAGTGCATATAAATGTGTATATACTATACTTCTAATTTGGCTTCGGTGCTTGTACCCCTTGGTAATAATGTGAGAAAAATACCTGCTCACTCCCTCATTTCTACAACTGAACATCAGTACGGGTGTAAATCGGTTGATAAATGGCTGTAAAGTGCCTCAGATGTTACCTGGTGTGTTGGGAATGGAAAGGTGGTGGGGGTTTCTGGTAGAACTCGTGAGCATGAACAGACGTGGACGTGGAAGGCTGAAATTCCACGTGATGCTGTTCCAGTTGATTGTCGGTTATCTGAGGGTAGCTGCTTGAAGAACTCGTGGTGAAGGGCCTCGCACCGACGTCTTTGCGCTGAAGCGAGAGCTGCATGAGACGCTCGCTGAGAGTCCTGGCGTGGCTCGGATTCAGGTCTTCCTCCGAGTAAATCGTCCTGTCCTGGACCCACTGCAAATTCGCTTTGGCCTCCTCGTACGTGGGAAGCTGCTCATGGTGGTAAGGTAGATAGATTTCTGAATGCTGGAATTCGGCGTGGTGCTCTTGGCCCTGAGGTTCCTGACGTTCCTCCTGGGAGAGGCTGTCCGAAGAGGAGCGTGGGCTTCCGGTTCCTCCGGTCACTGTGCTCCGTAGGGCCTGCTGCTGGATTGCCAGAAGGGTACGAGTGTCCGTTGGGTTTCCGTAACGCAGCTGCTCCTGGATCAGGCGGTGCAGCACTGTGCTAGACACCTCCTCCGTTCGCATTTTCTACAGGATGATAATGAAGAATCGTTTGGATCAGTGCAGACACCTGAACAAAGACACAGAGGAGATAAGAGTCGAGCAGTGAGGTGGTGGAGTCTCAAAATCGTTGGATGGACATTCAGCAAATAACATTATATCAAGTCAGGGGGGGGTTCAGAGTGGTGTAGGAGTCAGGACCTCTACATTCATCTACAGGTACGTATAGGATATATCTGAAAATAAACAGATTATAAATCTGTACAAATTTAAAGAAATACAATAATGAAAAATACAGGATTTAAAAATGTGGCACAGAAAAACACATGTATTTCCAGAAAATTAATATAAGGTGGTTTGTTTAAAAAAAAAATTCATTTATAAATACAAACTTTAATTAGTGGAATTTATTAAATATCAATCAGTTAATTAAATGAATTCATTCCAAATGCCTTTTTTTTGTATTTCTTCATTTTTTTTTAAAATTTACATTTTTTTTGTATGTGAAATAAAATATTTGCATAAAGTGTGTGTGTGTGTGTGTGTGTGTGTGTGTGTGTGTGTGTGTGTGTGTTTAAAATTATTTAAATGTTTACAAGCCTAAATAGTTAGTTAGTATATTTTAGTTTAATATAATAATAATAATAATAAATAATAATAATTAAAACAAGTATTGAAGAGAATGTAAACATATTTTGAAACCTAAACGATCTATAAATAAATCCTAAATGATTAAATATATACAATTAAAGCCAATGGCATTTGGCGGTCACGTGACTGGAGGTTGCCGCATTCCTGAGGTAAATTCAGGTCTTTCAGCGCAACAATAACAACCATGTCGCTCGAATAAAACGATTTGTTTCAGATTTTAAATCAAATAAAAAGTTTCTTTTCAGTAACATTTACTCCGTTATATCGAGTTCACCATCTGAACACCACCACACGACTTTACGGAGAGTCTCGCGCGTTGCTTTTCTTTTCTTCAGGACGTGTTTTAATGAATTTACCTGAATATTTCTTCTCACATCGGGTCACAGGTCCTGTGTTGACTGTAAAGCGTGTTTATAAACAATCCGACAGGTGTGTGTGTGGAACAATTTCCTCTGCTATTTATCTCCTGTTGTGGCGCAGAACTGAAGACCAGCGAATGAAGCTCCGGGAACCGCGCCGGGCTTTTATATAGCTGAGTAAACACGCGCGCGCGAGCGGGGGGAGAGGGAGGGGGAGGGAGTGGGGGAGAGGGAGGGTGTGGAATGTTAAGAATGCAGAGCGCGCGCTCTTTCTTTCTTTCTTTCTTTCTTTCTTTCTTTCTTTCTTTCTTTCTTTCTTTCTTTCTTTCTTTCTTTCTTTCTTTCTTTTTTTCTTTCTTTCCTGTTATCTATCTATCTATCTATCTATCTATCTATCTATCTATCTATCTATCTATCTATCTATCTATCTATCTATCTATCTATCTATCTATCTATCTCTTTCTTTCTTTCTTTCTTTCTTTCTTTCTTTCTTTCTCTTTATTTCTATATCTTTCATTCTTTCTTTCTTTCTTTCTTTCTTTTTTTCTTTCTTTCCTGTTATCTATCTATCTATCTATCTATCTATCTATCTATCTATCTATCTATCTATCTATCTATCTATCTATCTATCTATCTATCTATCTATCTATCTATCTATCTATCTATCTATCTCTTTCTTGCTTTCTTTCTTTCTTTCTTTCTTTCTTTCTTTCTTTCTCTTTATTTCTATATCTTTCATTCTTTCTTTCATTTTATTTCTATATCTTTCTTTTTCTTTCTATATTTTTCTTTCAATATCTCTCCTCCTTTCTCTTTTCTCTTAGAAAGAAGGAGATAGAGAAATAAATTAAGACAGAAAGAAAGAGTCACATGGCCCTGAACAGCTGAAGAATTATACAAAATAAATGACATTAAAATGTGGATAAAAGAAAAGGAAAACTTTAGTACACTTTCTGTCATTTTCTCCGGAATGTATTATTGTTTACAATCACGTTTGTAAGATAAGATATTCCTGAGTAGGGAATTCCAGTCACGAGCGACGGACAACAGAGCGAAGAGGACAAAAGCCATTATCTGAGAAGCAATAAACTATATATATATATATATATATATATATATGCACAAACAAACACACTGTAGTGAAGGAAAGTTCATCCTCCAGAGCAGAGATCCAGCTTTATCCAGATCAGCTTAATCAAGTGCTTTGTAGTTAAACACTTCCTGATGCTGGTTCAGCAGGTCAGGGACAGAAAAATACCATCAAGATAAAGCCTTGGTATTGAAGGAAATGAAGGAAACCACACAAAGTTTTTTGAATATATCTGCTAAAATCAACTGAGCTCCAAAACTCGAACGCGTTCCAATGCTGTTTGCTCACCTGTGAGAAAAATGTGATAACTGCCACTATAACAATAGTGACAACCTACTAGTTTCCGTCTCACTTTTCAAAGCTAGACATACACATTTATTCTGTATCTAAAAGCATGGAAGGTTATACGAGCTCTTTTATCGATCATTCACATCAGAGCCTCACCATAACAACCGTTTTCTGAGATTCTTTCGCTCTTTCGGTTCCCTTTATGCCTTTGTAAAATTGCATGCATTGTCCTGAACCACAAACAGCATTCCATCTTCAGACCACATTAACTCCACGCTGCAACCGGTTACACGCAGATCTGCATGTTAAAATGCTCGACTCTGATTGGTTGGGAGGAGATGTTTTTTTCTTTTTACAGCAGCTCTGAAAATCACAGCTATGTAGAAACATGCTCAAAAAGCTTGAAAGGCTGTAACTACGCTTTGCTCCGTCTTCAGGACAGAGGAGTTTATACCCCAGGGGAGGTTCTCAGAAACGAGACAAGCTGCATTTTTTTTCTAGTGTTATTAACTTGGGGAGAGAAAGAAAGAGAGAGAAAAGAGAAAGGAGGGTGTGGAAACAACTGTTTGTAGCTGCTAGAGTGTAACTGATAACGGGAAATAATTAGTTTTGTGGACATTCCACATGATGAAATGTTACAACTGTTCAAAATATGGATCAGCTTTATGGTCAATGTCCCCTTCAGTCCCAGCAATGAAGGTATAGTCTATGTCTCAGTCAGTCCCAGTGGAAGAGGTACAATATGGTCTTTGTCTGCCATCAATCCCAGTGACAGAGTTATCATCCATGTCCCCATCATTCCCAGTAATGAATGTATGGTCTATGGTTCCATCAGTCCCAGGGAACGAGGTATAGTTCTTGTCTCTATTATTCCCAGTAATGCAGGTATGGTCCATGTCTTCATTATTCCCAGTAATGGAAGTATGGTCTATGTCTCCATCAGTCCCAGGGAACGAGGTATGGTCCATGTCCCCATCATTCCCAATAATGCAGGTATGGTCCATGTCCCCATCATTCCCAATAATGCCGGTATGGTCCATGTCCCCATCATTCCCAATAATGCAGGTATGGTCCATGTCCCCATTATTCCCAATAATGCAGGTATGGTCCATGTCCCCATCATTCCCAATAATGCAGGTATGGTCCATGTCCCCATCATTCCCAGTAATGAAGGAATGGTCCATGTCTCCATTAGTCCCAGGGAATGGGGTTTGGTCCATGTCACCATCATTCCCAATAATGCAGGTATGGTCCATGTCCCCATCATTCCCAGTAATGCAGGTATGGTCCATGTCCCCATCATTCCAAGTAATGGAGGTATGGTCCATTTCCACAAAACAGCACCATACATAGTGTTGTATTTAATAAATTATGGGTAGACCAATAATATGCCTCCTTGAGTAATGTAGACCTTCTTGCTTTTTGGCTGTATTTTACTTTTAAGATGAACTTGATATACATTGAGGATTCAAATTTAATTTGATCACATCAGGCTTTTCTAATCCTCTATACTTTGAGTGCAGCTTGTGTGAACAATTAATAGTAGTGTAACATCATGAGGATAGTCAGAAGCAGTTTTTACTGCAGCAGACAGGAGGAATGTATCATTTGTATGAATCTCCAGATGTTGAGCAACACATCAACCTTGCTTCAATAAGGCTGATTGATAGTGTGGGTATTTCCAGCCAGGTTTAAGACAGCATGACTCAGTGGGAAAAAAACTTCACACATCTTTGCGTCGTTGCAGGTGTGAGTAAAGAATGTCTGTCACTGGCAAGTCTATACAAATATGAGGAGGGATGGATCTTTCTCAAAGTACGAGAATATTTAATCGTTTCCTTATCGTCAGGAATGTGTACTTGTCACTACATGATCTGAACCCTTTAAGTCCTGCTCAGTATCATAACTACAGTTAGTATTAGGTAATCAGGATTACATTCAAATATTTTCCAACAGAAATTGCGCCTGTTCTAGGAAGCGGTGATGAAGTCCCAGTGAAGGAGGTGTGGTCCATGGTCTCATTTAACTCAATTCAGTTTATTTTTTTATTTTTATTGTCTCAAAGCAGCTTTACACAGATAATGTGGTAATAACGAACGAATAAGATGTTCTTTATAAGTGTAAGTTTGTCGCTAATGAGTGAGCCAGTGGCGACTGTGGTGAAGGAAAAACTCCTTGAGATGGCATGAGTAAGAAACCTTAACAGGAACCAGACTCAAGAGGGAACCTCATCCTCATCTTAGTGGCACGAACCCCAATAAAGGAGTAATGGCCCTGTCAGTCCCCGTGAAGAAGGTATAGTCCATGTCCTTGTCTGTTCCAGTGAAAGTTCAAGTTCAAGTTTATTTCTTTAGCAATTTTCACAATGGCTCAAAGCAGCTTTACTGAACTGAAGAATTAAAGTGAATGATGTTTATCCCTGATGATGAAGCCTGGGGCGACTGTGGAGACTGTGGCAAGGAAAACTCCCTTAGATAAATGAAGAAGAACGCTTGAGAGGAACCAGACTCAAAAGGGGAACCTTATCTACATTTGGGTGACATCAAGAGTGTGATTATAGTCTTTAAACACTACAGAACACCAATGAATAATGTGTGGTGCATGGTCTCATCAATACCAGTTAAGGAGGTAGGTATGTCATGTTGGTATGATTCGGATTATTTGCTTTGACGGACACATTTAACGGCAGAACATTTCTGCACCTTTATTGCTCCTGTCTTGTATTCTAACAGCCTCTTCTTTATCTTCTTCTCTACAATTATCTCATTTTGGGCACAGCAGTGGCAGCTTGGTGGTATTGGGATTGGAACTCACAACCTTCCAATTCAAATGCCAACAGCTTTACCACTGATCTTCTGCTTCCCATTCACAAGAATAACTAAATAGGTAAAGAATAGCTAAATAGCAATCCAATCCAGTGTTTCTACCAGCTTCCTCTCATAAACACTGATATTATATCAGTGTTTAATGTTAGTCATTAAAAAGAACATGACTGAGTGATCTGGATGAAATGCTTTTCCACTCGATGGGGGCATTGACGATAATGCAGGACTGTTAAAGGCTCAGAACAAACAGTGATATGTGTGTATGTGTGTGTCTGTCGCTGAGTCAGCGCATAGCTCGAGGGCTTTGAAAACCAAGGCAGGTGAGGGAGAGAGAAAGAAAGAGAGAGAGGAAGCAAGAGACCACCCACTTTAACTCTACCTACCATGACCACTACCCTAAATACCCATTCACCTTAACCCCATAACCTCCCATTTTAACACTGCCTGTCACACTAACTACCCACCTACATAAGCACCCACACTAACCCTGTCTTACACCCTACAGTACCTCCTCATCCAATTTAACCCTGCATACCACCATAAGCACCCATTTTAACCCTGAATACCACCCTAAATACCCATCCATTTAAACTCTAAGAGGAACCGGATTTAAGAGGGAACCTAATCCTCATTTGGGTGCCACCGAATGTCCATTTATTACAGATAAACAATGTTGAGGTGCAGTGATGGTGGTCAGATACAAACTGTAGTCCTAAATCAGTGTAGCAGACTGTTGACATTAACTACAGTCCAAATCCATCCTGAGAGCAACCTATTCTTACTCTGTAATTTTATGGATCTCCATGGCGTTGATGAGAAACATTTCCAGCTGCACAGATTCGCCTCCAATCAAACAGAACACCATTCAGAGGCAGACCCGAGGAAAATAAAGGGACAGGAAGAGTGGTCACTGAAACCTCAGGCGCATAACTCGAATTACACATGCCTACCTACCACCCTAAATACCCACAACCTCACCTTCAACACCTTGTGCCTGTATTCCTGTGTTACAAATAATATATATATCAAGTTATTAATCTTTGTTTAATCTTTTTTAAGCAGGCAGCAACACACACTGGTCATCATTCCTTATTCATTTTTATTCTTAATTATTATTATAATTATGTGCAATAAAAAATAAGTTTCTGGGTTGCTGATTGGAAGGGTGGGGGTTCAAGCCTCGGTATCGGCGAGCACAATCTGTGCCCCAGGGCTGCTGTATCATGGCTGAGCCGGCTCTCTGACCCCAGCTTCCTAACATCACTGGGAAATCTAAAGATAGAATTTCACTGTGCTTCGACTACTATGGTCCACAATGGCTAAAAAAAACCAACCAAAAAATAAAAACCTTTTTTTAAGAGAAACTGCATAAAGCTGGAAAAGGCAGGTGTCCCAAAACTTTTGCTCATACCCAGTAATTATAGCTACACTATAAACATTGTCTTTCACCCTGAAGCAGCATCTCACACTCTGTGAAACAATCGTCTCTCTGAGTCGACCTGCTCTGAAGGAATGCAGCGTGATGCTGATGTTTTGGACGTGTGTAAGATTAAACATGAATGTTTCAGGGCCGGGACACAGAGTCGACTGTGTGTGAAATGAAAACAGGCCTTTGTCATGCTCTCGAGAAGAGAACTATTGTGTGTCAGCACGGCGAGGCTATTTTTACCCTCGTGGAAGAATTTCCGTGAATAGAGGATCTATTTTAACCGAAACGCACCCGAGGGGCTTCATGATAACGAGCTGAAACGTAAACGTTCGAAAACAGACATTTGATCACAAACGAACACAATTTAGTCCCTCTTTTATATACACATCCAGTGTTTTAAACAAATATTAAATCATAGATAATACAATGTATATAACACTCAATTGTTTTATGGTTTTTGAGAGATACGTGCATGTTCCTTTTCTTTCTGTGCAGCAAACTCAGTAATGCAACGGTCTGAAGATTTCCTTCAACCAAAATGTCCAGATGGTCCACTTTACTACATTTAAAAATCCTCCTTTAGCACGAAGAACAGTTAAGAACACCAAAAATTTTCTTCACTGGATGGAGATTTTCTTCTTCATCCCAGAGCAGGTCAGTGGGATTGAGGTGCGGTGTCTGTGCAGGTGGTTCCATGATAGATATCACTCCAGACGTCTGTCTGCTCTCTAAATAACACACAGAACTCAGACGTGCACTTCTGATCATCGTCTTGTTGTACAGTGAAGTCGGTTCTGATGAGCCGCAGTCCAGACGGAACTGCACGGTGCTGAAATATGGATTTATAGCCATGTTGGTTCACTTTCATTTTCCGGAACCTTCACTGCTCCAAAACAACCCCAAACCATTAATCTTTCACCTCCATGTGTGAGTGTGGGGGTGAGGGAGTCTGATCACATCTTCTCTCCTGTTCTCCTTCTCACACAAGTTCTTCTGGTAGAGACACAAATGTCCTGTTTGGACTCCACAGAAATCTTCCACTCGTTCACTGTTTAATTCTTGTGTGTTTTTGTGTTTTACTGAGTTTGTTGCATAGAAACGAAAGGAACATGCAGTGTTTCAAACACCGTAAAAGACTCCACACTTTTATAAAATGACAGCATAAATAATAAATAATGAGCTCAGAGTGAAAATAATCAATTAGAAAATGACAAAACAAAATATTTAAATATCTACACAAATGAAATAACACTTCCACAAAATAATTAAACTGGTTCATTTTAAAAATTATATATATATATATATATATTATAATGTAAAAATGAAGAATGGGTCGATATCATTTATGAAAGTCTACATTATTTTACTTTGTTTTAAGTGTAATTTTTTTTTATGACAATTACAATTATTTATATATTTATTTGATTGATTTTTATTGGTTTAATGTTGCACATATTTGGCAACCAACCAACACTAATCCCACATTTCTTCCCCTCCTGATTAAAGAGAGATTTGAGGAAGTGCTTAAAGTAAATACTTTTAATACCTTTATGTTGAACTCACAGTTCAATACTTTCGAATGGTCCATCAGCAACATGAGTCCTTCATAATATCCATCAGATTAATGGTTCAGTCTTTAGAGCAAAATAAAAAGTTGTTAGTAAGCAATAAAACATGATGCGGTAAACAGTTATGGGAAAGTTATTCATATCCTGATTCTCACTTACATTATAAGAGCTTTAAATGACTTTTCCTTCACCGGGATCACTATATTTTCTCTCTGTATTCTCTCTCTTTCTCTCTCCTTTGAAGATAATAAGACAAAAAAATGCAGCATTTCCTGTTAACAAGAAATAAAAGAAATAAACTCTAAAAGAATCTCCTCTGCCCTGAAGACACCTGGAACCTTTAACCTTTAACTGGAACTAAAGCTTCCTGACACTGGAGACTCCTTCCAACATCAACTCTTACATGATCTCCATTGTTTGATGAGTTTTATTCTTTTCCAGAGAACAAGTTTGCACTTATCTCACATTTGGGAGAAATGTTACGCGAATCGTAAATGGAATCTGCTTTTATTGTAAACTGAGATCAATTTCTTTCAAACTGATTACATTCTTTAAAGTTTCACTGGTTTTAATAGTTGGTGTGTAAAATAGTTGTGTTTTTCACATATTTAGTGGCCAAGTTCAATAGGTTTCTATTGTCACTGAATAAAAAAAAAAAAAAAAAAAACATAAAAAACGTAAATCTAAACAAACAACTAAAATATAATAGTACCACCAAAAAAACTTTTTAATCAACCTCTTCTATTCATGTAACATTTACTAATTAAACTGATTAATCCTTTAATTATATATGCAGGCTTGTCCCTGAGTTACGATGGCTCGACTTTTTGACGACTTTTTGAAGACAATGATATGTTTAAAAATATAAAAAATATTGCCGCCATTTTAATTTCGGTACAATACGTTGTGCGTCTGCCAGGATGTACGCATCTTTCTGCTTCGAGATGTTTTACTCTCTCCAGAGTTCAGTTTTCTTGGTGTTAAAAAGCATATTTCTGTTTCTATTTCATATTTCTATTTCTGTTTTTGGTGTTTCAAAGCCTAATTTTAGCTCTTTTTATCGATGTAGCCGGACAGTTACAGTATAGTACCATCTACGGTACGATATAACGTATTTTTAAGTTACGATGGTGTCATCAGGACGTATCTCCAGGGTAAGTGGGTGAACACCTTCATTATCCAGTGAGAATAGATCATGGTTCAATGCTGTGCAGCTAAACGGATTTGTCGCTTTGTTTGGCTATGATTTAAAAGGGTTACACCTCAGTAATCTGCTTCTAAACTTTGCTTCTCACACACAGCAGCATGTTTGGCTTCAGCAGGGAGTGAGTATGTAACACTGCTTCCTCTTCATAACAATGAACGATCAGCATGGGGTCGGAGCTCAAATCACCCTGGAACACAACAGGATATCTGTCCCACACAACATTCAGACCAGTGTCACTGTTTTTAGATAAAACCGAAGCGTTAACGACGCCTTCGCTCGAACCCCTGAGCGTTCTTATACTTTCACAGAAAGTAAATCTAGCACAGGTTTTTGGGGACTCGAATTCGGGACTTGGTGTAGAACAGGAACGCTTTGTGAAGACAAACAAATTGGCAAAGTGTGGGAAGATGTGAGGAATGTTAGGGTCACGGAACGATACACATTACAGGAAGCGCAGACAGCGTGGGCGAATGTTTTCCGATTTTGCAATCAGCTCTCAAAGTCCACCAGAGCAGACAGTTCACCAAGTGTCAGAGCTGATAGTGTGTATGTTTCAGGGTTAAAGATGAGCCAGAGCATGACCCAGAGCTCCCATGATGCTTTGCCTAGACATTTTTGCTGTTGTCAAGGTCTCAATGGAAAAACACCCCTACTGAGAAGAAAAAATATATAAAAACTATTCCAATGGTTTCCAAAGTAAAAGGCGCTTTATACTTGTCACATGTACATTAAAGCACAGTGAAATCCCTCGACCCTGATTGGTGACTTGCTGCGTTTCACCAGATACGTTTTTATCCAGTAAAGTAAAAGTAAAACCTCCTCAAATGGTTACTACGCTAAAGTACAGATACGTGAAAAAACTTCTTAAATACAGTAACGAATTACATTTACTTCATTACTGTCCATCACTGTTTGTGGTAATCTGTTCTTGAACCCCCAACCTTCTGCTGAGCCTTAAATCATCGTCATCACACAGAAGAAACCAGTGTAAAAACTGGAATCTGGTTGCTTAGCGATCTCCTAATGGTCCTAGCAGGGCTCTAGTAGATACCAACTTCAGGTTAAAAAAGGTCTTCCATTGTTTCAGATATAACATTTTACCAAATGACCAGTAGAGACCCACAGGGTTACACCATGAAACTTCAATATAATTCCCATTATAACCATTAAATCCATTACAAAATGTTATGTTTGTTTTTTTTTTAGCAGTGATGGACATCATTTATTAGAAAGGTTCTTCTTTAAAAGAGATTTGAAAGAAAACCCTCTCAAAGTTTCTTGCCGAGAACCAACGTGTTGACTTGCAGGTATATTACTGGATTGATTTTGATTGGTTCCTGGTGGCCATGTTGATATTGTGCTAGAGGTAAAACAATTTTCTCTCAGACTACTTGGTGATTATGAGCATTTTCTAGTTCACGAGGTAAAAAACTGCAGTCGTTTCACGCTACTAATCCAGTATTTAAAATATGTTGATCATTTTATCCATGTAATCACAGTCATAAAACCGGTACAGGGTGCGTCCTTAACTTTTGAAAGCATGACTAAAATGCTAAGCATGATCTTTCCCCTCGGTTTGTTTTCTTCACGGCTGCAGAGCCACGCTGTGTCTTTTTATAGACGAGTGTTGAAGGAGGGCTGCATACCGACAGCCTCTTGGCTCTGCAGCTATAAAGAAAACAAACAGAGGGAAATATCAGGAACTTCATGCCTGAGCCAAGAGCAATCCTTGAGAAACATATCAGGAATGTGATCAGTGATCTGCACTGAGGTGGTGAGGATTTATTACATTGCTGAGTGTCAAAAAATCTCCAGCTCAGTTCCAATTCTTTATTTCTCCCAAATTCACACCATGTGTTTGTCCTCAGACCTGCAGGATGTTTGTGCTGCCATTTCACTTTAGTCCAGGATGGATTATGGTGGGTCTGTCCCTCTATCTTTCCTTCCATCTATCGCTCTATTTATCCCCATCTATCTCTCCACATTACTATTCCTCTATCCATATCTCCCAATCCATCTCTTCAGCTGTCCCCATTTATCCCCCCAAATGCATCTCTCCATCTCACTATCTCTTTATCCATTACTCTATCTATCTATCTATCTATCTATCTATCTATCTATCTATCTATCTATCTATCTATCTATCTATCTATCTATCTATCTATCTATCTATCTATCTATCTATCCATCCATCCATCCATCCATCCATCCATCCATCCATCCATCCATCCATCCATCCATCCATCTTTTCTTCATTCTCAAAATATCACCCAATCTATCTCTTTATCTGTCCCACATATATCTCCATATCTACAGTGAGAAAAATAAGTATTTAAACACGCTGCTATTTTGCAAGTTCTCCCACTTAGAAATCATGGAGGGGTCTGAAATTGTCATCGTAGGTGCATGTCCACTGTGAGAGACATAATCTAAAAAAAAAATCCAGAAATCACAATGTATGATTTTTTAACTATTTATTTGTATGATACAGCTGCAAATAAGTATTTGAACACCTGAGAAAGTCAATGTTAATATTTGGTACAGGAGCCTTTGTTTGCAATTACAGAGGTCAAACGTTTCCTGTAGTTTTTCACCAGGTTTGCACACACTGCAGGAGGGATTTTGGCCCACTCCTCCACACAGATCTTCTCTAGATCAGTCAGGTTTCTGGCCTGTCGCTGAGAAACACAGAGTTTGAGCTCCCTCCAAAGATTCTCTATTGGGTTTAGGTCTGGAGACTGGCTAGGCCACACCAGAACCTTGATATGCTTCTTACAGAGCCACTCCTTGGTTATCCTGGCTGTGTGCTTCGGGTCATTGTCATGTTGGAAGACCCAGCCTCGACCCATCTTCAATGCTCTAACTGAGGGTAGGAGGTTGTTCCCCAAAATCTCGCAATACATGGCCCCGGTCATCCTCTCCTTAATACAGTGCAGTCGCCCTGTCCCATGTGCAGAAAAACACCCCCAAAGCATGATGCTACCACCCCCATGTTTCACAGTAGGGATGGTGTTCTTGGGATGGTACTCATCATTCTTCTTCCTCCAAACACGTTTAGTGGAATTATGACCCAAAAGTTCTATTTTGGTCTCATCTGACCACATGACTTTCTCCCATGACTCCTCTGGATCATCCAAATGGTCACTGGCAAACTTAAGACGTGCCTGGACATGTGCTGGTTTAAGCAGGGGAACTTTCCGCGCCATGCATGATTTCAAACCATGACGTCTTAGTGTATTACCAACAGTAACCTTGGAAACGGTGGTCCCAGCTCTTTTCAGGTCATTGACCAGCTCCTCCCATGTAGTTCTGGGCTGATTTCTCACCTTCCTTAGGATCATTGAGACCCCACGAGGTGAGATCCTGCATGGAGCCCCAGTCCAAGGGAGATTGACAGTCATGTTTAGCTTCTTCCATTTTCTAATGATTGCTCCAACAGTGGACCTTTTTTCACCAAGCTGCTTGGCAATTTCCCCGTAGCCCTTTCCAGCCTTGTGGAGGTGTACAATTTTGTCTCTAGTGTCTTTGGACAGCTCTTTGGTCTTGGCCATGTTAGTAGTTGGATTCTTACTGATTGTATGGGGTGGACAGGTGTCTTTATGCAGAAAACGACCTCAAACAGGTGCATCTAATTTAGGATAATAAATGTAGTGAAGGTGGACATTTTAAAGGCAGACTAACAGGTCTTTGAGGGTCAGAATTCTAGCTGATAGACAGGTGTTCAAATACTTATTTGCAGCTGTATCATACAAATAAATAGTTTAAAAATCATATATTGTGATTTTTTGATTTTTTTTTTTAGATTATGTCTCTCACAGTGGACATGCAACTACGATAAAAATTTCAGACCCCTCCATGATTTCTAAGTAGGAGAACTTGCAAAATAGCAGGGTGTTCAAATACTTATTTTCCTCACTGTATCTAACTATCCCTCCATTCCACCGTTCCCCAATTAATACCTCAACCCATCCTCATTTATCCTCAAAATAATTTTTTTCCACTAATATGGTTTTCAGTACATGCTGTTGATAAATACACTGCGTATACATGTACATACTAAAACATGTTTTAATGCTTTTTTTTTAAACAAATTCAAGTCTCTATTTCTCAAACAGGATACAAAGTCATTTTGTTGTAAATTGTTCACAGGAGCATTCAGTGTAAATAAGAAATGTGGTGTTCATGAAAATCCAGTAAGATGAGGAAACACCGGTTTCCTGCAATAAAAAAAAATGCTCCTGAATTTCTTTACAGCTGTTTATGATAATAAACACAATAATAAGGTCATGATTGAGAAAACCTCTAAGGTTATAAGGAAGATGAGATGAGGAAGCCTAGCTGTTTGACCCGTTTAGCCTGTACAGATGACTAGTAATAAATTTTTTTTATTTTTTTTAAGTTATATCCTGGTCTGATAAAGAGGCCAAACACAGCATTTTAACATTCTAGCCTCACCAGGAGCCTCCTCACGTTCTCCAATGAAGAGGTGAGTGGGTGAAAATGTAAAACACTCCAAATTATCGTCACTTTTTCATCACCGCCACCTCTGAGCCTGAAGAACGCTCATGTTTACAGGATTAATCTCTTTCTTTTCTGCATGTTGAAAGCAGATATGGTTTATTTGACACCCGAGCTGGTGCTGAGGCTTTTCATTTTGTAGGTCATGAAATCCATGCTTACTGCACATGTTCTTACAATGATGTCATCAGCACCTGGTTTTCATCAGCTAGAGGATCATGCTAACTTTATACTCTTATGAAATTCGGACCCTGATGTCTGGAATCTTGCTCAGAAATGTCCTATTTTTCCACTGTATGTTGGGTGTCTTTGAATCCGGGAGCATGAAATTATCCCTTCACTTGAACTGAGGGACCCATACTTGTTCCAGTATCACAATGCTCCTGTGCTCCTGTGGACAAATCCAGCTCCATGATGATCTGCTTTACAGTATGTGGAAGATCTCCTGCTATAGAGCTCTAAACCTAAATCTAAAAGCTGACTGCCCCACAGGCCTCCTCGCCTTCTTTCCTACACCAGCACCTGACTGTACTAACACCCATGTGGTTAAAGGAATCGCCACAAATCTCCACAGAATCTAGTGGAACATCTTCTCAGAGGAGTAGAGATAATTATAAGAGGAAGAAAAAATTTACTTAAAAGGAAATTCTCATCTGGACATTGAATGCCTATTCATTATAGTTCTATAATTTTTCAGGTATCGCCTGTTCACCGATGGAGACTTGAGTGCAAAACTATTCGAGGTAATTGACTCCACCCATTGAGGATGATTGACAGATGACTGTATGATAAAACTAAAGCAGCAAATAAAATGGAATAAAAAACAAAAAAAATGACAAGATAAACTATTAACAGTATATCAGGGATGTGAAGCATGGTGGTGGGTGCTTCATGCTTTGCTTTTACATGACGTGTAGAGCTTGTAATCACTGAGAAGGACTTAATGATGAATCCAAAGAATTTCAACAAAACTAAAAGCAGAGATTTTTGTCTTGCAGGAAAAAATTTTACTTCGATCCACTATATATTTGTGTTCTGCATATTTGATGACTCTGAATATGTTTTGAACTATCATCTACTGTACATCTACGAGAAAAACTGATAATGTTTGTCTCAAAGCTCCAGACTTTCCTGATTCTCTCTAATCAATCAAGGCATCACATTATGTCTCTATGACAGTGCATCTTGTAATCCTTAACAGTGTTTTAGCTCCTGCAAGGGAGGAAAAGCAAACCAGAGAACCAGAAAGAGTGACGTTTTAATTCCTGGTGATCTACAACCACTGGCCTTGCCAATTAAAAAAAAAAAACATCTGGTCACATGAAAACATTTTCCTTCATGCTCCATTGGAAGTTAACGACTAGCGAGGAATTTCTCCTGCTGTATTTGTTGGGTCTTTAAAATATTTGTAGCCATGGTGACCCTTCAAATATATCTCCCTTCCCTCCCACCATACCCCCATCCCCATTCTGACACAACACCTGGCAGATCAACGGAGTAATAACTCAAACCCCTGAAAGAGAAATAAGAGATGTCCAAGTGACAGATCAGTCATCACCCATCTGTCTTCTTCATCCAAACGCTGGAGATATTTGGACATCAGGTTCGGACTGGATGTGCAGAATTCCCCAAACTCACGTGGTTGTCATTAACATTCCATATGTGCTCTCGCTCTCTCTCTCCTTCTCTTTCTGACAGCTTTGGCTCTCCACCGTGAAGTGTCCTTGAGAAAACTTTAACTGTGGATTCCTAGAAACACAGCGTACACTGGGGAACCTTCGGGATTAAGGGAATCCGTTTATAATCGTACTGAGCAGATAAACATTAACAGACGGATCAAGCTTGAAGTGTACCATCACTCCTTTCTGTCATCGTGTCAGATTTAATTTTTATGAGTGGCATCGAGTCCAAGATCCACACGTGAGGAGACCCTCAGGGATTTCGCATAAAAATCTCTTGAATTTTATCGGTAAATCAAATCAGAAGCATCTGCGATTATTTCAGATATTTATAAACCGAAGCTGTTCGGCCAAATCAATAAAACTGGATATAAAAACATACACAATATTGACAAAAGTATTGGGACACTTGACATTTCTAGCCCAATGTGGTTCTTCTACAAACCTGGAGGCACACAATTGTGTATGATGTCTTTAGATACTGCATGACTATGAGACCCAAACCTTTTCCAGCATGACAATGCTCATGTGCACAAAGCCAGCATCATGAAGATCTGCTTTACATGGGTTGGAGTGGAAGATCTGCCATAGAGCTCCAAACCCTATTGAAAACCTTTAGGATGGATGTGAAGGCAGACTGCACCCCAGGCCTCCTCTCCTCACCAGTACTCTACTTTACTAACACCATGGTGGCTGAAGAAATCTCCACACAATCCTCCACAAAATCTAGTGGAACATCTTCCCAGACCTGTAGAGGTTATTATAACTGCAAATGGAGACTAAATGTGGAATGGGATGTTCATAAAGCATAAAAACGTATGGTGAGGTGTTTACAAACGTCTGCATATTCAATAGTTACACTATACGTTTTATATATCTACAAATAGAATGCTTTCAAATCTCATTTTAAAAAGTCCCTTGTGTTTTACACGACCCAAAATGTTGAATAAAGTAAATTAGATGTTTGGATTTACAGTATATCGCCAAAAGTTTGTGGACACCTGGTCAAAAGTAGTGTATGTGCTTTTTGAGCATTGCATTCCACATTTAGTCTCAATTTGTTCTTCTAATTCCCTCCACTCCTCTGGGAAGATGTTCCACTAGATTCTGGAGTTTGCTTGTGGGCATTTGTGTTTATCAGCTACAAGGGTGTGAGTAAAGGCAGGGACTGATGTAGGTGAGGAGGTCAAGAAGCCTGGGGTGCAGTCAGCGTTTACATCCATCGCAATTGATTTGAGATCAGCCCTCTATAGCAGGCCACTGAAGATATCTTCCTCTCTAATTCATGTAAAGCAGATCTTCATGGAGCTGGCTTTGTGCGCAGGGGCAAATTTTATTATACCACATCCAAAGACGTCCTGTAGAATTGTTTGCCTCCAGCTTTGAGGGAACAGGGATGAAAGTCAGAACATTGGGTTTTGTTTTGTGTTTTTTCATGTTTTTTGAGTTTATCGTAACCTTAAATTAAGCCCTTGAGCCAAAAATGGCATGTGGAGACCTTTGATTTGGTTCATCGTGCCATATATGTGTGAAGAGCAAAAAAATTGGCAAAATAAATTTTTTTACTGTATTGTACAATATATTGGATTATTAATGAGATCATTTCTGATTGACTTTGAAAATAAAACAGCATCAGTTACTCAGATTATAGAGTCATGTTTTTCTGTTTATTTATTTTTCAATTTGATAAACTCATAAATAAAAGAAATCATGCCAACTTCCATTTTAATATAATGTGCATTATATTGCAACATTCTGCACACGGCTCACAATCAAGTTTGATTTTTGGTCCTTCATAATCATCACAAGTCTATAAATCATAATCTCTCAATCTACTCAAATAAAAATGTGATATATAAGTGTGACTTTCAGGAAATATCTCATTTACACACATACATTTTTATAATGAGGTTAATATAAATAGTTAAATAAAAACATATATACAATAGTTAAAATGTAATAAATGTAATAAATGGTGGTCCGTGTGGTCCGTCTACATTGTTTTCATTTGTTTTTTGTATTGGGGAAAAATAAAAAAGATGAAATAATTATGTTTGAAAACTCAAAATGCTGAAAATGTTAAATATTTCAAATTTGCCTTTAGAATTTCTTGCCATCTTATTTTGTGACTTGAAGTTCGAATTTGTGGGACTCATGAACAACATGGATGTAAAATACTTGATCAATTCTGGTTTCACTCTGAGAAGTTGATATTAATCACTATGGGATTTTCAAAAGCAACAAGAGAAGAACACAAAATGGAAGCCCCTTTTAACAATGTTCTGCTGTAAAAAGTGATTCCCTGATCTGACCTGCCCTGGTTGTAGCAGTAGTGAGATCAGGTGTTGATGCTGGTGACATGTTGGTTTCAGTTCATCCAAAAAAAGAGTGCAGCATTTCTTCCCTCCAACCTTCACACCAACAACCATGATCAACATAGATGTGTGTGTGTGTGTGTGTGTGTGTGTGTGTGTGTGTGTGTGTGTGTGTGTGTGTGTGTGCGTGTGTGTGCGTGTGTGTGTGTGTGTGTGTGTGTGTGTGTGTGTGTGTGTAATTATTAATCACCTGCCATCACAAAATCTCAAATTTCCACCCACACACATATACATCAGGGAATCTGAAAAATCAACATCTTCATGTTATCTGTTACCTAAAAGCCTAAGAATCATGTGTGTGTGTGTATGTGTGTGTGTGTGTGTATAGGTGTGTATACGTGTGTGTGTGTCTGTGTTGTCTAATATCACAAACCGGCTGTGATGTGTGTGTGTGTGTGTGTATGTGTGTGTGTGTGTGTGTGTGTGTGTGTGTGTGTGTGTGTGTGTGTGTGTGTATACATGTGTGTGTCTGTGTTGTCTAATATCACGACCCTGGCTGTGGTGTGTGTGTGTGTGTGTGTGTGTGTGTGTGTGTGTGTTGTCTAATATTTCCTGCTTTGTAGATTATCAGGTCTTACAGGTGGTATTATGAAGTCACTGGAAGTACCCCTGAGACTCAGAGAGCGGTCGAGAAATGTTTTGAAAAGCCCACTGCAGGATCCCATCGATGGAAGTCTGGAAGAACCCAAAACACACACACACACACACACACACACGCACACACACGCACACGCACACACACACACACACACACACACACACACTTGCATATTAATGAGCTGTAGACAGTTGGACAACTGGTTTAGAATTGATTCCATATCCAGATATTAAAAACCCACATCATACTGGCTCCAGACCTTACAGATAAATAATTAGTTTATCTGTAAAAGGAATGTTTTTAGCAAAACGAGCTTATAGATAGACCTTTGTGCTATTCATATGGACGTCCCGGAGAATCTTCATTTATTTGATATCTTCATCGGATCATCCTTCTCCACATCACCCTGTCCTCTACATGTGTCTTTCAAACCAACCATGTGCATGTCTTCCTTTAGCACATCCATCAACCTCCTCCCTGAAACTATATCTAAAAGAGCTGCATGTCTTTTACCACTTAAACCAGCGCTGATCTGATCCCATCTACACATGCTTCAGTTTCAGGTGTGTGTGTGTGTGTGTGTGTGTGTGTGTGTGTGTGTGTGTGTGTGTGTGTGTGGGCACTCTTACCTCCCCTACATATGAGTCCAGCTCGTCTTTGTTCAGATTCTGCTGTTCGGAGTGAGCAGATCCCTGATCTGTACAACGCTGAACCACCTGAGGAGGAACATTAGATTGTGGGAATTTTTCTCTTCTGTTAACAATTACATCTAATCACGGACGAGAATCTGAAACATCTAACCAGCTACAAACCCATGACGATGAGTGGAGAATGGCTCCTCTGCTGATTCAGTGATTTACATTTGGTTTGTGTTTATTTATTTGGATATCTCTTTTTAGTATTTTTTTATGTTTAATTGTTTAATTGACTTAACAACATGAAGATCTACAGAACTGTGCAGGTTTCATCATTATGTTCTCAGTCTTTTGTCTTTTTAACAGAATACAACCAGAAAATACAGGACATTTGTATGCAGCATTAAAAAAAAACAGCATAGGCAAAAGAATGGCGAGTATGTAATAAAATACCGTTGAGAATAAATACATCAATTCACCTTCACCCAAAAAACCCACCTTCAAGCGATTACAACTGACTTCTGTACAACTCGTTGTTTCTATAGTAACAGTTCATTCTCCTGTATGGATTTGTCCTATTCTGAAGATATAGGTAACAGGAAATGGGCTTGTTTACCGTTAATGGAAGGAGTCGCTGGTTTCAGTGAATTCTACCAAAGTCTGATCACTTAGAATCAGAAATCTCAATATTGGAAAACGTTCAATAAGCCGAAAAAGCCTAAAGAACTTGGTGAGGAGCATAAAAGGTTGAGAAGTTAAAATACAGTCCAATATTTTCAATGGAAGTCACTTAGAATTTCAGGAACTTTGAAATTCTGCACCAGGAAAACCAGAATTCACTTAAATCAGAGAACCTGAAATAAAACCAGACTGAAGGTTTTTGATGAGTGACCAAATCTGAAATGTAGGAAAACCCTTGACCTGGCAACCCTGGCGTTTCTTTTAAACGTGGTGTTCTGTACAGCACATTGTATAACTGTTAATGTATGTGTGTGTATTTGTGTGTATGATACCTGCACAGCTCTGGATGCTGCCTCGGTCTCTGTTGACACCCAAGAGCGTGAACAAGTCCTGCACCTCGCTCTCCCACTGAGAAGATATCAGCATTCACCTAATAACTGACAAGAACACTCATAATGGGGTGGTGACATTCTGTCTATAATCTCTCTCCAGCTTTGATCTTATGAGAAACACTACAGATAACACAAAGCTAAATATATCACATACTGTATTCACTGTTTCTGTCTTGTGTAACATATTTCCATATTCAATTGTATTATATTACCGTACTCAATATAGTCACGTGTCAAATAACTTGATATCAGTCAGCATTATTAATGTGCATATTTCATATTTGGCCACAAGGTGTAGGTTTTTTCTTCTGCATCAACTGTGTTGAAAAATATTCAGGACAGAAAAATGCCTTTAAAGGAAAAAAATTTCAGTACCTATTACGGTGTAATACCTGTTTCAACCACAAGGGGCGGATAAAAACGATCTCGCAGTATAATAGCTAGAAGCGATCACAGAAATGTTGGATTTTAGCTACAAAAGGTTGAACAGTGTCACATTTTATGATGTCGAATTTTTTTTATAATTGTGGCGCAAGAGCTAAAAATATTAATAAATAAAATAAAACTTAAATAAATAATAATAATAATAATAATAATAATAATAATAATAATAATAATAATAATAATAGTAATCATTTTACAGCTGAAGTTTAAAAAAAGGTTTTTTTTCTTGTTAAACTGAAATGAAAATTTGACTTAGAAACAAACGTACATTTTCCCCCTTCTGCGTTTCAGAATTTTCCTTCATCTAAGTAATAAAAAGTGATAAAAATTGAGCATTTGTAATAAAGTTGTGGTGTGTTACTTGGAGAAATTGCACTGAGGGTGGAAGCTCTGCAGACACTCAGGACAGACCACCAGCTCTCCTCGACTCAGGTGACAAATCCCACACCAC
>NC_139581.1:1918155-1958155 GCF_946808225.1 Silurus aristotelis
CAAGCAATCATCACAACATCCATTACATTGATTTATTATACAGAAGAACCAAACTGGGGGCATTCTGGTCATGATGATGATGATGATGATGATGATGGTGAAGATGATGATGATGATGATGATGATGGTAAAGATGATGATGATAATGATGATGGTGATGATGAGGAGGAGAAGGAGGATGATAGTGATGATGATGGTAATAATGATGATCATGGAGGTGGTGATTATGATGATGCTGCTGATGATCATGATTATGGTGGTACCTGAGCGGATGTGAAGAGCTTTCTTGCCGTAACTCGGGGAACGAAGTGGCAGCTGTTTGTCACCGATTGTCCTCTTCCTGCTAGTCTGTGTGTGATTCTGCAGCTCAAGTGGAGGACTTCTATCACGTCTCATCCCCAGACTCAGACCTGCAGGAGATCAGAACAGAACCTCTGATGGACAAACACAAGACGTTTCGGTTCTGTTCCACCACAGGGGACTGGCACTGGGTTCCAACACTTAGCATTTATAATATGTTATATAAATAAATGCCTTTTTAATTATTTGTAGATACATAAACTATAAACAAAAAAAGATATTTCCTCTTATTATTTACATTATAGAAGCTATAAATGCCCTCTCCCACACCAGCCTTTCTATTATTCTCTTTCTCAAATGTTTGACGTTGTTAAAGAAAAAAAAATAAAAGATAAAAATGCAGCGTCGGTGTTAAATTTCTGTCCTGAAAATGTTGGAAAACAAACGGAGAACTTTTATACATTTATTGTCATAAAACAAATATTCATGATATATAAATACAGGAAGTGGTCAGTGGTTAAGGCTCTGGTTTACTGATTGGAAGGTCTATTACCAAGCCGCCCCTCTTGGGGCCCTTGAGCAAGACTCTTAACCCTCAGTGTTCCAGGGGCGCTGTATCATGGCCGACACTGCACTCTGACCCCAGCTTCCTAACATCACTGCGAAATCTTAAGGAAGAATTCTCTGTGTTGTAAAGTCTATGTGACAAATATAAAACATTTTCTTTAAATCCCTTTATTGTAGCGATAAAAACCTCTTTCTTTGATATTCCTCTAATATTTATTCGATCTTAATTGATCACCCTTTGATATTCCTTTGATATTCCTTTAATATTCCTTTGCTCTTCCTCTGATCTTCCTTTGATCTTCCATTGATCTCTTGATTAAGTAAAGATGCTGGACAAGTAACAGAGTAACCTCATACTGTTACACAGCACTGACACTGGAGACTCCTTCCATCATCATTAAATAAACTTCTCCTTTTATCACTTTACTGCATCAACATTGCGCCGTTTTCCTACGCAGGTGAACAAGCTGTTGCTATGAAAACAATAATGTGTCCGAAAGAGCACATTGAAATAAACCCGCACTTGTGCCGAAGCTGCGGTTTTAGAAAACTAAACAACACTTTGTGGACTGAAGGTTTCAACAATGTAATGTAATAGAATGATTTAAACATCAGCTAGATCTTCATCATCATCATCATCATCATCATCATCATCATCACACAATGAAGTACCTTCAGGTAAATTAGCGAAGAGGTTCTGCAGTTTGGGGTAACTTTCCTGGTTGTACTCTTTGGACAGAATGTTCCAGAAGGCCTGAAGGACGGAGGAGTCCTGCTCCAGCAGCCAGGTCAGGAGGGAATACACCGCCTTATGGATTCCATCTTTCTTCTTCCTCGACAGAGTTTCCTTAAAGAAATACACAGAGCACACAATAAAATCTGAATATTTCCTTTGGATATGGACAAAAGTGTTGGCACCCCCAGAAACTAACTATAAATATTTGGATTATGAAGATGTTTCAGACTAAAAGACAGAACGCTTTTGTGAAAATAATGAGACGACCCTGGAGCTTTCCGACGAGGTGCATCATCTGTATGTTCACCAAAATGAAGCTTTCATAGAGATGAAGATGATGCCCTCTGTGAAGGTTTGTGATATTTTGGGACTGCTTTGCTGTGGCACTGGGAGCTTTGGATCTGTGCAGGAAAATGACAACAAGATCCCAGGATTTCCAAGCCATTCTGGAGAGAAAGGTGCTGTCCAGCTTCAGGAAGCTCCAGCTCAGACACAACTCATGAATCCTCCAAAAGGAACCTGAAACAAATCTTAAAGCACCCAGAAACAGCTTGGAACACCTCACGGGTAACATGGCCTTCTATGAACCCTGGTTTAAATCATATCCAACATCTAGGTAAAGATTTAAAGTTTGGACAAGGTAGTCTTGAAACCTGATTGAACCAGACTACAGGTGCAAATGTTTCATGGAGAGCTACAGAAACCACTCTTTTCTTTTGTTGTAAAACAAATAATTATAATCAAACTCTGATTTTTGTTGAATACGAAACGAACAATAATGGAAACTGATTTTCTTTTGTTCATTTCAAGTTACTTCAGAGAAAACGGTGGGTTCTTCTTATTTTATGGAGGAGTGGCGGAGGAGTTGGAGGATTTTATGGAGGAGTTAATGGAGGAGCTGATATATATTTTTTTTGTGTGATAAAATGCAGATACCTTCACACTGGTTGTTCCAGGGCTGGTGCTAACGATAGGCAGAGCAGGCAATTGTCTGAAGCAGGGGTGTTAAACTTGAGATGTTGTGGGCCAGGCTGTTTAAGATTTAACGTTGTTGGCTGTAGCTTTAGTAAACTTTTACTGCTGCGATTGCAGTCTGCCTTTTTTATTTTGGACAGTTTAATGGTTTTCTTGAAGGGTAGCTTCAGCATACTTATCTCCATGTTTGGAGTCAAAATGTTGACGGATCTTTTATTACATTGTCTTCCTTCTGCATCAGTTTTTCTCTTCGGGATTGACTGTTGATATTTCTAAACTCTGCTTGTTTATAAACTGACTGTGTGCTGAAGTGGAAACGCTGCCCTCTAGTGGTGGGAGTAGTTTGTGGGCAATGTGTTTATGGACCTAATATACCTTGAGTTCATCACCTGTGGCTTAGGCCTTGAGCTTGGAGCTTCTAACCCTAACAAACCTATACACTAGTGCACTAATGAAGGTGGGCAGTGTAAAACTAAGCTCTTTGTCTATTGGATATAAAATAACTGTCACTCAGCTGAATTGGAACCAGTTAATATCAGCATTTAAATGTGAACCCTCTGAAGGCATGAAGAGACTGATGATGGAAAGATCAGATCACTTTAGTGACTCAGTTCTTTGAATCTCCTTTGATCAGAAATAAAATAAAATGTTCAGATCTCAACACGTCTACATACACCAACTTTGACTGGAGTTTCAATAATAAAAATATGGCAATGCAGCTAAGGATAAATGATAATAAACAGAATGAGGAGCTTCACCCCTGATATCTTCAGGTTTGAGCCATTAATTTTTTTGTCACATGACTCCCATAATTATTGTAGCAATAATGTAAAGATTAGGACAAAAAAACAAAGTAGGCTTTACTCATTATTTTCAAAAACAGAACTGGACCCAGTACTGAGCCCCTGAGGAACACTTGATCCAGCTAAGCTCTTTGGGTCTCACCTCAAGGAGTCGGTCAGAGATGATCTGGTGATCCGCCAAACCATACAGCAGCGGGAACGGGTCATGGACGGCCATAGCGATTTCTGTCCTGGATGCTCTGAGCTGAGATCGAAGCTCGGATTCGCCAAGAGCCTCGGCTAGGGTCATGGTGCCTGGAAGGTAAAACACAAATGCATTCAGAGATTTGGGGTTTTTCCTTAAAAGTTCATGTAGTCCAACTAGAGATCTTGATGAAATGATGGTACCTGGGTCTCACATGACGAGAAGCGACTAGACGGCGCTATTTATTGGCCAGACGGAATCTTTTTGAAGACCTTTGACCCAAGTGTCAGCCCTTCAGGGACGCAGAGATGTTGTCAGCGCCTGGGAAAATGCCTCAGGAAAGCTCAGTTGGGAGGAAACCGATGCCTGGGCAAAGTCGATCACAGTTTGGTGAGATAATCCCTGGGTGAAGTTTTTGGAAAGTCCACAGTTGGGCAATGAGACACTTTGACTTTTAATCGATGATCTTTCTTTCTCTCCTTCTCTCTCTTTCTGCTCACCTGTTCCTCTATAGCAGTAACTGAAGTGTGTGTTCTGGCTAGGGGAACCCCACACACACACACCTAACATCCAATTATAGGATAAACACTTTTATACAACGGACTCTAAAGGTCAGCAGAGCTCAGGTACCTCCCAGTTCTCTTGACCGTTGCTGGGATGTTTCTACTCCTTGGTTAGAGTCCAGCAGTGACGATGCATATCAGAGCACCAAAATTACAATAATTACAACATAATACATTGTATTTATGGCCACCATACATGACACTCGAAGACACCATACATACAGTTAAAACACACAATTAACAACAACAATGTGAAACAAAAAAATGCTATACAACCAATAAGAATTATCTACACAATATAAATGATATTACTGCCTCAAAAGATGCGTTTTTTAATGAAATTAGGAAATTAGTGAAAGAGTCGCTGTTGCGAATATCACGAGGGAGTAGATTCCACAAATTAGGAGCAGCATAGCCAAAAGCTTAAGACCCCATAGATACCAAATCCATTAAAGGAAGAACTAAGGATAAGGACCTCGATCTGAGAGTTTGAGAAGGAGTAAATGTTAAAAGTAGGTCAGGTAGATAAGATGGAGTCGGGTTATGTAATGCCTTATAAACAAAAAGCTGGAAATTTGATGCCCTGTTTAACAGAAAGCCAGTTGAAGAGCAGAAGATGAAGATGTGGTCCATCGTAGGAGTTCTCAGATGAGTTCCACACCAACTGTTACTTGTGTAAAAGTTTATGGGGACGACCAAAAAAAATAGCAATGCTCCTTATTGAGAGGGCTGTAGTTAATATCATAAACAGCAGCTACGCTGATTTCTCTCCACTGCTTCTCTTTCTCTTCTCATCCCGAGGCATCCTGAGGTTGCTCCAGCCCCAGTCACTTCCCACCTCATGAAGATTGTGGACCTTTATGTAAAGTTTGGACATTGGACCTCTTTAAGTGTTTAAAGGCTCTGGCATGGAGAAGCTGGTGTTGGATATGTGATTATCTTAGATGTTGAGCTATTTTATGAGTTGCTCAGTAGCTCCTGGTTCCATAATCTCACTCTCCAGTGTTGTATTGTTTAAAGATTTATAATCACACTCTTGATATCACCGAAATGAGGATGGGTTCCCCTTTTGAGTCTGGTTCCTCTTAAGGTTTCTTCCTCATGACATCTAAGGGAGATTTTCCTTTACCACTGTCACCATGGCTGCTCATCAGGGATAAACACACATCATTCACCTTAACTCTGCTTCACTGCTGCCACACTGTCCTCATACATGTCCTGCCCCACCCTCACATACTTCTCTGACACACCTGACTTCCTCATACAATACCACAACTCCTCTCTCCACCCTGTCATACACTTTCTCTAAATCCACAAACACACAATACAACTCCTTCTGACCTTCTCTATACTTCTCCATCAACATCCTCAAAGCAAATAATGCGTCTGTGGTGATCTTCCTCAGCATGAAACTATACTGTTGTTCACAGATGGTCACCTCTTCTCTCAGCCTGGCTTCCACTACTCTTTCCCATAACTTCATGGTGTGACTGATCAACTTAATTCCCCTGTAGTTACTGCAGATCTGCACATCTCCCTTATGCTTAAAGATCAGTACCAGCACACTCCTTCTCCATTCCTCAGGCATCCTCACGTTCCGGAATCTTGTTCAACAATCTGAATAAAAACTCCACTGCATCTCTCCTAAACATCTCCATGCTTCTACTGATATGTCATCTTGTCTAACTGACTTTCCACTCTTCATCCTCTTAATTGCTGCTCTCACTTCCTCCTTACTAATCCTATCCACTTCCTGCTTCACCATCTCCACATCACCCAACCTTCTCTCTCTCATCTTCCTCGTTCATCAGCTGCTCAAAATACTCCCTCTATCTTCTCAAGACACTCTCCTAACTAGTCAACACATTTCCATCTCCATCGCCGTACCTTTCTAGCTGTCGCCCTTATCAGTTTTGCAATAGTTATACAAACATCATCACCTCCTCATCACCTCTGTTCCCTTCACCTACATGCCCCATAAAATCTGCCCCAATCACCAATCTTTCATTCCTAGGTTCACCTTCTACCACTTAATCTAATTCACTCTAGAATTCTTCCTTCTCCTCCATCTCACAACCCACTTGTGGAGCAAAAGCACTGATGACATTTATCATCATCCCTTCAACTTCCAGCTTCACGTTCATCACCCTATCAGAAACTCTCTTCACCTCCACTACACTCTTACTGTACTCTTCCTTCAGAATCACCCCTACACCATTTCTCTTTCCATCCACACCATGATAGAACAGTTTAAACACCTCCAATGTTCCTGGCCTTACTCCCTTTCCACTTGGTCTCCTGAACACACAACATATCTACCTTTCTCCTCTCCATCATTTCAGCTCCCTCTCTCCCTTTACCAGTCATAGTGCCAACATTTGAAGTACCAACCCAAACCTCTACTCTCCTACACTTCTCCTTTCCCTGCTGTTCCTCCTCTCATTCTCCTCCTTCAGATAACATTATCCCAATTTACACCGGTACCCTGTTGGCTAACGATACCTGTGGCGGTCGTTGGTAACCCGGGCCTCGTCCGATCCAGTATGAAATTCTGATTCATGATCAGCACATGTTTAACTCTAAATGTCCTTCATAACAAAACCCTCCACATTTATCCGGACTTGGGACCAGAACTAAGAGTGACCTGACTTGTGCAACCCTAAAGACTAATGAGGTTTTATAATAATAATAATAATAATAATATTAATAATAATATTAAAAACAGTGACAATGCTCTTAAAGTGTGAGGTGGAGACTAAACAAACTTGCAGTCCGCCACTTAATATATTCCCAAAGGAACTCGGATTGTAACCATGTTCCGTATGTAAAAGGGATTACATTCCAACCAAAAGCCCTGTTCCGCAACGGTTTGGTACAAATACGTGTACCATTTACACCACTAATCATTAGCTACTGTTACTACAGGACATTAACGCTAGCTAACTCAACCAGAAACGGTTTGGACATTAACGCTAGCTAACTCGACCAGACGTTGTAAAGAATAAGCAAATATTAGACAAAGAAATTACCAAAAATCTTGCTTTTTTAAATGCGATTTGACAAGTTGCTTTGCAGCTAATTTAGCTAATCAAAGACTTTATGGTATGAAAAAGGAATGAAGAGTCAGAACCAGTGTGTGATTTAAACACAGACTTTATTGATCAGTTTTCAGACAGATGTCATGCTCATAAATGGCTTTACAGAATGAAATGTAGCGTCGGCTCGACCCCACAACCCTGCGCTGACTCGGTGTGAAAAAATCCTTAAACCTGAAACGACTCGTCATCTCGTCACTGCGTCATGAAAATACACATTCATGTCACAAGTAGATCGGCACCAGCTTCCAGTGTGTCTTACACTGAGTTCAGATGTCACACAGTCCTCACAGTATGTTTGTATGTATATGTGTGTGTGTGTGTGTGTGTGTGTGTGTGTGTGTGTGTGTGTGTGTGTGTGTGTTTGTGTGTGTATTTGTGTTCACGCATGCGCAACATCCATAATAGGCCCTGTTTAAGAAACAGAAACAATTAGTTCCTCTCCCGAGTCTGTTCTCCGATCCGAGTCTTTTGTTTATTTGTTACATGATCGTCGTATCGACAAATAAACAAATGTTTAATTTATTTAGTTCTTCGGATTAGGAAATGAAGTTAGCCTGGGTAAACATGGCAACCGAAAATGCAGCACTTTAACTTTATTCTGCTCAAATGAATCAAGCTGCTCCGAGTCAGTAACATGACCAGTGTTCACTCAGCACCTGCCATGATGAACAGCTCCCTCTAGTGGCTTTAAAACAAACGACACTGTTCTTTCATTCCTATAAAGTCTTTTCGAACGAATTCGCCGAAACTTCTGAAAGTAACGTTGGTGTTAGTCACAATCTGGAGCCATTTGAATCATATCATTAATTCAAATCTTTATATCATCAATACAGCTACGATTTTACCTCACAAATCACTCGCCAGCCTGCGCTCACACCTGACAGGATTTTCATGTTGAACGCAACACGTGTTTATTTCAGGTTGCCGTCCGTTCGTGTTTTGTTCCATATCTGATTAACAGAAGGCACGCAAGTGTAATAAAGGGAGAAATAAAGAAACGATAAAGAAAAATGCATTTTCGGGTAAAATACTGAAGTTTCAGAGATTATCCGTTACACCTGAGAACTCTCAGTGGATTTCCTCTACATTCGTAAATACATTGTTAGTTATTTCCTCTTAGGTCGCTCCTATCGACAATGATGATGACGACCAATGGCCATTTTGGAAAACGCTAACATTTATCAGTACACTGAACAAACTGAGCTGAAATGATATAATAAATATCTATATATATTTTTATAGTTAAATATTTATGTATATAAAGACACACAGGGGTGTCAGTGCGGTCCGGTAACACAACATCGTTAATGAAATATCAGACACTATGACTATTGCGGTGAAGTAAACTTTTCACATTCCTTCAGCAGATCGACGTGACGACCTGAACATAAGTGTTTCTCTGCGTTATACTAAGATCTGTAACATTCATCCGACAAACAAAATATGAACGTCCATCCTCCTGTGTTACTTTATGAAACAAAGTGCAGCGTAAAAAACTTCTTTCACGTTAAAAATCCAACAAAATAATTGCTTCTTCCCCTGTCGCTCATGCTAACCTGAGGTAAATGTTGCTGCAGTTAGCCATGTCTCAGTTTTTAAGGGGTTTTCTTCAATAAAGAATAGCTAGTTTGACAATGTATCTGGCGACAATTACTTTAAAATGCTTCATCTAATATTTCTAATGTGCTGTATCTGTATGTTTGATGAATTGGGTTTCAAATGGAAGTAGAAAAAGTATATTTTTAATAACATTCTGCATGTCTAATATCTAATATTCATATCTATTGTACTATTGCTAACAGAAAAAGATTAACAATGTTGCTAGCAAAATTTACCTCAGAATGCTTTAGCTAATGTTTTTAAGGTGATGTCTCATGATGAAAGACTATCATTAGGCTAGATTTAACAAGGAAGCTAAGTTATCTAGCTGTTGGCTGGCATACAAAGAGAGCTAACTTTGTTACTCTCCAGATAAAGGTTTGAATAAAATGCTAAATGATCTAGAATTATTATTATTATTATTTTGTAATGTAACATGAGGTTTAGCTCGGATATAAAATCTTATCATCGGTCGCTACACCATTGTTGTGAACTGTGTCAGGTGCGATAAAAACACAGCAGTGTGTATGTTCTAGGATTTAGCTATGTACTAGCCACTTCAAGTTCACTAATGCATCACTAGCTTTAGTTACTATAGAATGTTAACGCTAGCTAACTCGAGCAGACATTGTTGACCCAAATAAGTGTATATTTGATTCCAGAATTTGAATCTGATCTGATGCCACTATTTAGCTAAACTAACTAAAAAGAAAAAAGCCATGAATCGGCTATGACCTCATTTTTTTTATTTCATTGTGCAAACATATTTAACACGAGGCACTGATCAACTCTTTGCCCACATTTGAGTAGGATTTGAGTAAAACCACGCCTCATCTTGTTTGCTAGATAGCTATTGGTTTTGCAAGCATTCTTCTGATAAATGTTGGATTTAAGGTGTATGTTAGGGTTACCACAAATATGACCTTTCAAACTGCAGTCCACAAGGGGGCGCTATGTAAAAACCAGATTCTCATCAGTTAATTTTTAATTACTGCCCGTTTTATCTTGATTTTTGGACATATTTATTATTTAGTTGTGTATGTTCTTCACTATTGGAGCCGGTGACAGAAGAAAGCATAATGGAGAATGTTAACATCAAGCGAAGAAGCCCTTATTATCATATTCAGAAAGCCATTTCACACACACACACACACACACACACACACACACACACACACACACACACCACGTCCAATTAGGAAACACCATAGAAACACCATTTACAGTGGAGTACAGCAGATTGAGCGCTCGCTGCTCACGCAATCTCTTCAGGAATTTTTCGAGACACCGCAATAGCATGTGCGTTTTTTTGCAAAAGCATGCGAATTTCATGAAAACGTAATTCCTTATAGCGCCATTGGGATTAAAGCGACTGTGCGAGGTCTTTCAGGGAGCACGCGGCGGGCCAGAAATTGTGACTGACTGCAGAACCTGTCCTACATACAGTACGGTGTGAGACTAAAGAAACAACTTCCTACTTCCTGTTCCAAATGTAGAAAATGTAACCGCGTCACTGCGTCATCATTGTCCTTCATCGCTCTAACAGCTCACCTTCGTTTGAATTATTTACACAATGTTGTTGTCGGACCAACAATATGGACGTGATGTTTTTTTTTGTCTGACAGCGAGAGAAAGAAGAGAGAGAGAGAGAGAGAGAGAGAGAGAGAGAGAGAGAGAGAGAGAGAGAGAGAGAGAGAGAGAGAGAGAGAGAGAGAGAGAGAGAGAGAGAGAGAGAGAGAGAGAGAGAGAGAGAGAGAGAAAGAGGTTAAACACTTTCAGTTCAGTGGGATGTAGAAAGCCTGAGCTCCATTCGGGATGCTGAGCCACAGGAAACTTGAGAACCAGAAGGAGTGTAAGTGGAGTGTCCATGAGAGGGTGCTGCACTAACATGAGCAACTGCTCTCGCTGGCAGGAGGCTCCTGGGCTTTGTCCAGCTTGATGTCAATCACTGGGAGGTTCAGAGTTAAAGGAAAATGTACAATGATAAATACAGGATAGCAGTGCGGGTCTGTACTCTGTAAGACGGCTATGACTGACAAGCAAAAGGCCACGCCTCCTCAATGACTGACAGGAACAAAGGCAACGCCTCCTTTTTGACTTACAGAAACATGAAAAGAAGCCAACAAAAACACACACCTCCTCTAAGAGACTGTCAGACACAAAGGCCACACCTACTTTACTATGACTGACAGAAACAAAGGCCATGCCTACTTTACTATGACTGACATGAACAAAGGCCACACCTACTTTACCATGACTGACAGGAACAAAGACCACACCTACTTTACTATGACTGACAGGAACAAAGGCCACACCTACTTTACTTTGACTGACAGGAACAAAGGCCACACCTACTTTACTATGACTGACAGGAACAAAGGCCACACCTACTTTACTATGACTGACAGAAACAAAGACCACACCTACTTTACTATGACTGACAGAAACAAAGACCACACCTACTTTACTATGACTGACAGGAACAAAGACCACACCTACTTTACTATGACTGACAGAAACAAAGACCACACCTACTTTACTATGACTGACAGGAACAAAGACCACACCTACTTTACTATGACTGACAGAAACAAAGGCCACACCTACTTTACTATGACTGACAGGAACAAAGGCCACACCCACTTTACTATGACTGACAGGAACAAAGGCCACACCTACTTTACTATGACTGACAGGAACAAAGGCCACACCTACTTTACCATGGCTGACAGGAACAAAGGCCACACCTACTTTACCATGACTGACAGGAACAAAGGCCACATCTACTTTACCATGACTGACAGGAGCAAAGGCCACACCTACTTTACTATGACTGACAGAAAAAAAGACCACACCTACTTTACTATGACTGACAGGAACAAAGACAACACCTACTTTACTATGACTGACAGGAACAAAGGCCACACCTACTTTACCATGACTAACATGAACAAAGGCCACACCTACTTTACCATGACTGACATGAACAAAGGCAACACCTACTTTACCATGACTGACAGGAACAAAGGCCACACCTACTTTACCATGACTGACATGAACAAAGGCCACACCTACTTTACTATGACTGACATGAACAAAGGCCACACCTACTTTACTATGACTGACAGGAACAAAGGCCAAACCTACTTTACTATGACGGACAGGAACAAAGGCCAAACCTACTTTACTATGACGGACATGAACAAAGGCCACACCTACTTTAACCATGACTGACAGGAACAAAGACCACACCTACTTTACCATGACTGACAGGAACAAAGGCCACACCTACTTTACCATGACTGACATGAACAAAGGCCACACCTACTTTACTATGACTGACATGAACAAAGGCCACACCTACTTTACTATGACTGACAGGAACAAAGGCCACACCTACTTTAACCATGACTGACAGAAACAAAGACCACACCTACTTTACTATGACTGACAGGAACAAAGGCCACACCTACTTTACTTTGACTGACAGGAACAAAGGCCACACCTACTTTACAATGACTGACAGAAACAAAGGCCACACCTACTTTACTATGACTGACAGAAACAAAGGCCACACCTACTTTACTATGACTGACAGAAACAAAGGCCACACCTACTTTACCATGACTGACATGAACAAAGGCCACACCTACTTTAACCATGACTGACAGGAACAAAGACCACACCTACTTTACCATGACTGACAGGAACAAAGGCCACACCTACTTTACCATGACTGACATGAACAAAGGCCACACCTACTTTACAATGACTGACAGAAACAAAGGCCACACCTACTTTACTATGACTGACAGAAACAAAGGCCACACCTACTTTACTATGACTGACAGAAACAAAGGCCACACCTACTTTACCATGACTGACAGAAACAAAGACCACACCTACTTTACTATGACTGACAGGAACAAAGGCCACACCTACTTTACTTTGACTGACAGGAACAAAGGCCACACCTACTTTACAATGACTGACAGAAACAAAGGCCACACCTACTTTACTATGACTGACAGAAACAAAGGCCACACCTACTTTACTATGACTGACAGAAACAAAGGCCACACCTACTTTACCATGACTGACATGAACAAAGGCCACACCTACTTTACTATGACTGACATGAACAAAGGCCACACCTACTTTACTATGACTGACATGAACAAAGGCCTTTCCTGCATTTTCCAGACTCCTATAATAAGGACAGTGGTGTTAATGTTTGTTTCAGTGTGTGTGTTAAAGGATACTGCCTTCTTTATTCGCCTCATCCAGATTTTCCATCCCAGGCAGAGCAGCAGCTACTCGCCTAAACAACTGAGAGGAGAGAGAGAGAGAGAGAGAGAGAGAGAGAGGGAGAGGGAGAGGGAGAGGGAGAGGGAGAGGAAAGACAGACAGAGAGAGAGAGAGAGAGAGAGACAGAGAGAGAGAGAGACAGAGAGAGAGACCGATAGATGGTGAGTATTGAACAAATGGAGAATCTGAATTCAATGAGTCTCTGTTCAGTATCTAGAGCAAACTAATAAACACTGATCAAATTACACAGAATTAAACACTGTTCATGCAGATCGAAAAGATGAGGAGAGCAGAAGAGGAGAAGATATGGAGATGAGAAGATGAGAAGTATAGAAGATGAAGAGATGAGATCAGTATCGTGTAAAACAGATGAAGATGAGGACAAGCAGATGAGAAAATAAGGAGATGAGAGGATGTAAAGGTAAGGAGCTGAGACGAGGAACAGAGGAGAAGATGAACTAATGAGGACTCGAACCTGTTTGACGTTGCAGCCACTTTTAGCGCTCGTCTCGATGAACATCACGTTCAGTTCTTTAGCTCTCTGTTCTCCTTCCTCAATCATGATTTGTCTAAGTGATGGAAAAATCAGACAGGAAATACATCATAAATCACTCAAACTCATCCGTAGATTTTCCTGGTAGGACGTTCCTCTGCAATTGTCCGTATGGAAATAGCTCCTGATTACATTAAAGGTGCGGTAGCTAAGATTTCTCACGTCATTGCGTAAGTGGGTGGAGCCAAATACAATTAACACAATTCATTCGCTCAAATAAGTGAGTTTAAAATCACACCGTGGGTAATAAAACGTTGGCTCCGCCCACTGTTTTGCACTTATGAAATGAAATTGCCGTAAAATTCACCTCTTCTCCTCCAAGTCTGTCTTGTTGCCAACGAGCATGATGATGACGTCACTTCCTCTCTCCGTCCTGACCTCGTCGATCCATTTTGTGGTCAGCTGGAAGGAATTCACATCTGAAAAACATGAAGACGAGGCGATCAGTTAGGGGCGAGCAGACACGTTAACGCATTGTTGAACGTTCGGAGAACTCCGAATATAGATAGCTATAAATAAATTCATAAAGATAGCTATAAATATATTTGTAAAGATAGCTATAAATATATTCGTAAAGATAGCAATAAATATCTCCGTAAAGATAGCTATAAATATATTCGTAAAGATAGCAATAAATATCTCCGTAAAGATAGCTATAAATATATTCGTAATGATAGCTATAAATATCTCCGTAAAGATAGCTATAAATATATTCATAAAGATAGCTATAAATATATTCGTAAGAAAGCAATAAATATCTCCGTAAAGATAGCTATAAATATATTCATAAAAATAGCAATAAATATCTCCGTAAAGATAGCTATAAATATATTCATAAAGATAGCTATAAATATATTCATAAAGATAGCTATAAATAAATTCGTAAAGATAGCCATAAATATATTCATAAAGATGGCTATAAATAAATTCGTAAAGATAGCCATAAATATATTCATAAAGATAGCAATAAATATCTCCGTAAAGATAGCTATAAATATATTCATAAAGATAGCTATAAATAAATTCGTAAAGATAGCCATAAATATATTCATAAAGATAGCTATAAATATATTCATAAAGATAGCTATAAATATATTCGTAAAGATAGCTATAAATATATTCGTAAAGATAGCCATAAATATATTCATAAAGATAGCTATAAATATATTCGTAAAGATAGCCATAAATATATTCATAAAGATAGCCATAAATATATTCATAAAGATAGCTATAAATATATTCGTAAAGATAGCAATAAATATCTCCGTAAAGATAGCTATAAATATATTCATAAAGATAGCCATAAATATATTCATAAAGATAGCTATAAATAAATTCGTAAAGATAGCTATAAATATATTCATAAAGATAGCAATAAATATCTCCGTAAAGATAGCTATAAATATATTCATAAAGATAGCCATAAATATATTCATAAAGATAGCTATAAATAAATTCGTAAAGATAGCTATAAATATATTCATAAAGATAGCTATAAATATATTCATAAAGATAGCTATAAATATATTCGTAAAAATAGCCATAAATATATTCATAAAGATAGCTATAAATATATTCGTAAAAATAGCCATAAATATATTCATAAAGATAGCTATAAATATATTCATAAAGATAGCTATAAATATATTCATAAAGATAGCAATAAATATCTCCGTAAAGATAGCTATAAATATATTCATAAAGATAGCTATAAATATCTCCGTAAAGATAGCTATAAATATATTCCTAAAGATAGCTATAAATATCTCCGTAAAGATAGCTATAAATATATTCATAAAGATAGCTATAAATATATTCGTAAAGATAGCTATAAATATATTCGTAAAGATAGCTATAAATATATTCGTAAAGATAGCTATAAATAAATTCGTAAAGATAGCTATAAATATATTCGTAAAGATAGCTATAAATATATTCCTAAAGATAGCTATGAATATATTCATAAAGATAGCCATAAATATTTCCGTAAAGATAGCAATAAATATATTCGTAAAGATAGCTATAAATATATTCGTAAAGATAGCTATAAATATATTCGTAAAGATAGCTATGAATATATTCGTAAAGATAGCAATAAATATTTCCGTAAAGATAGCAATAAATATATTCGTAAAAATAGCCATAAATATTTCCGTAAAGATAGCTATAAATATATTCCTAAAGATAGCTATGAATATATTCATAAAGATAGCTATAAATATATTCCTAAAGATAGCTATGAATATATTCATAAAGATAGCTATAAATATATTCGTAAAGATAGCTATAAATATATTCGTAAAGATAGCTATAAATATATTCGTAAAGATAGCTATAAATATATTCGTAAAGATAGCTATAAATAAATTCGTAAAGATAGCTATAAATATATTCGTAAAGATAGCTATAAATATATTCGTAAAGATAGCTATAAATATATTCATAAAGATAGCTATGAATATATTCATAAAGATAGCTATAAATATCTCCGTAAAGATAGCAATAAATATATTCGTAAAGATAGCTATAAATATATTCGTAAAGATAGCTATAAATATATTCGTAAAGATAGCAATAAATATATTCGTAAAGATAGCAATAAATATATTCATAAAGATAGCTATAAATATATTCGTAAAGATAGCTATAAATATATTCGTAAAGATAGCTATAAATATATTCGTAAAGATAGCTATAAATATATTCATAAAGATAGCTATAAATATCTCCGTAAAGATAGCAATAAATATATTCGTAAAGATAGCTATAAATATATTCGTAAAGATAGCTATAAATATATTCGTAAAGATAGCTATAAATATATTCGTAAAGATAGCAATAAATATATTCATAAAGATAGCTATAAATATATTCATAAAGATAGCTATAAATATATTCGTAAAGATAGCTATAAATATATTCGTAAAGATAGCTATAAATATATTCGTAAAGATAGCTATAAATATATTCGTAAAGATAGCTATAAATATATTCCTAAAGATAGCTATGAATATATTCATAAAGATAGCTATAAATATCTCTGTAAAGATAGCAATAAATATATTCGTAAAGATAGCTATAAATATATTCGTAAAGATAGCTATAAATATCTCCGTAAAGATAGCAATAAATATATTCGTAAAGATAGCTATAAATATATTTGTAAAGATAGCTATAAATATATTCATAAAGATAGCTATAAATATATTCGTAAAGATAGCTATAAATATATTCGTAAAGATAGCTATAAATATATTCATAAAGATAGCTATAAATATATTCGTAAAGATAGCTATAAATATATTCGTAAAGATAGCTATAAATATATTCGTAAAGATAGCCATAAATATAAATGGAAATATCAGCATAAATATCGGTATTAAAATTGTAAATAATCGCCATAAAGTTCAGCATAAATATCGTTATAAATCGAATCGGATCCTCCAAGATGGCCGCCAATGCCATAAATATCACTACGATAGAAGAAGTCTGGTGATCGAAGCATTTGTTACTTGTTAGGGTCTATTGTGTCTGGGCGTGCATATGTGTGTGTGTGTGTGTGTGTGTGTGTGTGTGTGTGTGTGTGTGTGTGTGTGTGTGTGTGTGTGTGTGTGTGTGTGTGTGTGTGTGTGTGTGTGTGTGTGTGTGTGTGTTCTGTCTCACTTGTGATGTCGTAAATATCAGCATAATTGTCGGCAAGAATATAATTGGAAATACCGCAAAATACAGTCATAAATATTAGTATAAATATCACCTTAAAAATCTATGTAAATATCTGCCAATCAGACTCGGATTCTTTTTCGATCCCCTCCCATTCACATGGACATGAAGGGATGGCTATTTTACAGTTAGCATGCTAACTAGAGTAATTAGCAGGCGGGACTTTTCCTTCAAATAAATCGATTCGGATCCTCCAAGATGGCCGCCAATACCATACATATCACTATGATAGAAGACATCTGGTGATCGAAGCATTTGTTTCTTGTTGGGGTCTATTGTGTCTGGGTGTGCATGTGTGTGTGCGTGTGTGCGTGTGTGTGTGTGTGTGTGTGTGTGTGTGTTCTGTCTCACTTGTGATGTCGTACACAACCACGGCTACAGTAGAGTCTCGTATATAGCTGGGGATGAGGCTCCTAAAGCGTTCCTGCCCCGCCGTATCCCACAGCTGTAACCTCACCTGCAGCACCAAACAACATTCATTACACATACACACACACACAATATTGTCAAAAGTATTGGGACACCTGACCTTTCCTGCCATATGCGGTTCTTCACGATTCTACAGGACGTCTTTGGATGTGGTATAATAGAATTTTGCGTTCACTTGAACTTAGAAATCCAAAACTGTTTCAGCATCACGGTGCCCATGTGCACAAAGCCAGCTCCATGAAGATCTGCTTTACATGGTCTGGAGAGGAAGATCTGGAATGGCCTGCTATAGAGCTCTGATCTCAAACCTACTGAACATCTCTGGGATGAACGTTTACACTGTCTTCCTCACCTTCTCACCGACATCAGTACCTGGCTTTACTCACACCCTTGTAGCTGATAAACCCAAATGTACACAAGCACACTGAAAAGAATCTAGAGGAACATCTGCGAGCAAATTGGCACTAAGTGTGGAAAAACCACATACCATACTTATGGCCAGGTATCATCTACATCTACATCTACACACACTTTTTTTACTTCTTGATCTAAAAACACTCTGGGGCCAAAGGTTTGTAGACACCTGACCATAAGATTATGTGCTTTTCAAGGATCCCATTCCACATTCAGTCTCCATGTGCCATTACAAAAATCTCCACTCTTCTGTGAAGATGTTCCACTAGATTTTGCAGAGATTTTTGTGAGATTCATTCAGCCACAATAAGAGTGTTAGTAAAATCATGAACCGCTATGAGCAGTTGAGGGTTAAGGTCCTTGCTCAAGGGCGTGCTGAACCCATGACCTTCTGATCGGAAGTCCAACAATTATTCCAATGAGTTACCACTTCCCAAAAAGTGCAGGTGTCCCAATACTTGTGTGTTTGTGTTTCATTATTAATTAGAGATGTGATGGTGTTTAAAGGTATAAGATAAAAAAAGGATCTCTGGGTCAGTCAGCGAATAAAAAACTGACCTACAACCTTCATTCTGTAAGCAGTCACTTGTAACTTCCTGTTTTTTCCCATAATTCTTGCTAAATGTCAGCATTAGCTAGTAATCGTTGTGTTTTGTGTGATTAAATCCAGCAGAAATGTGGAACGTTAGGACCCTGTGATATGAATATAATCTGACTGGATCTCACTGACGTTTGAGGAGCTCTCACCGTTCGATCTTCCAGGTACATGGTTTTTGACAGGAAGTCGATCCCGATGGTGGCCTGCAGACAGAAAAGCGACACGTCAGTGGCGTCCGAAGCGACGGCTGTTGTTCAGAGGAGTTGCATACAGAACAGTACCTGATAAGTGTTGTCGAAGCTGTCGTACATGAACCGCGTTATCAGCGACGTTTTTCCAACTGAAACACAGAACAGGAAAACACTCTTTTACATCCAGTCACTATCTGACCACACGTTTGTGCACCACACCCACATGACTCGGTTTTTCAAAATCACAATTCCAGAATCGGCGTAAACATCACTGAAAATATCCCCATGAAATATCGGCAGAAATACCACAGTGAAAAATATCATAAACATTGGCATGAATATAACAATAAATATCACTGGAAATAGAAATAAATATTGTAATAAATATAATGCACAATGTTACCTGAGAATTATACAGAGTTGGAGATCAGAAAAGTGGGCGGAGATTATACACGTGTGAGTGGGTGGGGTTTATACACGTGTCAGTGGGAGAGGTTTATACGCGTGTGAGTTTGCGAGGTTTATACATGTGGGAGTGGGTGATGTTTATACATGTGGGAATGGGCGGGGTTTATACACTGGTAAATGGGCAGGGTTCATACATGAGTGAGTGGGTGGGGTTTATACATGTGTAAGTGGGCGGGGTTTATACACGTGTGAGTGGGCAGGGGTTATACATTTGGGAGTGGGTGAGGTTTATACATGCGGGATTGGGCGGGGTTTATACACGTGTGAGTGAGCGGAAAGTAAACGTTTTGAAGTGGGCGGGGCTTATACACGGGGAAGTGAGCGGGGTTTATACATCTGGTAGTGGGTGAGGTTTATAAATGTGGGAGTGAGCAGGATTTATACATTCAACCTCGTCTCAGACACACTCCAAAACATGTGGCGTCTCGTCGTCTAGGATACCATCGCTGCCCCAAGATGAGGCGTATCTCAAACAGCTACCAACCCGCCATCGCTCTGGACTTCATGATCTCTACATACTACAGTATATGGCCAAAAGTATGTGCACCCCCAACCATCACACACATATGATATGGGTGTTGAACGTCACATTTCAAATTCCATTTTATTTGCAGTATCTTTTCATTTAATTTTTCGTGGCTGTGGGGATTAGTGTTCATTCTGCATTAACCTGAGATCAGGGACTAATGTCTGGATGGTTCCAGCTCCAATTCATCCTTAAGGTGATGAGGTTGAGGAGGTCAGAGATCTGTGCAGGACATTTAAGATCTTCCACTCCACACCTTTATAGAGGATCCTAACGCTCTCTGATCAGTGTATAATGTGCATCAAAGCCACTGATCTGTTTATAGTATGCAGTTTAGCAGCAGGTCTTTAGCAGTGTTTCTGCTCCCCTCTTTCTTTGTTTGCAAAATATTTCAGGAATTCTTCTGGATTCTCTGCATGACAGGACACTCCTACGTGTGACACACACGTCGTACAGGTCGGTCCGGTTTCTCGAACTAGCTTAAAGGAAAAACTCAACACGACACAAACTCGAGAACATGCTTTGTTCTGCTTCAAAGGATAAAATGACCTATAACAGGAGGAACGGGAGAAAGGAGAAGTCAGAAAAGGGGGTGGGGTTTAGGGTACTGAAAATCAGCCAGGCATCAAAATACTGCGAACTGATTTGTCAATGGAGTTTTATTTTCATTCATAAGCGAATTAAAGGACAAACCAAGATGAGCTTGCGGAACAAGATCATTTTCTTCATCCTTGGATGATGGAGAAGGTCTACAAAAAAACTCAACAAGGTTGCTCACTGAGGAACATCTCAGCATTTGCAACATCAGAAGGACAATCCATATTCATATACAATCCTGCATATGCTAATCATGTTAGGTTTCATACCTGCTTTGTTGGATTGGATTAGCAACATGAGGGACAAACGATCTCTGCTAGTTCCTTCCAAGGATTTGTTTTCTTTGTGGTGCTTTTAAGCATTAAATTAAAACTCAGATATTATAGAATAACCGCCATTATACGTTTTCCAAAGTGCAGGTACATACAGATGTTTTGAGAAACATTGTACCATGTGACTGGTCTGAGGAATCATTTCAGACATCATTATGGGCAGTGATTTATTCTTTAAATCTTAAAACCACAAGCCATCACCAAATATTAGCGTGTTTGTGTACGTCATTAAATCATGATCCACACACCAAATAAACCAGTCTAGAGAATTACTGGAATCCGGATGCTTAAAAGTGTCCTGATGGTTCTGAATGGTGTCCAGTAGATATCACCATGGGATCTACACGCTGCCAAAAAGGTGTTTTTTTGGGCTTTAATGGTATCAGAGGGAACAGGACATGAATGGATCAGTACAGTTTCCATTAAAACCAATACAATTACTGGAGGGTTTGTATATACATACATATACCATTTATGTTTATGTGTGTGTGAGAGTGTGGAGGGTGAGGTGAGGGTTGCCAGGTTGCTGATGCCACCCTACCAGTCTGGGTGTGTCTCTCTGTCTCTCTCTGTTCTTTATGTAATACAGAACGCACTATTCAGCCTGGGGTTTTACCGATGAACATACATTTAATGTAAAGTGTGTGTGTGTGTGTGTGTGTGTGTGTGTGTGTGTGTGTGTGTATATATATATATATATATATGAGAAAGACATTTATTCTTGGGGTTCCACTGCACCAGAAGCCACAAGAGGAAGAAAAACAGCAATAACAACCACATCATATATATATATATATATATATATATATATATATATATATATATATATATATATATATATATATATATATATATATACAAAGACAAATAGATAGATAGATAGATAGATAGATAGATAGATAGATAGATAGATAGATAGATAGATAGATAGATAGAATCATTATCATTATCATTACTGTTGTTATAATAATAATAATAATAATAATTATTATTATTATTATTATTATAGCTGGATGTATAGATTAATTATTAGGATGGGGATGGGGGCATCCTTTCAAATTATGACAGGTGTGTGTGTGTGTGTGTGTGTGTGTGTGTGTGTGTGTGTTAAAGCGCATGGACTCACCGCTCTGTTCTCCTAAAAAAACAAGTTTAAATTTCCGTAAAGGGTTTCCAAACTCGTTGACTACAGACATGACGGCTCTGGGTGTGTATCCCCGCGATGTTCCGCACGGATCTCCCCTCCCCAGGGCAGAGACGCTCCACGGGCGGCTGAAGGATGAGGCTCGGGGTCCGGACACGTTGGATGGTGCAGCGCTCAAGCCCTGCGTCTCACTGCGCATGCGCGGCTTCCGCCTCACGCCCGTCTGCGGTCTGAGCTGCGCGTCTGTTCACGCGACCGCCATGTTTGTTATTGAGGCTGATGGAGGAGCAGCATTCCTTCCATTCCGCTCATAACTTATTATATATATATATATTACAATTGTATTTATTGATATATTTCATATTATAACCCTGAGTAAATAAAATGCTATTTAAATAAAAAGCTCCTGACCCTTTGTGGAAAAAAAAATCTTTGCTAAATCATGATTGAATTGTGATGAATCAAATTATTTGGAAAACTAAGTAAATTTTCACCGGCCACACCCAGGCCTGATTACTGCCAGACCTGCTGAATCAAAAAAATCACTTAAACAGAACCTGTCTTATGAAGTGACGCATGGTAAAATCAAAAAGCAACACATCATGCTGCAATCTAAAGAAATTCCAGAAACAAAGTGATGTTTATCTCTCTGGAAAGGTATCAGTGTTACAAAGCCATTCCTACGTCTTTGGGACTCCAGTGAACCACGGTGAGAGCCGTTATCCACAACTGGAGAAAAACTTGGAACAGTGGTGAACCAGAATCAGGAGTCAGGAGTGTCCATCCAACCCCAAATAACTCAATAATACGCATCCGGAGACCCAGAACACCCTCTAAAGAACTGCTGGCCTCACTTGCATTAGTTAAGCTCAGTGTTCGTGATTAAACGATAAGAAAGAGATTTGGCAAAAATAACACCCATGGGAGAGTTTCGATACGAAATCCACTGCTGAGCAAAAAGAACAAAAAAGCTTGTCTCACATTTGCCAAAAAACATCCTGATTATCAGGACTTTTGGGCAAATATTCTGTAAACAGATGAAGCAAAAGTTAATATGGTTGGAAGGTGTCCATTCTATTACATCTGGCATATAAATGACACAGCATTTCATAAAAAGAACATCATACCAACAGTAAAACATGGTGGTGGTAGTGTGATGATCTGTGGGGTGGAAGACTTATTATATTAAAATGAAACCATCAATTCTGCACTCTACCAGAAAATCCTGAATGAGAATGTCCGGCCATGAGCTCAGACAAGCTTTAAACAGATGAAGAAAAACTGGGTTAATTGTAAAAACTGGGTTATCTTTTTATCAATCATTCCTTACATCATTGTAATTTTTTTTAAATCTCTACAACCAATATGGTGGCAAAAAGATTTTGTGAAGCCAGTCATTACCTTCCAGAAAAAATGTTGTTCTTTATTATTGTGGCCACAGTGTGGCGCTGCAGTTTATGAAATGAACTATATACTGTATGTATATATATATATATATATATATATATATATATATATATATATATATATATATATATATATATATATATATATATACATTCATCTTGACCACTCTACATCTGCCTCTTTCAAACATATCTTCCCTCAACACATCCGTAAACCTCCTCCTTGGACTTCCTCTTGTCCTCCTTTCTGGTGGCTCCATCCTCAGCAGGTCTGATGAAGCACTATACATGTGTAAACTATACAAGGCTACAACTGAGAGTTAATTTCCGACCACAGTTTTAATATTTTAAGCCAAATGTATATTTATTCAAGATATCAGAATGGTTACATACAAAATGCAAATCCTGTCTGCAGTGTGGCGTTTCTACACTTACACACACACACACACTCGAAGGCAAGACTTGAGAATTCGACTATGTAAATCCTTAGTCGGGGACACCCCTAATCTCACTGTGATGAGTCGTGAATGAACAACTTGTTCATTTCGTTTTGCTAGTCAGCAGAAGATTGTTTTCTTTATTGCTAAAAGACAAGTAGGTGAAATGATCTGACCTTCCCTTCCCTGCTACCAAGATTCAATTTAATGTTGTAAGGAAAAACTGAAAATGAAACATTCTTGTTCCCTGAAGAGTCACATTGAAGCGGTTCACCAACTGATGACTCGTCTGTCGCTGCTTCCTGGTCTTAAATAAACCAGGACATGGTGTGATCACATTCCTTTAATCAAATCTGAACAAAACTCTCAGCTCACATTCCTCCGTCAAGACAACATCAAGTGTCTTCGGTCAGAGTTTGTCTCCATTGTCCTTTAAGGATATTAGTGACTCAATGTGTCCTTAATGACGGAAGACTTGATAAAAGCGAGAAGTTTTTCGGTTTATAGTTCTTGTAGTATTAAGTGCTGTGGCGTTTCATGAAAACGACAATCTTAATACAAGGTGAGAATACAAACAGTGACACAAGCATACAGAGAACATTCTGTAATTAGAACACATCAACACCCTGCTCATTTACACAGTTATCTAATCAGCCAGTCATTTCATTGGTAGAGACAATAAAACACCTTTAAATCGCTCTGGATAATAGCATCTGCTGATTGACGTAAACATGAATGCGTACAATTGTTACAGTTTCCCCCAACACGTCTACATACACCAACATTGACTTTACTTCCAATCATTTTAAGATGTATATAACTGTACAGCGTCTGTGGGAGTCACGCTATAAATAAACAAATGACTCGGATTAGAGAGGTAAACTACTGGATTCTGTTTTCTGTACATAACCTATGGATATTTTGCAATGTTTTGTTCATGTGCGTTCAGTAGAAAATTAACAAATCACTCTTTGAGATAAAAAAAGAAATTAACAAATCGTTCATAAACGTCAACAGTTTCTAGAGCTTGATCAAAATGGTGTTGTAGTATCCTGGAGTAAACACTAGATGTCATTTTTTGTATTACCGTAATTTCCGGACTAGAAAGCGCATCCATATAAAAGCCGCACCCACTGAATTTTACAAATATTTTTATTTTTAACATAAATAAGCCGCACCTGTCTATAAACCTGTCTACACTAATGAACTTTACACAGGCTTTAACGAAAGACAGTGTCTGTTACACGGTGTAACAGGTGAAATATGTTGTGCTTCCTTTAGGAGCATAGCGGTATTTTGGTAATTCTTCTGGTATTACTGCGTGTGTGTAAGACTAAGGATTATGTCCTTATTATTTTCTGACGCCTCATTATTTTCTGAAACATTCGTCACAGAATCACACAATCCACAATAGCACTAACGTTCAAAGTCAAACAACTCGGCTTCTTTCTCCTTCCAGAAAACGAAACTACGGTCGACATATTTACAGATCTCATCGTTAGTAAAGCATGACAAGTCTGTGCTCTCGTCTGCCCCGTGGCCTCCCTTGTCATGCATGACATCCTCAACCATGACTCTTGGAACTGTCCTAACATCAGAGTCCTTTAAAGACCTTCTGGCTGGGACCTTTGTTTTTGTCCTGAAGAACCGAGTCTTGATATCCGTGAAGCCATCTTTCCATTGCCGTTTCCCGTCCTCTATGTCTCGCAGGACAGCTCGATGGAAATCTCGAACTGTCTCCCATGGAAAATCCCCTACGTGGTCAAATACCTCAAAGCAGAGCAGGTGTCTCATTTTGCGCTCATCAGGGGGCAGGTCCTGCTCTAGGATGTGAAAGTAGCCTAACATGAACAAGTCAAGGGTCAAGCTTTCATAAGGCACAGGTGCACCATTTACTCGAGGGAGGAAGTGCTCGGGGGAATAAATGATTGTCTTTCTTTGAAGATTTCGGATCTGCCGTGAGGGAACCCCTGAATTGATGGCCCTCCAGTTGCGAATCATTTTGTCTATAGCTGTCCTTTGCCGGTAAAGCTGATACAGGGAGCCACCAGTCGACTGAGACACTGGAGTCAGGACACTGTGATCTTTGATGTACGTCTCAGCAGTCCTCGTTGTGTCTATGTCTTGTTTAATTTTCGCCCTCATTGAGATCGCATAGGCAGACTTTTTCCAGTGGCCCAAAAACAAGACCACAATTCGTTCTTTGCGCAAGCTGGTAGTCTCCTGAACCTTAGTTGGTTCCTCGCTGGCGGTATGTTTTCCATTTAAGCTGATGTCATTAACCAGATTAACATCTTGATCGAGGACAGCCCCTTTTTGTGAGGAGTTGGACACATTTTGCTTTTTGAGATTTAAACTTGGCTTGTTGTTTAACACCCCTGAAAATGGATAGATGTTCCCAATCTGACCTTCAAAGGTGGACCTTAGATTCCTCACAGAAACCCCTGACAGCTGGATCTCCATTTCCACCTTCTCTCGCTTGTCAGTATGCCTTTCTGTATGACTTGAGAACACTGATGCCAGTTCTTTGTTGGGTATTTTGGAGATACCATCATCTGTGCTTTTGCCTGAAAGGTTGCTCAGGAGCAAGGACATGCTCTTCACAATGCCAGAGATGCGGTTGCACCAGACTGGAAGTGCAAGTGTGTCCACCACCTCTGGCTTCTGCTGGAACTGAGTGTTGACAGTGATGTTAACAATTGGAGCAGGAAGGAGAGTTTGGAGCTGCTCAGCCAGACGTTTTAACTCCAGCTCGTAGGCCTGACACTTTTTCTGCAGAGAAACTGTCTCAATCTGTCCCTCCAAGTACACCACATCATCCTCCGTCAGCAGCTCACCAAAGGGGCCCAAAATAGCGTTGTGAAACTTGGAGAATCTCCAGCCATCCATACCTTTGTCATCCTGGCAGGAATGAGAGAAATACAAATGACAGTCAATTAGAGATTTAAATGCTAAATCTGATGTTGGAATCAGTCAACCATAATTCAGGTCTAATGGGGTCAGAGTGCACGGTCAGCCATGATACAGTACCTGTGAAGCACAGACAGTTAAGTGCCTTGCTTAAGGGCCTAAGAGTGGCAGCTTGGTGATATAGGGGCTTGAATCCAACCTTCTGATCAGTAACCCAGAGCCTTAACCCCCTGTAAAACACTGTCTACACTAAAGAAGTGTTGGATTGTGTGATGTATACATTAAACTGGAGATGACACCTACCTTTTTCCACTGGTCTTCATCATCCTGAAGCCTTGCTTGAAGTTTATGAACCATCACTTGCCTCTTCCACTCTGCAATAGGCTTCCCGTGTTCATCATGTGTAGGAACCAGAGAATCTATATCAGCGAGATTCATCTCTTCTGCTGGAAGTTCAACTATTCCATTTTCAGATTTCTGCCAAAAACACAGGGGAGAAAATCTATTTACCTTCTTGTTTGGTTGATGACAAATTGGTTTCTCTTAAATGATCTGACAACAAACATATTTACCACGTGTCCAGCAAAGACTGCTGTTATTCCCGCATGTCTCCAGGATCTTACAGATTTTACCTGAAGTGCCGGTGCCTCGATTTCTTCCGGGCCCTTTCTCATAGCTGATACAACTGCATACACAAACACAGGGACATGTAGTCTGAAAATCTGCATGTGATTAAGCAACAAATTAAACTAAATTAATATTGAACCTTTACTGTTATAATAAGCTCCACCTTTCTTTCCAGGGAAGGCATTTTTATAGATTTTGGGGTGTGGCTTGGGGATTAGTGTTCATTCATCATTAAATAGAGCATTAGTGACATCAGATACCGATGTCAAGATGTCAGTCGAGGAGGCTCCAGTTACAGTTAATCTCAAAGGTGTTTAGTGATTAAAGGGTAAAAAAGGTAAAGGGGGTCTTTACTTGTCAAATGTACATTACAGAACAGAAAATTTCTTTCTTCACATATTCCAGCATCAGGAAGCTGGGGTCAGCCATGATACAGTGCCACTGGAGCACAGAGGGTTAAGGGTCTCGCTCAAGGGCCCAAGAGTGGCAGCATGAAGACAATGTTCAATGTTAAAAGCACTATACAAATGAATATTAATTCAATTGATTAATGAAAATGGGGCTTGAACCCCCAACCTTCTGAGCCTTAATCAATTAGCTATCACTTCCCAAAAAGGGCAAACACTTCCCCTAGAGAACTACCACTTCCCCTAGGTGGCTGCCACTTATTATCAGGGACTACCACTTCTTAGATTGCTACCGGTTCCCCTATGGGATTACCACTTCCCCTCGGGGGCTACCACTTCCCCTATGGGGTTAGCACATCTTCTTGGGGGCTACCACCTCCCTTAGGGGGTTGCCACTTCCCTTGTAGGGCTACCACTTAACATAGAGGGTTACCACTTCCCCTAGAGGGTTACCATTTCCCCTAGGGAATAACCACTTCCTCTTTGGGCTACCACTTCCCTACTAAGCAGCCACTTGCCTTAGAAAGCACTGTGCAGGACACCCATGTTTTTTTACTCCAACGTTCACCCCAACAACCATGTTACTTGATTCTTCTGAAAATTTTAATATGACAACTTACAATAAAGCTCTATACAATTGTGGTTTTCAGAGCTTGTGGTAACATCTATACTTTTGACCATGTTGCATATCCTGACTGATGATGCTCCTTTGCAGTATGTTACTGTGAAATGATAAGAATTTCAAATTGATTAAAAAAAGTGTGAGATCTCTGACCTGCTGATGCCACTTGGACCTGGTGAATGGAGCTGACTCCAGGTTTAGTGGAATAGACGGATGAAGATTCTGGGCTGCATGGTCTAATACGAGGCTGAGGAGGAACCTCCTTCACCGGCTAGAAGCAAAGCACAAACATGGGAATGTAGAAACTATGTGTTTAGACTCTTTTCAAGCAGAGGTGATACAAGTCTTGAGTTTATTACCTTGCTGTCATCCATAGCAGCGTTACGACTCTGATTGCCAGGCTGCTCAGTAATGTTAAGGTGATGACCTCCTGTCCCAAACGGTGTCCTTTCCTCTTCTATCAGGATGATTTCCGGAGGAAGAGGACGGTCGTCTGATTCATAAAACTATAAAGCATGACATAATGGACAGCATATAAACAATGTATTCATATTTCATCTGTTAATTCTTTAAACCAGATTGGATTTTTGTGTCTTGTTGAATCAACTGATGGACAAATCAGAAAACAGTTCAGAAGCACATGACCTCTGGAGTCACCTGTCATTAGTCGAGAGTGAAAATGGATGTAAATGCAGTTTATATTGCCAACAAAAAGAAGGACAAAAATCGAAAGGAGTGCTCAAAAAGCTTTATCCCGAAGGTCATGTAATGAACAAGCATCAAAATCGGGGAGAAATCACAAGCAAGATGCAGAACAAAGTCAAAACAAGAATTCAGTTCAATTGATTTTTATTGTGTAGCGCTTTTGAGAACAGACGAAGCAGCTTCAAAAAAATAAACAGACGAAGGATATAAATTTGATGTTCATTAATTTGTCCCTTTAATTGAAGCCCTAATGAGAGGTGACAGTGGTGAGGGAAAAACATACTAAGATCTAGAAGACAGGTATCCATTCATTATAGTAACATCATTGTTGAGGTTATCAATCGTTTGTTATGTAACGTGAAGACATCTATTTAATCTTTTTTACGTCTATAAAAAAGACTCCTGGACACTTGACCTTTCCAGCCGTGTGTGCTTCATCCACATGTAATTGGAAGTAATGTATTTAGATCAGCACATTTTCCCTTCACTTGAACTGGGAGACCCGAACCTGTTCCAGCATGACCATACCCCTGTGCACAAAACCTGCTCCATGAAGATCTGCTACTAATTGTGCAAAGTGTAAAGAATGTTATGAATTAGAAAGTGCTACTGAACACTGCATTCACTTGTCTGTCAGAACCTGGCCCTGAACTCTACTTACATGACCCTGAAACATAGATAAAGCGTGATAAAAATCCCAGTGTGATCTCCAGCGTGAAACCTCATGGACACAAAAGGACAAAAAGAAGGTCAGATCCAGCAGATATATGATTTGCTCCCTGATTGTGAGCTAAAAAGTAGAGCCACTGAAAACTGATAGGGATCTGGGGAAGGTGGTAGTTCAGTGGTTCTGGCTCTGGGTTACTGATTGGGAGGTTGGGCCCCAGTATCACCAATTTGCCACTCTTGGGTAGCACTCTTGAGTAAGGCCCTTAACCCTCCTGTGCTCCAAAGAATATTGGGATCTGCAAAGAAATAACTATTTCCCTGTGGGATAAATTTTATATATATATATATATATATATATATATATATATATATATATATATATATATATATATATATATATATATATATATATACATACAGTGTTGTGCTCATTACTAAAAAATAGTAATTAGTTACAGTTACTCGTTACTTAATTCAAAAAGTAACTCCGGTACTTTGTTGATTACTTACACCAGAAAGTAATGCGTTACTGTTAAAAGTAACTTTTTAGTTACTTTTTTTAAGAACCTTCTTTAATGTTCTAATTAATGCTCTTTTATGCGTTGTGGTCTATACAAACACAAAACTGACACAAAACACAAAGTCATTTTTAAACACTATTTTATTAAAGTCAGAGCAGCACACACTGAATATATCACAAGGATTTCTGAAATTAATAACAAAACAAGCTGAATAATATATTCACAATCAAAAACTAAAGTGGCTTCTGCTGTTGTGTTGAGCTCTTAAACATGTTCCTTTCACAGCTGAAGTATGAAAACTATCAACAATGTAGAACAGAACACCGGGCTAGCTTCTAGCTTCTAGCTCCTGAGGCATGGAGGTCCTGGAGCAGCTTCAACAGATTGGAGTTGGTGTTTATCGCAGTAGATACGAGCTTCAAACCAGAAAGACACAGCTTACATTTGACTTAAAAGTTTTTGCCTTTATACTCAACTAAAGTGAAATAATGATCATATTTCCACTTTGAGAAACTCGTCTTGCTCTCGCCTCGACTCGCCATTACTGCTGCACAGACCTGAATAAACGGAGACACGCCCACAGTGCGTCTTCTTTGTGTTTACAGTGGTTCATCCACCAATCCTACAATGCGTCTCTGCTGTAAGCAAGTTAGACTGTAGTCTACACTTCAGCCCAAATTCATTCATTTAAAAAAGTAATGGGTAACGCACCATACAGTAACGGTAACGAAGTTACTTTATTTTTAAAAGTAACGCATTACAGCATTAGTTACTGTAAAAAACGCGTTACTGCCCAACACTGTATATATATATAAAATGAAGTGTACCCTGTAGTACACTGGGCAAAAGCAGCCTACAGAGCAGGAAATGAGGCTCAGGTTGCATGAGAATAAGATGAATCAAGTTACACAGGACTTGTGGCTAAAGTGATTAAAGGCTTTGAATGTGCTACATAATTCTCTTGAACCTAATGACGATGATGAGTTACACCTTCTCATGCTCCACATAATCAAAGCTAAGAACAATAACTGGCTCCTTTCTCTGTACTGTAAATATGATTTGTGCCCATCACACTAAAACTGGACTCATCAGACCACATGACCTTCTTCCACTCCACAGTCCAATCTTTATGCTCCCTATCAAATTGAAGCATTTTTTCCCGATTAGCCTCAATGATAAGTGGTCTTAAGGCTGCTCAGCTGTTTAGTCCCAAGTTACTTTCACTATTAAACATAGTTGTTAGTTCTGCTCTTGTATTTTTTTTTTTACAGTTTGATTACACCATACATTTAAGTGATTGCCAATCACAAGTTTTTTTTCCCGACCACATTTCTGTCTCAAAGATGATGGTTCCCCATGATCCTTCCAGTTTTTAATAATGCGTTGGACAGTTTTTAACCCAATTTTAGTAGTTTCAGCAAATCTCCTTAAATGTTTTCTTTGCTTGATGCATGCCAATAATTTGACCCTTAAACAGATTAATGTCTTTTCAATGACCACAGGACGTGTTTTCCGACATGGTTGTTTAATAAATGAGAAGCTACTTACTGCATCAGTTAGGGTTCAATAACTTGTTGCCATTTTTTGGATGGGCAGTATATATATATATATATATATATATATATATATAAAATGTATATACAATTTGCCTGTATATAGCTGAAACTGAATTTCATTGGCTCTATATGTATATACTTAAGTAGTTTGTTGGCTACTTTCTAGTTTTACTGAGATTTAAAGATTAAAATTAAGCAACTTTTACTCTGTAATTAACTTCATTATAATTTTTAAAAAATGTACTTTTTACTCCACTATATTTTAATTGATTATAAACGTTACCAGTTAGATTTTGATGCAATATTGCCATCGCTATTTTATTTGTCCATTGAATAGTAACAGTTCTTCAGCTTTGTGACATGATCCTGTAGTTTTCTGTGTTCATTGGAGATCCCTTTTTGAAAGATGGTTTTACTACATCGACTTGTTCGATCTTTGTTACATTCCGGCAAGTTAAAGAGGTTGTGTGAATGGTTCATGCAGTGTTAATGAGGCGTACAAGTTAATTTGTAATTTAGGAAATAAAACCTCACAAATCAACTGTTTTTGGCTTTTCACTAACACGTGTCTTGATGTTGAGGTATAGTGCATCTTTGAGCCTATGTTTAATACAAGTACTGTTCAAATCAGATACTCAGATATAACACCTTTACCCAAGTTTTATTGTAATTCTAATTTGGAATGAAGTTTTGCTGTAAGGTATGTATTCTTTTACTTAAGTAGAATTTTCAGGTACTCTAAAAGTAAATATATATAGTATAAACATTTCATTCGGTTCCTATATGCAATCTGCACAATGACAATGTAATTTAATCTAATAATTTTTTTTTTTTATGGATTTACAGCCAAGATTATGCAATAAATATGCAATACATTCAAGAAAACAGCGGGAAATTTGCTGGCACCTAACACTCGATTGCTAGTTCTTAACAGCTAAATATTGAATGTAAAATATTTAATAATTTACAGTCCTACCGTGCAGTAAAGCCCTTCAGGGTGTAGCTCGACTCCAAAGCAGAAGCACAGGAAAGACTGAAAAGCTCCAGATCAGCAATGTCCTGATTACCGCATCAGTGTCTGAACGTATCTCTGCTTTGTTATGAGAAGGTCTTCGTAGCGAGGTGTTATTGAATAATTAAATGTGCCGGGTTGAGTGTCCTGCCGTTTCTTAAAATCATGAGGGGTCTGATGACCATGTATAGGATCTACGGGACAATATGTACACAGCAAGGGCCCGAGCACAGAGGGAGTGAAAACCTAAACTGCATCAACCTACACATGCAGTGTAATTGAATGCGTGTGCAGTGTGCCGTGGACCTTCATGCCCAGAAGTCCTGCAGTTATTAAATCTAAATCTAAAAGCAAAACTTGTCAAATGTTTTAAAGGAGGAAAATGAAGAAGCCAATGTGTTCAATAAAACAAATCCATTTACCTGGAAATGATTAAAGGTGGTGTCAAAAAAGAAACTGGAACTTGTCTGTTGATCCTATTAATGCAAAATAATTTCTTTAACACTGGTGTCACGTCTCAGTACCTACTGAACCACTGATATTTCGAACAAACTTCAGTTACATTTTATTTGTGGAGCACTTTAAACAATGGACATTGACTCAAAGCACCTTTTATTTTTTTTTTTAGATAAAGAGGCTATTAAAAATAATTTTTAGAGCCAATGGAGACGGTGGAAATAAATATGACTCCCTGAGCTGGTATGAGGAAGAAACCTTGAGAGGAACCAGAAGTGTAACACACCCCTGGCATAAGATAATGAAACGATGATCTTGGCTTTGGCGGCCAGAAACAGAACCGAACTAACACTTGAAAGTGAATTTGCATGAACTTTTCAGATTTGACCCTTTGTTTGGGGTTAGAAGCAAAAACAAAGGTGTCTGATGCCTTAAGATTGAAGAGCACTGTCTACTGAGCCTGAGGTGATGTTCTGAGGAAGGAAAGGGCTCTGAATAAATTCAGCATAATTCTGTTGTCTGTTTGGTTGTGGAAAGTTTGAAAGTTTTTGAGAACTTCAAATAGAATCCGAAGGATATATAAGACGCAAGTTTAGTGCAGTCAACAATAGATGATGTAGCTAATGCGGAACAAACAGTAGACTTTCAGCTTGATACACATAATTACTGCATACAGTGGTGAACAAAGTCCACCAACCATCTAGTTGAGAGAAAGTAGATCCACTCTGTAAAATGTGACTCCAGTAAAGTAAAAGTTTCCCTTTAAACTTTCACTTGAGTAAAAGTACAAAAGTTTTTACCTTCAAATGTACCTAAGTATCAAAAGTAGTGATTTATTATAACTCTAATGTTCCTGTGATCATTTTTATCACAAGATTCTTTACTTAATCACCTCAGTTTCTGTGTAAAGACTCGAATGTGACTCTCAGCACACTGATCTATTAATAGAATGAGATTAATGACTCAAACACTAATTGATTTCTATTACAATCATCATGAGCACAAAACCTTCTTTAAAATAAACGTGTAAATGAGGTCACGTGTGTCTCCATCATTGATTCCTCTCTAAATGTTCTGCTTGATGTTGAACTGATGCTGAACTGTATGTTGGTGATCAGTAGATGCATCGAGCGCCGATCAGAACACGTGTAAAACAGAGCGTGCGCTCGATCCTGATTGGTGACTCGCTGCGTGTTTCACCAGTTACGTAGTTGAGAAAAAAGTAAAATATTTGACTTTAAAATGTAGTGACGGTTCAGTAAAAATATCCCCAAATGAAAACACTTCAGTAAAGTACAGATACATGAAAAAGCTACTTAAGTACACTAACGAATTACATTTACTTCATTACTGAGTAATACAAGTATAAATAAGCAGCTTGGTAACAGTGTGGCCTTTGAGCACACGTGAAGGATGTGTGATACATCTCACTGCTGTACACTGATAAAAGTGTGAACAGATGCCAAGCTTTTCACTTGTCATTGACATCAATTGAGGTCCAAGGCAGCCACATGCAGCGCCTCATCCAGGCATGTGGTGGGTGTTCATAAGGTTGCTCATATTGCTGGTCCTCCGAAGAAGTTCAGGTTTCACACAAACCCCAGTCTACATTTAATACAAATGCTTTTCTGCTTTTTCAAACTCGGCCTTCAGAAAACTTTAGACTGTACTAAAACTAATTAGATACAAAAACTGTCTCCATGAGCAAGTGGATGAATGCATTAAGAACCAAAGTGCTTTGCTTTTTTCTGCTTCTTGCTGAGCTCTATCATTCACCCCCAGAGCTCCTGGAACGCACAGGCGAGGATCTCTGGTGTAAACAAGAACCAATTTACAATCTAAATGAGAGGTCACGATACAGCTTACTGCCATCATTCTGATGGATTGCTCTGGAGGGAAAATTGCAATCTGGCAGACTTGTGAGGCTCTGAAACCTGATCCAAATGATCTCCAATGACATTTCTTCTTCTCCACAGCTCCAGAGACGGAGGGATGATAACCGATATCCACCAGACAGGCTGAGCACTAACTGTTCCGCCGGTTCTTATCGTTACACATTATCTACTTTTAATGTGCATCGCTGTCGCTAGTGACGAGCCAGGAATGATGGAGGCTAGTTTTCCACTCCAAGTACGTTGTAGCGTCACGTGACCTTTCGGGAGATCAGATCATGCTGCAGAGAAATCAAGTTGTTTTCCTTGTATGTAATGGGATTATGGCCAAACATACGTTCATAGATCTGCTGTAAAAATAATGACTACCCACAAAACCTTAGAAAATATTGGTTGCATTAGGTCACTTATTCACAACCTGATATCACAGGCCCTTTATAATCCTCGTGCACACATATCGCGTTATTTACTCCATAGTCTGTGTGTAAACTGGGTCTTGTATATTAATTTACTCACAAAAACATCTGACAACATCAAAAGGCATGAACTACACCAAGATAAAGCTGGAAAATGTTTAATTTGTCCAAAAGTCTACACTGAAAATCTGGATTTAAAAAAATGAAATAATTAGATATTATCTTTACAAAGGTTTGTGGACTTTTGTAAAATGCTGTGTTCTATTTGATATCTGTGGTTCCATATGTGGGTCCTTCCTAAACTGCGGAGGGCAGCTAAGCTGGAGGCAGTCAATTCTATAAGATTGGAGGTGGTAGGAGAAAGTTTCCCCTAACTCAATCTAGGAAACTGTTCCAGTATGACACAAAGTGCTCAAAGTGATCTCCATGAAGATATGTTTTCCATCGGTTGGAGTGGAAGATCTTCTGGTATAGAGCTCCAAATTTAGTTCAATTTAGTTTTACACAGATCAGCCATAACATTATGACCACCTGCCTAATATTGTGTTGGTCCCCTTTTTCTGCTAAAACAGTCATGACCCATCGAGCATCAGCAGCATGTCTACTGCAGTTTGAGCTACAGGAACTCGTCTGTTAGATCGGACCACACGGACCAGCCTTCGCTCCTCACGTGCATCAATAAGCCTCGGCCGCAAACGCCCCTGTCGCCGGTTCACCACTGTTCCTTCCTTGGAGCACTTTTAATAAATACTGATCACTGCAGACCAGGAACACACACAAGAACTGCAGTTTTGGAGATGTTCTGACCCAGTTGTCTAGACATCTCAATTTGTCAAACTCGCTTAAATCCTTTTTTAATCCGCCCAATTTTCCTGCTTATAATATCAACCTTGAGCACAAAATGTTCAACTGCTGCCTAATAAATAAATCCACCCACTAACAGGTGCCATGATGAAGAGATCATCAGTGTTCTTTACTTCACTGCTCAGAATGTTATGATGTCATAATGTTGTGATTGATCGATGTGTGTATTTGTATAGAACTTTTAACAATGGACATTGTCCGCAAGCAGCTTTATAGAATTAAATAGATTATAAAATCTGAATTTATAAGTGTAGTGCCTGTAAGTTTATCCCTAAAAAATGAGCCTGCTGTCACAGTCATGAAGGAAAAACTCCCTGAGACTTCATGAGGAACCAAAACCCTCATCCTCAACACAGAATGCCCATTCATTACAGTTGCATCATTGTTGAGGTTCTATTCACTTATAGTTGTTAAAATGCAAAACTGTTCATGTAAACTGTGGTCCTGAGCCCATTGTAGCCAAATGTTTATATTAATTACAGTGCAAATCCATCCTTGCTCCATAAACGTCAACCCTCTGACCACAACTTTATTGAACATCATGAATGTGAACACTGACTGCACCCCAGGCCTCCTCACCTTCTTACCTACGTCAGTAGCTGACTTTACTAACACCCTTGTAGCTGAACGAATCTCACAAAGTAAAATCTTAACAAAATCTAGTGGAACACCTTCGCAGAAAAGTGGAGGCTATAAAGGACCTCACAAAGGTCTGATGTGAAGAAGAATTAAACACTGACCTGTATCCTTCATTCTCTCTCTCACACAGACACAGACACACACACACACACACACACAATTCTCCTGCAATATTGCTGTTAGATCAGGGTGGTTATGGAAGGTTTTGCTCTGTGTTCGTCCAGCAGGTGGCAGTGTGGAGTTACTGCAGCTTCCAAAGTTCATAGTATACAATATTATAATGTAGTGAGGGTTTCATTCTGACTTCATTAAACACAAACACACACACACACACACACACACACACACACACACACACACACAAACACAAACACAAACATATACACACATACACAAACATACAAAAACAAACAAAAACACACAAAAAAGCACATACATGCAGAAATATACATATGCACACACACACACAAAAACAGATACTTATAAACACATACACATAAATAAAACCACATATACGCTGACACACACACACACACACACACACACACACACACACACACACACACAAACACACACACACACACACACACACACACACAGGTTGTGTCCTACCTGAGCTGTTTGGAGGAGAGCCGCACACTCCCGGTGGCCATTATATTCTGCCAGTTCCACTGCACTGAAACCTTCTACGTCCCTGTCCAGGGTACTGACGCCGTGTTCCATCAGGATTCTACAGCACTGATACAACAACACATCACATCACTTATACCGAGACACATCATATGACTTGTGTAAAAGGTTCTGATTCGTTAAGGTCAGGTTAAGGGGCGGGTTGGTGTTTAAATCTCATGGTTGAGGGTTTAAGTGTTGTTTCAGATGTCCACCTGAAGTTCTCCGTTCTCTGCGGCATCGTGGAGTGGGGTCCCGCCCCAGTAGTCTCTCAGGATTTTGGCATCCATGAGGAGCAGACGCTCCAGGATGCGATGGTGCCCCTGGCTAGCAGCGAAGTGCAGAGCTGTGGCTCCATTCACGTCCTGACACGACAAGTCCACATCAGTAAATGATGCCTGAGGAGCACAAACACTATTTTCATCATGCTGGAGGCTTTCAGGTCACAGCCATAGAAATGTTCTGTTAGAAGTGAATAATCGACTTCAGCAACTTTGCTTCATCACACCACCCTGCTGCTGATGACCTCTTTTTCCTGCTGATGACTTCTAAATATCTCTAGGGAAGGGAGGTGTACTGTGGTCATATTTAACAATTATTTAAAATAAAAGCACATTGTAGCTTTCAGCATTTCGTTTTACCAGCCAGACCACCAGAGCGTGGTGGCCCATTTGAGCGGCAGCATGGAGGGCACTCATCCCATCACGGGCTTGCAAATGGACGTTCGCACCACAATCCTTCACTAGAAACTCCACAATGTGCAGATGCCCCTCCTGACAGGCCAAGTAAAGGGGCGTGGCACCGGTGTGCATCAGATAGTCCACACACCTAAAAGAAACATTGTGGAGATGTGACTATGTACTACTGATGAACAGATGAAACTGAAACATACCCGAACTAAATTACTATATCAATTACTTATCAAAACCACTACCATAACCACCACCCTAACCCTAATCATAACCACTACCTTAAACCTAACCACAGCCCAATCCCATACCCCAACCCAAAACCCAACCGTAAACCCTTCAATAACCACTACCCTAACTCAAACCCAAACTCTAAACCTTATCATAACCACTACCCTAACCGCAGCCCTAAACCCTACCCAGACCCAAAACCCAAACCAATAACCACAACCATAATCCCAACCCCAACCCTAACCAATACCACAAACACTACCCTAACCATTATCACAACCACTAACCTAACCCAAATCTAACCAATACCATTAGCACTACCACTACCCTAAACCTTATCACGAACACTACCCTGACCCTAACCCCAGCCCTAACCACTACCCCAACCCTAAACCCTACAATATCCCACTATTAATCCCACCACCTTAATCATACCCACTACCCTAACCCAAAATCCTACTATAACCACTACCCCAACTGTAACCCTAATCATAACCACTGCCATGACCCAAACCGCAACCCTTACCCCTACCATAACCACTACCCTAACCCAAACCAAAACCCTAAACCCTACTATAACCACTACCATACCCTAAACCCAAACCCTACCATAACTACTACCCTAACACAAACCAAAGCCCTAACCCCTGCTACACAAACCCTAATCATAACAACTACACAAACCCTTATCATAACCACTACACTAACCCTTATCAAAACCACTACACTAACCCTTATCATAACCACTACACTAACCCTTATCATAACAACTACACAAACCCTTATCATAACAACTACACAAACCCCAATCAAAACCAATACACTAACCCTTATCATACCTACTACACAAACCCTTATCATAACAACTACACAAACCCCAATCAAAACCACTACACTAACCCTTATCATAACTACTACACAAACCCTTATCATAACAACTACACTAACGCTTATCATAACAACTACACTAACCCTTATCAAAACCACTACACTAACCCTTATTATAACCACTACACTAACCCTTATCATAACAACTACACAAACCCTTATCATAACAACTACACAAACCCCAATCAAAACCACTACACTAACCCTTATCATAACTACTACACAAACCCTTATCATAACAACTACACTAATGCTTATCATAACAACTACACTAACCCT